>NC_045747.1:26938946-26943293 GCF_008692095.1 Etheostoma spectabile | reverse complement strand
TAATTTGTCCTTTACAGAAGTGCTTGTGGCAACTGCCTTGAGGATCTTCACAGCTGCTTTGGTAGTTGCCTCAGCATTCGGAGGTGATAAAGTACACTAATATATTATAATATATATATATATATATATATATATATGGAGAGAGAGAGAGAGGCAATGTGTATGACACAAGCGTTACATATTATGCTGATGACATTATGTGGATGGTCTAAATGTGATCTTCACTCTGTCTGAGACCATGTAGTTATAAACTCAAGATATCACCATTAATGAAGGGACATACGGAAAGTGTCACGGGATGGGAAACCCAGAAACGGTTGAAGCTGCAGATAAAATCAAAGAAAATGCAAGCTGCAGGATGACTTCAATCTATGTAGAAAACCCTGACTTTGTTATTCCCTTTGCAACCTAGATGACAAGAAGACTTGCCAGTTACAAAAGCAACTTGAAGGTATGTTTCATTGGTGCACTGACACTTGTGCCTTCTTCCCTCGCCAGCATTTCTGATGTCTCAGATGATACTGTATATTCGTGACATACAGCTCTCATCATCAACAAACGGAGCATGGCCAAGTTTTTTGAGATTCCAAACTTCTCAGTTGATGTAGAATTCAGACTGAGACAGATATGATATGCGTTTTTCACCCTGATATCGAGCTGTTCTATAACGACCTTTCTACGTGAATGGCCGTTCCATTTTTCTTGTAAAGCGTTCTCAGATGACATCCTGGTATTCAAGGCTCTAGCTAGCTCCAGAACATGAACTTGATTAGCCGGTGTGAGCTATGGTATCAGCAGTCTAAACTACCGGCTGGTCTACTATGTTTACGTTTCCACTCCACACCAGTAGGCGGTTGACAGCTTCGGCCTCTGGTCCTCCTAAACGGCTGCTGCTATACAAGCAGAGGACCATTTTCTATGGTTTTGGACTTGTCTCGGACTTGATAGTATTTGGTCTCGGCCATCGTCTTGCCAAATATGCCTTTTGGTCTTGACCGCGCCAGGTGTCTTATTTTCATTTTTAATAATATTGGAGAAAAGTGAAACATAGTTTAGAGGCAATTTTTTTGGCTTTTCACAAGTTTAGACCGTCACTAACATTACGCCGACGTTAGCGCAACAGCCTGCTAGCTAAATATTATGACCCCTTTGTAGTTTTACTATATCTGCGTCCATTTATCAACATAAGACCTTGTGTGTTAGTGCTCCTTTTGTACCTAATTTTATTGATTGAAATATTTAGCTTTGCTCCTTCGGATTGATAGTTTTTGTTACGTTAAACACAAGCTAACGTGCTGCTTGTACGTATGCTAGCAGACATTAGCTAATTTGCCGAGCCAGCCAGCAACTTTAGCAGTAGAGTGTTGGCGACTAACCACGACAGTATTGTGCCAACAGTCAGCCTGCAGTGATGGTTGAAATGGAAACACACATATTGCAATTTGAAGGATACAACGTTGTACAAATACTTTGTACGTTGAGTATTCTGTGAAAATGGTTTCTCACTAATCAATTCTGTAAAAAACAATTTTGCTCCAGCTCCTTGAGTGCAATCTGTGTTTGTGTCGGTCTTGTCTTGAAATTGGACTTGACTTGGTCCTCAACTGTCCTGGTCTTGGACTTGTCTTGGACTTACAAAATTTACATTTTTAAATGAACCCCTTTTTTACTTTACTTTTATATACTGTTAATTGTAGCAAAAGTAAAGTACTTTTACTTAAGTCGAATTTTCTGTACTCTTTCCACCTCTGTCTACAGGTTTCCTGCTGCATCTTTTCAGCCAATCACAATACTGTTGTGGCGGGTTCAACTACAGTATTCTATCAAAAGCTACTCCCGTAACACTTTAATATACTCCACTTTCTGGCTATGCTGGCTACCTTGAAGCTGCAGTAATTGATATTTTGCTGTATTATGGGATCGCTACTTGTGCGTATTACCTCTTTAGCTGATTTTTCCAGTTTTGCGCCAGCTAACACCTCTCATTATCTGATTTCCACAGTTAAGTTTTGATGACCGCTGTAAGCTACCTGCTCAGCACCACACAGACAGAGCAAGTTAGCACCATGCTGGTAAACAAAGTAGCGCATTTAGCAGCTAAAGAGACACATTTCTTTTCTAAGGACTTGGTGAGACCAAAATCGAGATAAAATGGAGTAAATTTTAACTTACATTCACCATGTGACACAAAACTCACAAACTCTAATTATTTCTGCTGAGTGTAGAAAGGCAATGGTTTTGCTAACACAACGCTTAGTAGAGTGATTATATGTCAGATGTCATGTTTTGAGCTTGTTCTGCTGCCACACAGTGGCAAAAAACTCAAGTTTTAAATCAAAATCAACTTATTTCAAGCAGTATTTGATTGTCAAGTTTTATTTTTCTTGATTCTGTGCTGCGTCCTGCTTGTCCTTTCTTGTTTAAAGATTATAGGAAATAAAAAAGGGGGATTTCTACTATTTGTTGAAATATCCACTGTTCATATTCTCATCCATCCATGGTACCAAAACAAAAGAAAGGTTTTACGATTCAAATTTGACAGAAATTACTGAAAGATGGAATTTACTCATGACTGGTGCTATGAGCTGTCATTACAATCAGACATTCAGCATACTGTTTTTTTCTTTGGTTTACAATGTTGAGTGGCCCTGGAAGCATCGGTTCCTATAGGCTGCTATCTTTTGAAACCTTCAATACTAGGGCTGATACAAGTATCAAAGAATATTAACTAGTTCAAATCTTACCAGATATCTAACCATTGAATTGAATATAGATTAGATTAGATTCAACTTATTGTCATTACACATGTACAGGTACAATGCAACGAAATGTATGAGGCATCACTTAAAAAACCAACTCAAACACTGCATTAAAATAGGTTAAAAATATATTGTGCAGCCCTAGTTTAGAAGGTATCATAATGCTGGAATAAAATAATTTCCCTGCTATTTTGTCAGAGTAGAAACGCCTCAGCACAATTCTACCACAGGACATTAATCACGCAGGGTGCGATTGCCTGAGGGGATGCGTGGGATTTCAACCCTTTCTGGTCTACATAGCCCCCATATGCCTGTTGACAGTTTTTTTTATACATCACTACTGCAACACGTGAATGAAAGCCTCTTTGTTCAATAGGGAATCATTCGGTGTTAAATAGTAGAATCTCTCCGCCGCTAATCCCACACACCCGCAGCAACCAACACCAAAAACCCTGAAAGAGTTGAGGCTTGCCCGACGGGAGCTGTCACTGAGGATGTCTTGAGTAGGATGAAATATTTTTAAGGTCAAAAAATAAATGACCGTGTTCTGCATTCATTCGGGCAAATAACAGATGATAACGTAAGATGATTCAGTTTCCCTCTTCTTGTTGACAGCTGGAGAAGGAAAGGATACTGAGTTGGGGATGAGCTCATCAGTATGCTGTATCTCTTTTTGTGTGTGTGTTTGTTTTTATTCTACTCTTGATGTCAGTGTGGGAAAAGTGCATGGTTTTTATTCACTACTGTACATGCGTGGGCAGCCTGCTTTGAAGTGTTTGAAGGTAGGGCGCACAATATAACTGTTTTTTAATTATTATTGCGACATCAACCTGCGCAAAAAACACTCGGGAAGACACTCCGAGTTTTTTTGGTGTTAAAATATCAGCTGAAAGCTGCACTTCCGCTTTCCGTATGTTCCCAACGTTGATGTTGGCTTTTTGAATTCCCTGAAATCTCTTTTTGAAAACAAACCTTAACTTATGATGGTTGTAACAGTTGTTTTGGTGCTTTACATAAGTTTACCAAGTATTTTATCTAGTTTATATGATTAAAATTTGTTTTAAATATTTTTAAATTAATTTGTAATATCCCTTTTGAACAGGGATTGCTGCTTCTTTGTTGAGTCTTTTTGTCCTCAGAGGCTTCACTCTTTAGTATGTTTCCATCCACTTTCATTGAATTATCTCAATTTCTTTCTCTTTTTTTGTGTTGTTTTTACTCTATTGTCCATATTAAACATAGCAGGCATTTTCGCAAGACATACACATTGACACTCTCTGTCTTAGTTAAAAGAAAGTTCCACTTAAAGTGATGTGATTTGCAGAGTAAAGACATATCTGCATACTTTACAAGCATTGTAGGAGAATGCTGGTTTTCCAACAAATATAAATCCGTATAGATATGAATATTTGAAGATTCAGATTGAGTCATGAAAACAATTCGAAAAATTAAGAGTATAAACAATCCTGACTTAAGTATAATTACAGAAATATTAGCAATGCAACTCACGTGTGTTCTATCAATAGCTGGTGTTATCTTGTAAAAATACGGAACAACTTCAGTTTAATTTGACTTTGAATAAAAGTTG
>NC_045747.1:26938847-26938936 GCF_008692095.1 Etheostoma spectabile | reverse complement strand
TGTTCCATCCGTCCCTACTGTGCTGGACGGATGGAACACGGGCGGGATAGAAGGAACACATTAATACACAGTTTGTTAATGTTTTTATT
>NC_045747.1:26938442-26938837 GCF_008692095.1 Etheostoma spectabile | reverse complement strand
GGGTCCTTCTTAATATTCAACTGCAAAAATAAATGTCCTTTTTTTGTTAAACGTCATCATGTAATATCCACGTTTTTGGCTTTGCAAACAATTAAAACAGAAACTAGCAGTAATGTAACTTATGTTTTCCTAATTGTCCAAACAACAGTGTTGGGAAAGTTCACTTTATACATGAACTAGTTCAAAGTTCAATTAATACATTTTAAAATTAACTAGTTAGTTCAAACTTTAAAACTTTGAACTACGTTCACAGTACCAAAAATGAACTAGTTCATAGTTTTTCCAATATGTTGCTGCAAGATTTTTTTTTATTTTAATTTTTGTTATTATTGCCACTGCCCATATAGAACCACAGACAGCCATTATTTTAGATTTCATATTTATAATTTTGATTA
>NC_045747.1:26938351-26938432 GCF_008692095.1 Etheostoma spectabile | reverse complement strand
ACCTTGAAATGCTATCCGGGTGCTTCAGATTAACGTACCGTTTCAGGTTTGCTGAGGATGTAACTAAAGTGCTTATTTTCT
>NC_045747.1:26938082-26938341 GCF_008692095.1 Etheostoma spectabile | reverse complement strand
TGGCGGGCAACGTTTGCACAGAAATGTAAGATTTTTCGCATCCTCATCAACCTTATCTTAAAACACGTTTAAATGATCATACGAAACCTCCGTGCTGCTTTGTCGCCTCCGTGCTGCTTTGTGTTTTGATGACTCATGCGGCGGTGCGACACGGTGGCTCGTGTTGCCAGATACGGTGTTTTTTCCGCTACATATTAAGGCCTGCTTGCGGTGTGTTTTAGCCAGGTCTTCGCCTGGAAGGTTCTATAGAAAACCTGGC
>NC_045747.1:26937902-26938072 GCF_008692095.1 Etheostoma spectabile | reverse complement strand
ACGAAGTTAAACTGAGAGAGGGGGCCGTTCACAAACACCAGAATGAACGTGTTCACAGTAACGTTTATCAGACAGTTAAACAGTAGCCTAGCCTACATTCAGGAACTATTGTTCAAAGAACGCGTTCAGGCAGTAGGCTACACTGCCGACTAATGTGGCTGAAAACTGTG
>NC_045747.1:26937713-26937892 GCF_008692095.1 Etheostoma spectabile | reverse complement strand
CTTACAAATTGCCTTGTTTCGTGTTTCCTCTACACAATTGATGTAGCAAATTTAATTGATACATTAATTTGTAAATAGGACTTTCTGTGTGGTTAGTACCCAACATTCTACCAAAATACATCCACTGTGTCAACTCCGTTACAACTAAAAATTACTGTAGCTACATTTAAAATGTGAGC
>NC_045747.1:26936741-26937703 GCF_008692095.1 Etheostoma spectabile | reverse complement strand
TTTCACCGTTAAAATAGATTTTCAGGTGAAGCCAGGGATGGTGGTGCAAGCCGCCAAAACATGCCCGAACATGTGCTCTCCCTGTTAGCTTGTTAATGTTTAACATATGATAGCTTATGTCTAGGTAACAGACAGAAACAGAAATTCACACAAAAGTATTAACCTAACTTGCTTGAAAACTTACCTTATTATTCCACATGCGATGAAATCTCCAGCAAATGTGTTGATTCAGTCCGATCGGCACCACTAACGGTCCTGGGCAGGAGACTGAACGTTGGTGGCTTCTACTGCGCATGCTCCCAATTAGTCGCTCTAAGCAAGTTAAGAAGACTTCAAACAAAGTTGTAGTCACTCAAAACAATGAGTAAATAGCTTTTTTCACCGTGAAATTGATCGTTACTTTGGAAAACCAATTAAGAAGCACAAATTATTGATACCCAACTACAGCTAACTCATGTCTTTCAAGTTATGACAGCTATTGGATTTTACAGTGAGAGCTCCAGGACGCCAGCTACCAGCGGCAGTTGTTTAGCTGCCAATAGGTGACTGTGAGCCGAGTACAGGCATTACCAGATGACGATGCTTTCAGGGGCCGAGGTAGGGGAGTTAAGCCAGAAAAAGTGAGCATCATGCGGCAATGACAGCTAGGTTTAGGCACCAAAACGACTCGTTAAGTTTAGGGAAAAATATCGTGGTTTGAATTAAAATACTCGCTCACGAACAAGTGTTACATGGGTGAAAGTATTTTGTTTTAACCCCAAAGTGAACTCCGCTTTCCGGCTTGAAAGCACTTTGTTTCCTGTTGACACCACGTTGTGCTTTTTCATGTTGAGATTATTTTCCATTGGATATTGAAGTACATAAGTTCACTGGGGGTGCCAGTAGCTCAGTCTGTAGGGAGTTGGGTTGTAAACTGGAGGGACACTGGTCAAGTCCCCATATGGACCAAAGTATGGTGGTGG
>NC_045747.1:26935077-26936731 GCF_008692095.1 Etheostoma spectabile | reverse complement strand
CTGGTAGCTGGAGAGGTGCCAGTTCAATAACGGATACATTAATCTTAATAAATTCAGGTATATAAATCAACACCCTGGATATGACCATCATAAAAATTATTTATATAAGCATTAACTGATCTGCTACCTCTATGGTTATGGTAGGTTTAGGCAACTGAAACCACCCAATCATGCTTAGGGTGAGATTGCAATCATGGCTAACCATGGGCAAATCATGTTATGGACAGATTGTGATGGGGGAAAATCGTGAATGGTAATTTTAATGATATACTTGGTTGAGGTTCGGAAATGATTGCAATCATGGCTGGAATGTGAAAAATTACAATCATAGCAGAAAAGGGAAATAATGGTAAGAAATGGTTAGAATGTTGTGGTTTCCCATGTCAAATTCACACTTTTTTGGATGGCCCAACCATCAAACCCCATCTACTCCCTGTGAGGTTCTGTGTTGTGTTGTAACATCGTGCTGTTCCCTCCATCACTTCTGGGACAAAAGTCTTTATTCGCATGACACCTTGAGGTGGTCAGCAGTTGACTGAATATCAGGCTACATCCACACCACTATACAGTGTTGTAGTACTCAAGATTGGTCTCGGCCTCAAGACCACTTTTTAAACATATTGGCCTTGTCGTGAAATCAACTGCATTTTCCGTCTTGTCTCGGTCTTGAATGAAGAGGACTCAGGATTTTATTTGAAGATCGGTCAAGACCACAACCGCAGATATTTCACTAAATTGCCTGTGCATTGTCTGCTTTATATGTTAACATCATTACTGTGATTGGATGTAAAACTTACTGCTTCAAATGCAACCAAAAACTTGACTAATTTCTAATTTAGAATTTGCTACTGTTCATCCCTTCTCCCTGGCCCTTTAACATGCACCACCAAGAAAGTGAATGTGGGAGACAGGAGAAGAAGTTCTGTCTGTCTGACACTGGTCTGGTTTTGGTCTTGTCTCGGTCTCGATACACTCTGGTCTTGGTCTTGACTTGGTCTCACCCTGCCTTGGTCTTGGACTTGACTCGGTCTCAACCCCTCAAAGTCTTTATATTGTTGGTCTCGATACACTCTGGTCTTGGTGTTGACTTGGTCTTGGTTTAGATGGTCTTGACTACAACACTGCTATTACATTTTCATTTTTAAATGGCTTTTTGAAACAAAAGCAATCTCCGTCCTCACAAGCGTTTAAGCTCCAGTAGCAGAACCAATCTCCGTCCATATTTACATGTCTGACAATACATACCACATGACTAGGGGTGTCCCCAACTAAGGCTTTTCACAGTCAAATCGGAATCGTCAAGTCTTGCCTATCGTCGACTGAAATTTTCAATCATGTGGGCGGGGGCGACCACCTGATCACGGTATGTGGCCGAACGTCTTAGAGAGTGACTGAGCGTCGTTAACACAGCAGTGAATCAAACGCAGCTGTAGCAAGTATCTCACTATCACCAACACTATCCATATTTATATTTAGACTCAACAAATGACATATCCAGCGACAAAAAAAAGCCTGAAAGTCAGATGTTTGAACGGAAGTACAAATAGTCGTTGCTGTTGAGATAATACACCGTCTCGTCTTTTCTCAAATCAATTCAATTTTAGTTATATTATCAAATCATAACAAAAGTTATCTTGAGACACTTTACAGATAG
>NC_045747.1:26931699-26935067 GCF_008692095.1 Etheostoma spectabile | reverse complement strand
AGGTCTAGACCACACTCTATAATTTACAAAGCCCCAAGAATTTCCCCAAGTGGAAGCATTTAGTGCGACAAAGGCGAGGAAAAACCTCGGACAGACCCCGGCTCTTGGTAGGCGGAGTCTGACGGTGCCGGTTGGGGGTGTGATGCACAGTGGCAATAATAGTCACAATATGAAATGGAACAGTGACTACAAATGGTAGTCGTAGTAGTTCATGTCATAGCAGGGTACTGCAGGGCATTACAGGGCGTAGGGGGGCGTAGCAGAGCATAGGTGGACGTAGCAGGATGCAGCCGGGTTCTCATTGATGTGAACTGGCAGGTTTCAGAACGCTGTAGAATGGCACGTTGCAAGTAGATGCAAGTTTACACTTGTCTCATCCAGAATCTTTGGTCTGAACCGAGCTTTACGGAATCAGAATCAGACAGTCAAATTAGGCTGCTTAGACGCATTCAACTATTTGGGGTCACGCCTACACATGACTATTTGTATACGAGGTGGAACTCTTACTACAGGGTTTGTAAGCCTACCTAACCCATAATCATTCCCAAAGGTCCGTTTATTCCCGTTCAGACAACTAACCAACCCTGGAGATTTCAAACCAAAACAGGGTCAGCAGTGTTTCCAAATGTCTCCGTTTTAGGGGCTTGAAACACTTTAAATGTTGCAAAAGATATTTGTTTTGTAAAATCAAGACAGAGTGGATGTAGCATCAGAAGAGAAGGAGAGGGAGGCAAAGACAAAGAGCTGGGTTGTGGCTAGCTGTCGAGGGGAAAGAGGAGGAGGGAATGGTGGGATGAAGGAGGAGGAGGAGGAGGGTGAACGGTGCGTTGTGGTGCATTGTGGGCCGCCGGCTCCAGCTGCCCTGCCGCTGTGCTGCTTGGCTCAGCCAGCGTCTGGCAGGCAGCCAATCACAGCGCAGGGAAGCAGTGCCACTTCAGTTCAGTGTGTCAGAGCGAAGAGGGGAGGGAGGGAGGGATACAGAGATGGGAGGAAAACGAGAGTAGGGAGCAAACAGAAAAAAGGGACACATGGAAGAAGCATAAGGGGGAGAGAGGGATAAGAGGAAAAGATGGAAATGGGAGGAGGAAGAAAAAGAAAAGGGAGAGGTAGATTGCGCTGCATCTATACCTGCAGATCCCAGCACATAGCCTGCACCATTTCTAAACCTTCAAATAGGGCTGCACAATAAGAGGAAAACATGCGATATGCAATAACGTTGTTGACTATCGTGTTGAGGATAAAACATGCAATATATAAACAGATATTAAAGTGTTCTCAGTTCTGCTGCTTTCAGTATTCTGCCAAAATACATCAAACTACTCGTTGAATTTAAAACGAATGAAAGGAAATCATTACCTACATTCTTTATTTCACACTGAATTGATTATGAATGGCACCACTAAAAAATAAGGACACTAGACATGTTTCCTGCCACACATTTTTATGTGAATAAAGTAATACCAAATAAAAAATGCCTTATGGAAACAGTAAAATACAACTGAGTTTCATGAATATGGACACAAAGTTTGCACGTTCAATGTCCACGGATTTTCTATTGGTGTCATCTGATTTTCTATTGCTAACCCTAACCCTAAAGACTTATGAGATAAATGTTGATGGAAAAGGTATTTGCTGAATAAATAATGAATTGTGATTTAGGGGGCAATAAACATAACATTTCTAAAAAGCAATTTTTGAAGGGGACATAAATAATACAGCCACAATTATACTTGTAGAGGATATGTGTACACTGAGGGAAGCCTTAATACTATCATTAGTGTTGCACAGAGACTGTACCATTGTCATTCTTGTCAGTTTTCTCTTGATTCAATGAAAAAGCTGTCTAAATTGAGCACAAATATTCTTCTTTATGACCATTTATTTATTTTTAAGTTGTTTTCGATAGAGCCACAAAAATACCTTAATTAATATAAAAGAAATGCAAAGCTTTATACACTTGTTAAATTACACTTGGTCCTTACCTGAGACTCTACACCTGACTGTCCCTGGTCTGCCTGGTCCTTACCTGAGACTCTACACCTGACTGTCCCTGGTCTGCCTGGTCCTTACCTGAGACTCTACACCTGACTGTCCCTGGGCCTTTGTTCCTTACCTGAGACTCTACACCTGACTGTCCCTGGTCTCCCTGTTCCTTACCTGAGACTCTACACCTGACTGTCCCTGTCTCCTGTTCCTTACCTGAGACTATAGCATGACTGTCCCTAGCTCCCTGTTCCTTACCTGAGACTCTACACCTGACTGTCCCTGGTCTCCTTGTTCTTACCTGAGACTCACACTGACTGTCCCTGGTTCCCTGTTCCTAACCTGAGACTCTACGCCTGACTGTCCCTGGTCTCCCTGTTCCTTACCTGAGACTCTACACCTGACTGTCCCTAGTCTCCTTGTTCCTTACCTGAGACTCTATGCATGACTGTCCCTGGTCTCCTTGTTCCTTACCTGAGACTCTACACCTGACTGTCCCTGGTCTCCTTGTTCCTTACCTGAGACTCTACACCTGACTGTCCCTGGTCTCCCTGTTCCTAACCTGAGACTCTACACCTGACTGTCCCTGGTCTCCCTGTTCCTTACCTGAGACACCTTAAAATGTCTCAAATCTATTCGATATTCGATATGAATCAGCATGTGACTGACCTTTTTTTGAGAGAGTGTCAATGCGTGTATTGTCTTGCGAAAATTGCCTGCTATGTTTAATATGGACAATAGAGTAAAAACAACACAAAAAAAGAGAGAAATTGTCAGATAATTCAATGAAAAGTGGATGGAAACATAACTAGTTAAGAAGTGAAGCCTCTGAGGACAAAAGACTCAACAAAGAATCAGCAATCACTGTTTCAAAAAGGGATATTACAAAATTTAATTTAAAAACTATTTAAACAAATTTTAATCATATATAACATAGATAAAATACTTTGGTAAACTTATGTAAAGCACCAAAACAACTCGTACAACCCATCATAAGTTAAGGTTTGTTTTCAAAAGAGATTTCAGGGAATTCAAAAAGCCAACATCAACGTTGGAACATACGGAAAGCGGAAGTGCAGCTTTCAGCTGATATTTTCAACACCAAAAAAACTCGGAGTGTCTTTCCCGATGTGTTTTTTGCGCAGGTTGATGTCGCAATAATGATAAAAAACAGTATATATTGTGCGGCCCTACCTTCAAACACTTCAAAGCAGGCTGCCCCACTGCATGTACAGTATGTGGAATAAAAACCATTCACTTTCTCCCACACTGACATCAAGAAGTAGAATAAAAACAACACACACACAAAAAGAGAATACATGCATACTGATGAGCTCATCCCCAACTTCAGTTACCTTTCCTTCTCCAGCTGTCAACAAGAAGAG
>NC_045747.1:26931126-26931689 GCF_008692095.1 Etheostoma spectabile | reverse complement strand
ATCCTTCCTTTATCATCTGTTATTTGCCCGAATGACATGCAGAACACGCGTCATTTATGTTTTTGACTTAAAAATGATTTCATCCTACTCAAGACATCCTCAGTGACAGCTCCCGTCGTGCAAGCCTCAACTCTTTCAAGGGTTTTTGTGTGTTTTGGTTTCTGCGGTGTGTGGATTAGCGGCGGGAAGATTAATACTATTTACACACCGAATGATTCCCCTGATTAGAACAAAGAGGCTTTCACTTCAGTGGTTGCATGTAGTGATGTATAAAAAAAACTGTCAACAGGCCATATGGGGGATATGTAGACCAGAAAAGGGTGAAATCCCACGCATCCCCTCAGGCAAATCGCACCCTGCGTGATTTAATGTCCTGTGGTAGAATTGTGCTTGAGGCGTTTCTACTCTGACAAAAATAGCAGGGAAATTATTTTTATTCCAGCTTCATGATACCTTCTAAACTAGGGCTGTACAATATATATTTTTAACCTATTTTAATGCATTGTTTGAGTTGGTTTTTTTAAGTGATGCCTCATACATTTCGTTGCATTGTACCTGTACAT
>NC_045747.1:26928916-26931116 GCF_008692095.1 Etheostoma spectabile | reverse complement strand
AATAAAGTTGAATCTAATCTAATCTATATTCAATTCAATGGTTAGATATCTGGTAAGATTTGTAACCTAGTTAATATTCTTTGATTACTTGTATCAGCCCTAGTATTGAAGAGTTTCAAATGATAGCAGCCTATAGGAACCCTGATGCTTCCAGGGCCACTCAACATTGTAAACCAAAGAAAAAACAGTATGCTGAATGTCTGATTGTAATGACAGCTATAGCACCATTCACTGAGTAAACTTTCCATCTTTCAAGTAATTTCTGTCAAATTTGAATCGTAAAACCTATTTCACTTTTGTTTTGGTACCATGGGAGTGAGAATATTTGAACATGTTGGATATTTCAACAAATTAGTAGAAATCCCCCTTTTTAATTTCCTATAATCTTAAAACAAGAAAGGACAATGCAGGACGCAGCACTAGAATCAAGAAAAATAAAACTTGACAATCAAATACTGCTTGAAATAAGTTGATTTTTGATTTAAAACTTGGAGTTTTTTTGCCACTGTGTGGCAGCAGAACAAGCTCAAAACATGACATCTGACATATAATCACTCTACTAAGCGTTGTGTTAGCAAACCATTGCCTTTCTACACATCCAGCAGAAATAATTAGAGTTTGTGAGTTTTTGTGTCCACATGGTGAATGTAAGTTAAATATTTACTCCCATTTTATCTCGATTTTGGTCTCCACCAAGTCCTTAGAAAAGAAATGTGTCTCTTTAGCTGCTAAATGCGCTACTTTGTTTACCAGCTAGTTGCTAACTTGCTCTGTCTGCTGTCTGGTGCTGAGCAGGTAGCTTACAGCAGGGTCATCAAAACTTTAACTGTTGGAAATCAGATTAATGAGAGGTGTTAGCTGGCCGCAAAACTGGAAAAATCAGCTAAAGAGGCTAATACGCACAAGTAGCCGATCCATTAATAACAGCAAAATATCAATTACTGCAGCTTCAAGGTATCCAGCATAGCCAGAAATGACATGGAGTATATTTAAAGTGTTAGGGAGTAGCTTTTGATAGAATACTGTAGTTGAACCCGCCACAAACAGTATTGTGATTGGCTGAAAAGATGCAGCAGGAAACCTGTAGACAGAGGTGGAAAGAGTACAGAAATATTCGACTTAAGTAAAAGTACTATTACTTTTGCTACAATTAACAGTATAAAAAGTAAAAGTAAAAAGTGGTTCATTTAAAATGTAAATTTTGTTAAGTCCAAGACAAGTCCAAGACCAGGACAAGTTGAGACCAAGTCAAGTCCAATTTCAAGACAAGACCGACACAAACACAGATTGCACTCAAGGAGCTGGAGCAAAATTGTTTTTTACAGAATATGATTAGCTGAGAACCATTTTTCACAGAATACTCAACAGTACAAGTATTTGTACACCGTTGTATCCTTCAAATTGCACAATATGTGTGTTTCCATTTCAACCATCACTGCAGAGCTTGACTGTTGGCAACAATACTGTCGTGGTTAGCTCGCCAACACTCTACTGCTAAAGTTGCTGGCTGGCTCGGCAACATTAGCTAATGTCTGCTAGCATACGTACAAGCAGCCAGTTAGCTTTGTGTTTAACGTAACAAAAACCTATCCATCTCGAAGGAGCAAAGCTTAATATTTCAATCAATAAAATTATGGTACAAAAGGAGCACTAACACCACAGGTCTTATGTTGATAACATGGACGCAGATATAGTAAAACTACAAAGGGAGTCATAATATTTAGCTAGCAGGCTGTTGCGCTAACGTCGGCGTAATGTTAGTTAGCTGTCTAAACTTGTGAAAAGCCAAAAAATATTGCCTCCTAAACTATGTTTCACTTTCTCTCCAATATTATTAAAAATGAAATAAAGACACCTGGACGCGGTCAAGACCAAAAGGCATATTTGGCAAGACCGATGGCCGAGACCAAATACTATCAAGTCCGAGACAAGTCCAAAACCATAGAAAAATGGTCTCTGCTTTGTATAGCAGCAGCCGTTTAGGAGGACCAGAGGCCGAAGCTGTGGCACCGCCTACTGGTGTGAGTGGAAACGTAAACATAGTAGACCAGCCGGTAGTTTAGCATTCTGCTAACCATAGCTCACCACTCCGGCTAATTCAAGTTCATGTTTCTGTAGCTAGCTAGAGCCTTGAATCACAGGATGTCATCTGAGAACGCTTTACAAGAAAATGGAACGGCCATTCACGTAGAAATGTCGT
>NC_045747.1:26926320-26928906 GCF_008692095.1 Etheostoma spectabile | reverse complement strand
CGTTATAGAACAGCATGATATCAGGGTGAAATTAATGATTAGTGCTGTAAATGTTACTGTATGAAGCCGCTGCAGAGGGAGAGCCACAGGAGAAGGTCTCACTCTACATCAAATTCTTATTTTTAAATTTATTCTACCTCCTGCAGATTTAATGTTTTCATCTACTGGTGAAGAATATGTGATATGATGGAAAGCTCCAGAACAACCATGGGCCTTGAAGTGAGATATTTTTGTTAACTAATTTTGTGATTTAATTCATTAAATTCATCCTACGTATTAGTATGTGGAATTGTAAGGTAACTTTTTTATATGGAAAACAATTATACTGTATATCATTGGGTAATAATCTTTTGAATCAGTGGTTGAGTTACATCTAGCAGTGTGGAAAAGGCTAAGAACCTTCATCTTAGGAAATAACATTTAGAACGATCAGGCAATATGTTTATGTAGGTCATTTTTCCCCCAGCAAATTTCAAAATATCTCTTTGGGAAGGACTATAAAATACATATTCGAATAATTGTGCACCAATTCATTTCTGATAACAGTTCTCTTCAAGAGTCAAAATCGTATCAAATGTGTGTCTAGTGTTTGTCTATTTGAAATCTAAAATTAAAAAAAAAAAGTATGGGAAACATTTTGCCTAAATAGAATTGAATAGATTGTGGACTGCTAGGAATTAGGAGGGGGTGGTGGCGGGCAGGGGGGAGGGGGAGCTTAGGTGTCAAATATTAACAAGAGGGTCCCATCCCATCACTTCCTCCAGTCCCAGTGCAGCTCCTCATTAGCATTGGCATTGTGCGCCAGGAGTGAGGTGACAAAGCAAAGTGCTTCTGGTCTCAACGGTTTTGAATCGGCTTGAAATCCCCTTTATGATTGCCAACCGCCCTAAATCCCCACCCACCCCCCTCGCACACCCATCCTCCCACCTCTCTCGGTCTATGGCCATCCACAAAAGCCACCAACTCATCACCCTGCAATGTGCTTAACACTTAGGCTTCATAATGCCACACATCACTGAGAAAAAAACGCCGAAATCATATGCAAACGTCCTGTAGCTCATGTCAACAGCACTGCACTGCTGGATCTGAGGTGTAATAAAGGCCTTTTTATTCTTTTCAATGATTAACACTTTTTTAAAGAACATTTCACAATCACCACTCACTTAGGAAAAAAATAACTTTCAAAAACAATATTATAAAATAGTTACCAAATAGACACTAAACTGCATACTAAATAAACGTACTGTATATGTAATAACACAGAACACCCTTCTCCCCAGCACACAGCTTTTTAAAACCATTTTTACGTGAAGGCCGGAAGGCTATCCATATTCCAATGGGACTCCCTTGCCAAGATAAAATTAAAATGATTATCATTGTGTAATAAATGTTAAAAACCACTGTAGGAAAATCACATCATCAGAAGACTGTAGGGAAAGCAATGTGATGACACTACTGCTCACACACATTAGTATTTGAGTTAATGGGAAATTAAAACCATAACCATATCATTGCTCTTTGACAAGCCTGTCTCTCCAAAAGAACATACTTTTTCCGCTTTGTGTCAATGCATTTTCAGAGAATTCAATGGATTTTTAATATGGTTTGTTTTTAGCTTGTAGTTTGTCTGAAACACTCACAATCTAAATTTGGAGTCACTATGGTGCCATGGCTGCAAGTGCCAATCTGAATAAATACACAGTTCACTTTCAAAAATGATCCTAACTCAAGATTCAATTACTTCCTTTTCCAGAGTTTCCCACTACATCTCAAGGTATTCTTCATCCAATGGAGCTTGCTCAATTATCATGGAGATACATTAGGCTACATTTCTCCATTTTATAAAAACAGTACATCCTTTCAATATAAATAAATAGTGATTGGCGCAAATAAATGAAATCTTTTAGAATGCTTTTATTCCCGGTATTCTTACAAAAGTTGTCCACTTACATTTTCTCCTGAGCTAATATACTCTTTCATATCCTCTATGTTCTGTTTCACATACTCATATGTATTGTAGTATGAGACATTATGCTGAAGAGTTTTTAATTTACATGTTGAATAGTGATTTATGTTTTATTTTTTCCTATTAATGATTCATGAAAAAACAACTTAACCAGAGTTGTGTACTGACTTTTCTTAGTCATTAATGTAGTTTTCTCTCTAAAGATTAAAAAAAAGTTGTCAAATTTTAAACTAACTGCGTACTATGATCCTATCTGGGCTTTACATCCTCATATGTTCGTGGTCCCACTGCTGTATGTGTAAAAGTGATAACAATAGTAATAATACTGGCAATAATTAACCCATTTGTCTTCTTCAAATTAGACCACAGAGAGGTGTGTGTGTGTGTTTGGGGGGGGAGATCTCCACTTTTTAACTAAATTGAAATTTCAAGCTTATCAAAAACCTCTTTTCCTGCATTCTGGTGATTTTTTTCTGCAACAATGTGTGTTTTCTGTATCAATTTGTTGTGCAAATGTCTTTAATTATGTAAAGAATCATTATTCATTTTTAGATATTTGGGGTTGGGGTTGGTTGTACTATCCAGATTGGGGGGCGAGGGGGTGGGGGGTGGGGGTGGGG
>NC_045747.1:26908696-26926310 GCF_008692095.1 Etheostoma spectabile | reverse complement strand
TGTAAAAACCCCATTCTCCCTGTAAATTACACCAATGGTAGACCTATTATGAACAAACTGCTATCAAACTGATTCAAATTAATATTTTTAGGCCTAAAAAAGTAAGAAAAACGTTTTGGTAAAAAGTATAGTCAACACTAATCACAGATATACAGAGCAAATTGACTTCTGAATGGGTTTACAGAAACAGAAAATGTGTCTCATTTTGAAGCAAACTTCTGAAACTTGTCATCAATTTCAATATGTTTAAAAGTAGTTTTCCTAAAATCAAGAAAAGTCACATGGTATCAAGCTGATAATATAACATGATGCAGGCTAGGCTATGTTTTTGGAGCGGTTTAGTATGCTTAGTAGGCCCCAAACGCAACATTAGGGTTAATGTGAAATTTTTTTCCCCAATCTGTACATGTTGCTGACAGGTTAAATGTCCCTTATATTATATAACTGTTGGTTGTTTATTGTTGTCTGTAACTGCAAATCAGCAACGTTCTTTGGCAAAAAAAAAGGGTGGTGACAGTTGTGTGATATTAATAAGAGAGGAGGTAGCCTATCTTAAACTCTTCATCATGAGATGTTGGTGAAAATTCTCTACTCCAGAGAGAAACACAGGAGAGATGATTTACCTATGGGGGGAGACCAGATTTAGGCCTACAGATATAGTCCATAATAATGAAATATATAGTCCACAATTAAATCAAGTTTATATTAGTGTTTATGTTCATTGCTGTGACTTCTAACTGTATGTGATAGTAAGTAGGCCTACTGTATGTTATTGCATTAACCCTTGTGTTTTCCTCCTGGGTTAAAAAACTGAATTTCTTTACACATTTTCCCTTTTTCAGACTTTTTTTTTAGTTTTCACTAACACCACCTTACTACCACTAGTTTTACACTACTTTTAGGAATTCATGGTCAATAACCCTCATTTATATAGAACTGTAGCCTACCTGGTATTTGAGTTAAAAAAGCAGATATTATGAATTCTTTTGACAATCCAAATTTTTGTGTTAATTTGGATAAAAAGAAACCCATATTTCTGATATAGACACATTTTAAAAGGGTCAAATTTGACCCGAGGACAACAGGAGGGTTCAACATCTTATAGAACTGCCTGAGTTTAGAGCAAACGGACAAGGAGTGAGAGACAAAGAGAGAGACGAAGAACAAAGAAGCGGGCGTGCCTTTAGACTTAACTCCGCCCACTCATCACCCGTGCAGCCAATCAGCTCTCGGATATGTAAATGACCTCGCGGCACCGCATCGTCCCTGCCCAGGCGGTGACGTCACCCGCACATCTCTCTGTCTGGTTCTGCAAGGACTCAGACAGAAGCAACAGAGGACTTGAGGGAAGCCAGCCGGGGAGGGGCCCTTTGTCAGGAAGGAATATTAATACTATCTTCACTGCCGGCTCTGGAATAAATAACGCTGTTTTGTTTTTCGTGCAACAGCACAGCCCGGGTCGGCTAGGACCGGGACTTCCAGTTGTTTTTTTTATCGGGAAAACAAAGGGGGTGGATGTTTTTTGTGGCTCCCTGTACTGTTTTTCTTTCCTCCCGCGGCCGCACTGATTTCCACTGACCAGTTGTCTTTGAGAACCGGGTCCGGTGCCTGTCCCCTCCTCCTCCCCTCTCCTGTCTTTCTCCCCCGTTCACTCCTACTTTACCCTCCTTCCGTTTGCCTTGTATCCGATCCCGCAACGCTGCGAAGTCGCAAAGATGCCCAGCTCGCTCTTCGCCGACAGCAGCGTCCAGGGAGATGCACTGGACGACCAGCGAGCCCTGCAGATCGCCCTGGACCAGCTCTCCTTGCTCGGCTTGGACAACGACGAAAACTCCCTGTACGACAACCAGGAGCCCCGGAAAAAGAGCGTCAACATGACCGAATGCGTACCGGTTCCCAGCTCCGAGCATGTGGCTGAGATTGTGGGCAGACAGGGTGTGTGTTTCTCAGTTTCTAGTCAGTTAAGCTTTATATTTGTCATGTTTCGCAGCTGTGGTAGTAACGTGAGCTACACGGCCATGCACCCAAACACAGGTATGAGCACGTCCCGAGCTATTATCCTGTGTGGGAGGACAAGAATGCCAATACACGCCGGAATACTGCATACGTCTTATCTTAACACTGCCTTGCTTCCCTGCACAAGCACTTAACCTGCCTTTTAATATCTATTATCTTAATGTGAAGCTATACTCGTTAATTCGGCATCTTTATAATCCAACAGGCAGTTAACAGTTCAATAAAACGCGAACTTTTATTTGTGCCTCTCCGGTTAGTTAAATGTTGTTCCTCCTCTGTAGCTAAATATACAGTTGTGTGCGACAGCGAGTAGCATAAACCAATTCAAAAAGTTGACATTTAGGTAAAATAAAAGACTTTTTGGATGTTTCTATACATGCCGAATTGAATGGGCCAAAACAACTCTGATAAAATACAAAGTCATTTTTTCTGATATGTATACTTTTGTAGATATGTAAAGGCACACGTTTAAAATATTAAAAAAATGAATGGAGTTTAGTTTTAAGAACCGAACCCGGTACGTAGGCTAGCTAAGTAAACCCCCTGCATCTAAATTACATTACAGACACTTCCAAAACGTCAAGCTAGGCTAAAGTGCAGCAGTGGCCGCTGACTTGACAGGTTATTTTAATCATTAACGTGATTTGGTGAATTAGGACATGTAACGTTAAGTCACCAAACTCTGAGCTCGCAGGGAACACTGGCTCTTAATAACTCCAGATGTGCCTGTCTTTGTTCATACACGGCTTGCAAATTGTTACCCGGATTCATTTAACGTTCAAGATAATGAGCTGTAACTTTACAGGATCAAATTAGGACAATGGTCACGATGTTACCTTGCCACAGGCAGCAGACGCCCATAGCTGCACACACAGACCCAGCTAACACACAGTAGGGCGGTACTTGGTTACATATGCGGAATCTTTCCCCCTCCCTGCAACACTGCTGCTGTTGTTGTTGTTCCCAGAAAAACAAAGGAACCACATACCCCCACCCTCCACTTTAAAACGACTACAGTGGGACACATGGTGGCAAATAGAGCTGGGCCATATGGAGAAAAATCAAATATCACGATATTTTTTGACCAAACGCATTGATGTCGATACAGCTGCGATATTGTAGGGTTGAATATTGGTGCTTTCACAAAATATTAAAACACAACGACAGTTTTGGTACATAAACACCAATAATGTGGATACAATATCTTAAGTGGGTAAGGGCAAATAATAAAACATAAAATGACATCACTTTACTGTAATGCAGCCTTTAAAACCAGGAAAAGACACCACTTGTGTCATATCACGATATCCAAAATCTAAGACAATATTTAGCCCCATATAAGTTTTATCGCTGTAAATGGTATTATATTGATTCTGTGGACACTGAAAGGTTATTTACTGATCTTAAAGTCTGTCGATGTTGATTATTCTATTCAGGGACCTGCTATCAATATGAGACAATGTCATATGCCTATTAGAGTTCAATTTATATTAACTCAAAAAAGTGACTAAATGTGATTAGTCAGTTTTATAACCAAGCTTCTCCAGGCATTTAAATAAAACAAGCTATTCTTTTGAATGAAAAGACTAAATATAAAGTGGGAATCTAAAATCAAGGGGCACCTCACAGACGATATGTATCGATCTTTTCACTTTGCATCATTGATATTGGTTCGTGGATCTTTGAATTGATAGATTGCGATGTGTCGTTACACCCCTAGTGGGACATTTTGTCAAGTAGATCTATTTACACCAGATAACCCATTTTGTCAGGTCATATCAGGTTACAAAAGGGGAAATTAAGTTGTGGATTAACTGTGACTCCTTGGATTATTTTAAGACAGGGAGCCTCCATAAAAGAGACCCTATCCTCATTTAATCTACATTCATTGATTTTAACTCATTATGAATTTATGTCAATGGTTTAAATTGGCTGTAAAGACAGAGTTTAGGTGGGTAGGTACTCTCCCCTTCATTCCTAGTTACATCATTCTGTCCCACTCAGCGGGCTTTGCGCTGCTAATTATGTCATTCTTCTAAGGCTGTTTCCTCAGCCGGTCCCAGTGTGATCATAAAGACATGTGTGTATGTGCTGTTGGAGGGTGTTGGAATGCAACTTTCTGCACCAGTGCCAGGTTGTGAAGTGATTAAGTAGCTCTCCCCTCTTTCCATAATGCTATTAGTATAAAATAAGGATCAAGAGTCTAACATGTTGTTGTAGATGGCCAACTATATTGTAGTAAAGGAGCATGGTTCATACAAGACCCAGAAGTGAGCTTTCTTTTTAGAGTTATTTTTGTCCTGCTGTATGTTTGTGGTGGTGCAGCATGTGGTTTGAATTTGTTCTTCTCCAAAAGGAGGGGTGGTTTCACCCGATTTCTGAGGCCCGCTGGCCTTTTGAAAGAAACAATAATAAACACCCAGCAGCTGTTTGGAATAGTCCATAAGTAATGATTTAACACATGACATTTTTTTGAGCCGTTATTATTTTGGAACCTGGCCTCACCTTTCGCCCCGTTTTTTTGTATCCCTGCCTCAGGTTGCAAGATCAAAGCGCTGCGAGCGAAGACCAACACCTACATCAAGACGCCGGTTCGAGGCGAGGAGCCGGTGTTTGTGGTGACGGGCCGGAGGGAGGACGTGGCCATGGCCAGGAGGGAGATCATCTCTGCCGCCGAGCACTTCTCTATGATCCGGGCCTCCAGGAACAAAAACACCAGCCTGAATGGGAGCGGCACCCCGGTCCCTGGACCCCCGAACCTGCCAGGACAGACCACCATCCAGGTGCGGGTGCCATACCGCGTGGTGGGGCTGGTTGTAGGCCCCAAGGGCGCCACCATCAAGCGCATCCAGCAGCAGACTCACACTTACATTGTGACGCCCAGCCGAGACAAGGAGCCGGTGTTTGAGGTGACAGGGATGCCGGAGAACGTGGACCGGGCGCGCGAAGAGATCGAGGCCCACATTGCCATGAGGACGGGGGGCCTCATCGAGCTTCAGGACGAGAACGACTTCCATGCCAACGGGACGGACGTGGGTTTAGATCTGCACGGCCACGCCATCCTGTGGTCCAAGCCCAGCGCCGGGGTGACCCCCAGCTCGGCGCGCAAGCCCTTCTCCAACTACCGCAACGACTCATCCTCGTCCCTGGGCAGCGCCTCCACAGACTCCTACTTTGGCAACAACGGCTCGCGCATGGCCGATTACAGCCCCCCCAGCCCGGCGCTAAGCTACACCGCCTCCAACAACAACAACAACGGCAACAACAATAACAACAACATCAACGGCAACGGCTTTGTGTACGGGAGCGAGACCATCTCGCCCGACTGCACTGATCTGACTTTTGACTCCTCGCCGGGGTTTGACCCCACAGTGCCACCGCCACCGCCAGGCCTCCTGTGGTCCCAGTACGACAGTCGCATGACCCCCTCCTCTACCGGAGGCAGCTCCCCCACCCCCAGCTCCACCTCAGCCATATTCCCCACCAACGCCAACGGGATAGCGGCGAGTCAGAGGCGGGCTAACGGTTGCACCCCACAGCCCAGGCTGTCCCCCACGCTCCACGGCCACAGCGCCGGTCACGGCGAGCACCCGTTGACCCGGAGGGTGTGCAGCGACCCGGGCGGAGGCCCGCTCAGTTTCCCCGGATACTCCTCCCTACCGGGGCCCCACCTCCCTGGGGTTCCATGCGACTCCTCGGCCTCGTCGTCGTCCTCCTCCTCCTCCACCTCCTCCGGCACCAGCCGCAAGGGCAGCCGCGACTGCTCGGTGTGCTTCGAGAGCGAGGTAATCGCTGCACTGGTCCCCTGCGGGCACAACCTCTTCTGCATGGAGTGTGCCAACCGCATCTGTGAGAGGAGCGAACCCAAATGCCCCGTCTGCCACGCCGGCGTCACTCAGGCTATACGTATATTTTCATAAGAAGCGTGACTCTTTTGACTACGTCTCGTCACCGGCGAGACTCCTCGTACTGCTTTAATGGGATCAGCCAATCGTCCGTTTTTGGGAAAAGTGTACATAGGTATATATGCATATGTATGTCAGAGGCTGCAGTATCCAGAAGAAGGGACAGACACACCCCCCTTTTTGTAGTTGTTAATAATATACTGTAGCGTGGGGAAATATTTTCAACATCTTAAGTGCATGTTTTAAATATTACAGCATAGTAATCAGTAGTTCTAGTACATTGTAACCTATATTTATGAAGTGGAGGGACACAGTTGGGTCAGGACGGAGGTACTTGAGTCAAACCGTTGACTGTTAGCCGGCGGAGCCCTCCCAGTTTTGCAGATTGAATGTAGTGAGGGGGGGGCATGACTGGGGAACACGGAGGGCTCCAGCCCTGACAGGATGGCGGACTTCCAGAGATACTGCAGCTTGAGGTCAGACACCGTGTGACGGGGAACATATCCTACATGTATAGAATCAATTTCCACACGTTGGACTGTTTTAAATGACATTAATACAGATCGAAGTATTTTATTCTTTTTTGACTTGAAAGATTATATTTCTTATCGCCAAGATGTTTACAGATATTTTAATTTAAGTTCAGTGAACTTTTTGTAGCTGGGTTGAAATCTTGTTTATTTTTTAAGTATGGCCTTATGGCATTGATCACTGTATTATTTTAATATCACACGACTGTGGGGTGGGAAATCCGAGTCCACAAAATTGTGTATTGCATTTGACAGTATTCTGTTGGGATGGAGTTTTTTTTATAGGTTCAGCAAAAAAACAAAACAAGAACGTCTTTTAAAATCTGCTTCACCCAGCATATTTTTTATTCAGTAATATAAAGCATATTTTATTCTATATTATTATGAAACATTGAAATGTACAAAACTTAGTAAGTTCAACACAAAAAAAACGTTTATGCTTTCTAAAAATTTGTATGAATTAGATTCCAGTGGGAATTACAGGCTTCTGTTGCACCACTATAGTTTTAGTATTTCTATTTTAATACATTTGTTTACCACTTGTTTATGTATATGTAGGTGAAGTTACTTGAGCGTAAATGTACTTTATTGAGCAAAGTTTAAGAACAAAGTATATTTTATTTTATGATAAAGGGCCTTTAACCTCATGGTCAAATACTAATATTATATTTGCTGAGACAAGATTTGAAAAATGTATTAAGAGTTTTATTTTTCTGACATTTGAAGTTATACATGAGAAAAAGTAAGTAATGGTGCTACTTCATGTTTTTTTTAAGTATTTCTATATAAGTCCAATAAAAACTGGTACATTGAATAGGTGTCTGCTTCTCGTGTTCATCCTGACCTATTTATTATTAATTAATATTATTATTATTATTATTCCTGACCCGTTAGCTGTGTTGGAAACAGTTCCCTATATAGTGTGTTTGCCATTTTGTAGTGGTGTTTGAATTTTCTGCGGTTGATTTCATTCATTGTATAGTCCACTATCAGATATCCACAATGCATTGCTAATTTGAGTGTACATACGACGTAGCATTCATTTTACTCCCGTATCCTACAATGCAACACGGCTGTGTTTTCCTGGAGGAGAAGAAGAAGCAGAAGTCACCGCGAAAACTGAAAAGGAAAAATGGAGCGGTCTTTTGTTACTAAACTGTAGAAATGTAACCTTTAATATATATATATTCTGCATGTATAACCTTTTACCATCCTCCTGAGTGCTCGCTTTGTTTCCAGGAGGTATTAGAATCTACTGATGCAACAATCAGTGATAGTGGCTGAAATCTGGTTTGGTTGTTCCCTATACAAGTGATTCCCAACCAAGGTTTTTTTTTTGTGATCAAATTTTCATTTTTCACATTAAAATAAACAGGCAAGAGTGCAAAAAAAGAAAATTGTATAGACGACGATATGCAGAAAAGTACACTATACATACAGTACTTGGAAAGGTATCACAAAAACAAAAAACACAGAGGGTGTCTGAGAGTTTAAGTTTTTCAGGGATCACGCAGAGTGATTGTGGACGTCTAATGGTTTTCTGAACATTTGACCCCTCTCTACTTTCTAATGGCAGCTTGGAGACAGCAGGATTATCACACTGGCCTAATTATGAGTGTAGGCTGTGCCGGTCAGACAGAGGGGGACTTTGCCTGCCTTATCACTAATTAGGAGTGTGTAGTGATGAGTCTGGGTTTTGGGGGCAGATGAACGCTCACTAAGAGTTCACGGTCTGTCTTAGGTTTCTGCCTGTTAGCTGCCTGTTAGCCCTTGTGTTGTCTTTGGGTCACATTTCAAAAAGCTTTTCACTGTAAAACTTTTCACTGTAATTTCTAGGGATAATGTCAATTAAATTAGGTTTACTGACCATGATTTATGTTTTATAAAGCGTTGAAAACGTGACAACAAGCAACAAAAGCATCGGGAAAAGTGGCTAAAAAAGGGTTCCTTTTCAATTTTGACTTTGAAGGACAATTAGTTCATGGTCAACAGGAAGACAGCACGAGGGTAAAAGAAAGTTTTTCCACACCGCTGTTGCACCAAATGTTTGCTCTTGCAGGGAATTGTTGGATCTGTGTAAATTATAGAGCAGAGATCTTCCACATGGGGCCTGGGACTCCTAAGGGGTCCTCAGAGTCAATGCAAGGGGGCCTCCAAATTATTGTGTTTGTAAAGTTTCCAAGAAAATTAAAAACAACCATGAATCCAACATATTCTTAGCACACATACATCTGCTTATTTATGAAAAAACAATGATGATAGGTTTGCTGGCATAAAAAGTCACTAAGGGATCCATCCACAGATAATCCTTAGGATTCACTGTGCTACATACAGTATATGTTTAACATTAAAAGATGATGTATAAAATCATTGCAACAGTTATTTTAATAGGTTTGTATGCATGCACTAAAAGATATGTATAAAGGCTTTAGACTGCCCTACATGTTATTGTAGACCCAATATAATATGAAACTCAATTTTAAACAATTTAATACAATTTTTTACGATGTAGTAAAATTGTTCCTTCTCTCTTTTAGGCTACTAAAGAGGTGGGACTATTGGTTAACATTTCATTACTAGATATGATCAATATGTCTTTAATAACAGGTTATGTACTACAACCATTTAAAGTAGTTGTGATAAAACCTCTTCTGAAAAAAACACTCTCGACCCTGAGGTCTTACCCAACCACAGACCTGTATCTAATCTTCCCTTTCTCGCCAAGATCACTGAGAAGGTAGTCGCTAATCAGTTATGTGATTTTCTACATAGCAATAGTTACTTGAGGACTTTCAGTAAGGATTTAGAAAGCATCATAGCACAGAGATGGAGCTGGTGAAAATAACTAATAACCTTCTAACTGCTGCAGACAAAGGACTTGTCTCTGTACTTGTTTTACTAGATCGTAGTGCTGCATTCAACACCGTTACAGAGACTGGAACATTTAGTTGGCATTCCAGGAATCGTACTAAGTTGGTTAAAGTCCTATTTATGTGATTGATATCAATTTGTTAATGTTAATGATAAATCGTCCAAGTACGCTAAAGTTAGCCATGGCGTTCCACAAGGCTCAATGCTTGGACCAATTCTAGTCACCTTATACAGTATATGCTTCCTCTAGGCAATATTAATAGGAAACAATTAACTTTAATTGTTATGCAGATGTTACCCATATATACCTATCAATCAAGCCAGATGAAACTAGTCAGTTCAACTTCAAGCATTCTTTAAAGATATAAAATTATGGATGACCTACAATATTCTGATGTTAAACTCAGACAAAACTGAAGTAATTGTGCAGGGCCCTAAACACCTCCAAACTTCATTATCTAGGGATATAGCTACTCTGGATGGTATTGCCCTGGTCTCCAGCACTACTGTCAGAAATCTAGGAGTTATTTTTGATCAGGATATATCCTTTAACGCCCATCTAAAACAAACCTCAAGAACAGCCTTTTTTCATCTTCATAACATTGCCAAAATTAGGAACATCTTGTCTCAAAACAATGCTGAAAAACTAGTCCATGCATTTGTTACTTTGAGGCTGTACTAGTGTAATTCTTTATTATCAGGATGCTCAAATAAAACCCTTAAGGCTCTCCAGCTGATCCAGAATGCCGGAGCACATGTTCTGACATGTTCTGTATTAGCTTCTCTGCATTGGCTTCCTGTAAAATCCAGGATTGAATTTAAAATCCTTCTCCTGACCTACAAAGCTCTAAATGGTCAAGCTCTAAATGGTTACTCGAGTAACGCATTACAAAAGTAATGCAATTACAATAATGTATTTATTTTTGCTGCAACGCAGTAATATAACGCATTACATTTTCTGCAATATTATACTCGGTTTTTTATGCAATATTTCATGGTGTTCTGTTATTTTAAGAATTCACCAACCAAAAATATTTCTAAACAATCAAAATCATGGTTGCAGCTATTGCCTTTGTCCTACTACGTCCTGTAGTAGGACCACATGCCCAGTAACGTGCCCTGTAACGTGCCCTGTAACGCCCTGCAATGCCATGAAATACTACAACCACTATTTCTAGTCACTGTTCCATTATCATTTATTGTGACCCCCAACCGGCACCGTCGGACACCGCCTACCAAGAGCCTGGTCCGTCCAAGATTTCTTCCAGAATAGGGAGTTTTTCCTTGCCACTGTCACACTAAATGCTTGCTCTTGGGGGAATTACTAGAATTGTTGGGTCCTTGTAAATTAGAGACTGTGGTCTAGACCTACGCTATTTGCAAAGTGTCCAGAGGCAACTCGTTATGAGTTGATACTATAAATAAAATTTAATTGAAGTTTTTTATAAATTTTAGTAAAGGAGTCCTCGGCTTAAAAGACATTGAAGACCCCTGTTATAGAGTGTGATCTAGATCTACTCTTTCTGTAAAGTGTCCTGAAATTCTGTTGTGATTTGACTATAAATAAAATTGAACTGTTGTAGGGAAGCCAGACAGATATAGGACGTCCCTTTAGAGCCTGGACATTGTTGATGAGCATGTTTCAATCACTTCATTCAATAGATTAAACAGTGGATGAAGAATTTGTTTAATTAAACTGGATCTCTGTGAGTCACTGTTTTTAACAACACACAAAACATGCAATTCACAACATGAACATCCAATCTGGCAAACCATTTATATTTATATATTTTCAAATGCTGCCACTCTTATCACAAGCCCACTGCTGGATTGACGGCACCCCATTAATTCTTCCATAGAATCTGTCTGGCTATCATTAAACTAGTCTGGACCCAACTTGTAATGTATTGAAATGATATCTATATCGATTTATGGGGCTAGATATCGTCTTAGATTTTGGATATTGTGACATGAAACAAGTCCTTTCCTGGTTTTAAAATCTAAATTACAGTAAAGTGATGTCATTTGACCTTACCAGACTGTTCTAGCTGTTCTATTATTTGCCTTTAACCACTTAATCATTGTATCCACATTACTGATGATTATTAATCAAAATTCACATTGTGTAAATATTTTGTGAAAGTCAACCCTACAATATCGCTGCAATATTGATCTCAAGGTATTTGGTCAAAAATATTGTGAAATTTGATTTTCTCCATATGGCCCAGCTCTACTGCACAACCTAATTTAATTTTACCTGCACTCTGCTGGATGTGTCAAAAACTAACAGAGACAGAGAGTGTGTGTGTGTGTGTGTGTGTGTGTGTGAAAAGGAGCCGTCATAACAGAGCAGTTCCTCCTCTCTGCTTGTTCCTCCCCTCCCCCAGCTCCTTCCCCGTGTGCTGAAGTGCAGCCTCATGTCATGTGGTCCTGTTGGAAACACTGACGTTCAAATACATGCTTTGCTGCAAGATAGTAAATGTGGAGAGAGAGAGAGAGAGAGAGAGAGAGAGAGAGAGAGAGAGAGAGAGAGATGGAGAGAGAGAGAGACTGAGCAGGCTCTAATGATAAGTTTAAAATGGAAACATCCAACGCAGGTCCAAAGAAGCTGGCCCCATAAACCATATTATTAGGAAGCAATCTTACCACTGCAGAAAAGAGCTGACAAGTGTTTTTAGTCAAATGCACAACACATGGAGTTCAGATACTGCTCCTCTGGGAAGAGATTCACTAAAAGAAGGCCTGTGCCTCCTTGGGCCGACAGAAGAAATAATGATACACAGTATAGGCCTGAATCACATTACTGTATCTGCCTTGTGACATCAGTAGATTCATTTAATTATTTTTTGATAAAAGTATTTTTACTATGATACAGTTTAAGATATCCACCACAGATTTTGCAGTAATGTTGCACTGCTGTAATGAGAATTATGCCGACCTTACACCAAAACGACTTTTCAAGCGATTCCCTGTTTCAGACTAATTTAGTATATCGCAAAAGTTGTAGTCCTGTAATGTGTGACCCTGCAAGATCCCCAGTCTTTACATCTTATGACAGACTTTAACGTTAGATGTGAAACGATTGTCTTTAGATGTGAGATGTGAGATGGTGTCAACTTTACAAACACAAATGGCACAAAGTGACAGCAAACCAGCTAACAGCCTAATGTTAAATGATAGACTCAGTTAGCGTAACGTTTGCTTGTGATGAATCTGACTCATTATTAATAGCAATTTGTACCAGAATTTAAGCATTTAGCTTTACATTGGCGGTGATAACAAATGTACAGCAAACACTAAAGATACTTGCATTTAAATTCCAATTCTGCTTCTCTCCGCTTAAGTCCGCCATTAATTGATTTTTTAACAAGCTGGCAAAGCCACGAGCATAGGATTGTGGGGGATTTGGGAGCACGAAAGATATACGTTGATCCGCGCTCAATTGCTCTTCCGTCATCCTTCAAGTACCCGGAGGTCTGTCACAGTAACTTGAAATTGAATTTTGTGAACTGAATTTGAATTGTGATTACTGAATTTGAAGATATAGAGTTATAGAGAGTTGAAAATTCATTGATGATCATATTTTGTTGGATTTCAGTTCTAAACGAATAAATTCAATTTCAAACTATACTATTCCGATTCAGTTTTTCTATGCAGTGACTCAAATTAAACACTACAATTTCAAATTATGTGATTCAAATTCAGTTTTTCAATGCAATAATTCAAGTTTAGCAATTCAAATTCAAATCTAAATGATTCAAATTCAGTTTCTGTTGGCACATATTTCAGCCCGTGCACTTTGCGCTATAAAGCACCTGAGTGCATTTATAAAAGAATCCGTGGCCAGAGAAGGAGCCACTTTAATGCGGATTGCTCGTACGGCCATACAGGTAAAAATTCCCTCACACCTCTTCACTATACTCCTACTCCTCACCTCGAAAGGACCAAAGTAGTCTACTCCAACATGAGTGAAGGGAGGTTCATCCAGAGTTTCCCTTTCAGAAGGCAAGTCAGCCTTGGACAGATAACACACTTCAACAAAACTTTCCTGATTGCTGTACTGTGATCAAATATTTCTCACGCGGTTTGGATAACATATGGTTACAACCAACATGTCCCACCTCTTCATGGATGTACCTTGGGAGTATGGATGAGATGTGTACATCCTTAGCTAATGTGATGGGATGTTTAGCTTCTGCGGGCATAGATTTCACACTTTTTCCTTTTAGCAGTGAACTTAATGATCTCCTGATAAACAAATTGAAGCAGTCTTCCTCTTGAAAATTTCCATATCCTTCTCCAATGAACATTGTCGTTGTTTCACATCTAAGTCAGACTGGGTGAGAACCATGCTCAGTAGTCTCCTCTTTTGACAAAGAGACAAGAGCAATGTTTTAAATCTCAAGATTCAGAGTAATGGATCATGTGGGTCACTGCATCGACCTCCTCTCCGGCCTGCATAGCATTCACAGTAACGGCTTTCTTGACCTCAGGGTTATCTGAAGTTGATGGGAACATACTCTCAGGCTGAAGGAGAAATGGAGGCCCTGACACCCATGTTGCATTTTTGATGTTGCTTTTCCTAAACGGTAACCCGATTTGATAATGACCATTCACTTGTTTTGCTGAGCTTGTGATCAGTTCCTTAAACATATGATCTTCTCTTGACAGGCCAGTTTGTTCATCCATGCTGCATTCAGGGAAGTCTTAGACTGCTGCTACCAAAGCTCATCCAAGTTTACCACTGACACCTTGTTCACTTGCAACTCTGGCTGCTCCTCATCCATTGGATCTCCACTGTCTTCTATCAGTGTCCCATTCACAGTCCAACCCAACATTGTCCTGATTGCATAGGGTCCATTGTCAATGCTGCGTATGACTTGCATTGGTTCCAAGGCCTTAGAAACATTTGCCCCTATCAACAGTTTTATCCCTGCCTTAATCTCCAGCAAATTAACCTGTTTTAATGAGGCCATCCCTGAAGATAACTCTGTCTTGGAATGTTCCCCTTGTGAACAGGCATGCACACCTGTGTATAACCCCTGGGCAGTTCACAGAAATCTTCTTTATTCAAGCCAGCTACCTCCAGTCCTGACACTATGTGGCTGCTCGGAACTTTCTCTTGGACCATTGTTCTTAACAGAATATGTACACTCTTTTCTGTAAAGTCAGGTTTGTGCATCAAAGCTTGTGTACAGAATATTGCTTTACTTCCTAGGTGGTAACAATCTTGCTGCCTTTCTTGGACTCAACTTGCACTGGAACTATGGCAAGTTTTACATTCTTGTTCACCAGCCCCACTAACGCCACTCGCCATTTCTTTATTATGGTTGACATATTAGCAGGCATGTCCAGTTCATGCAGGTGTTCCACCTCCTACATAGCATTACAGCAGCCTCTGAGGAAAAAGCTGTAATCTTTAAGGGCTTTTACATCTTCAGATTTTAGTTTTAGCCCTTTCCATGTAGGCAGATGGAATCCTCTGCATATTGCCAAACTGCTCCTGCAATACATTTTTAGCTTTAATACATCCCCTCTCAGGATCAATGTGTTGGCAGCTTCTAACCAGTGCACCAGGAGGACCTTTAGTGTACTGCTCTAGGAAATAGAGACGCTCACTATAGCTCCCAGTTTTCCTTTCCACACTGTTCTCAAAAGCCTCCATAAATGCATGGTATTTTAATGGATCACCGTCAAAGACTGGTGTCTTTCTCTTTGGCAAAGATGAAAGACATTGCTGCTGTATCAACAGTGTACTTATTTCATTTTGCTTTCTCATAATGCCAAACACATTGTTTTCATCTTCAATTTTGCCATTTGAAGCGTCTCCATATTGCATTTGTGTGTCTTCTTGAGCGTTGCGATACATTGGATGTTGCTTGAGTTATCTAAATGAAGCATGCTCTGATAATCAATTGAGATGGAATTTTATCCTCAGGCCTTTTTCCTGTATCCAGGTGTTCACATTGGATTTCCTTTTGGCATTTGTGGAACAAATGGATGGGCCTGAGCACTAAGAGTTTTGTTGTTTTCTTTCCAAATACTAGTTCATTCCATCCAAATGCCTTGATGCAGAGTTTTTCCCACTTAGAATGCTCTGAGATTTGAACACATTTAGTTTAGCCATGTGCGCTGTAATTTCCTCATCCATTTGAAGTTTTTCCTTCCTTTTACGTAGCAGTTCCTCCTCTTCTTCCAGTTCATGTTTGTCCTTTAGAAATTTTGTTTTATCTTTAGAGTGGCCAAGTCAGCCTCCCGTCTAAGACATGCAAACGAAAGTCCCAGAAGTCCCAGACTTTCTTCCGGTTGCAGAGGTTTGTGTTTTGGACACTCTGCTTCCAATATTTGACACACGATCATCTTGCATGTCATCTGTCCTAATTATGGATGCAGCCTTTGTTAATACTTAAGGTTCATCACTAATTGGAAAAACAATACTTCCTCATTTATTCCAACAGGATCTGATTGAACACAACTGAAATGAAGCTTTGGTTCATTCAACCCCTGTTCAATTTCCCCTTAAAATACATTGTTGTATTCCATAATGCTGGAACACCATTCATTTCCCCTTCTCATCCTCTGGGAGTAAAAGAATCAAGGTGTTGCGTGACGTAGTAACAACTTCACAAAGTTGAATTAAACTCCCAAAGAGGCACATGCAAAGCATCTTCCCTGTTTTTCATTAATGATTTCATTTGTGGTGTGAGCCCTTTGATTTTATTCACAATCCCTTTGCACTCCCGTTGGAGCTTCTCAATCTTATTCCCCAAGGCCTTTGATTTCTCTTGACTCAGGCTCCATGATAGAACCAATACCATCAATTGTTTGACTCATTTGTGTCCTTTTCAATACATTATGTGTGCATTACAACATATTCCCACAGCGGAAAAAAAAATCATGTTAATACTGTGTTTTTTGTTGACAAAAATGTAGCAACTATACTTAAAATCCAAAACAAAGTAGTCGCTAAGAGGCTGAGGTGGGGCCTTAATGGTGCTGTATGTCCGACAAAATAACAAATGAATACGCTGATCTCAAAGCTGTAATCTGTAAGTTTATTGATGGAAAAATACAACTTAATATATTGTGAAGACGTATATTCAAATTATTTACAGTGATCAAAAAACTATAAAAACAAAAAGTACAACGTCCCATTTCCTCACCCTCTATCACCTCCAGGCCTGTAACGGGTGCGTTAATTAACTACATAAATCACCGCCCACATCCATGTGGCTTACCATAAAAGGTGCAACAACAAATAAGCAATACAATTAATTCCAAAACGTGCACTCAATCAGTTCATGACTCCTACAACATTTAAGCTGTTTTGTATAATGCTATCTGAACAAAGTTACAAATTAAAGCTTTAGTGCGTAACTTTTTGATATTAATGAACGTTTGTTACATTCCAGCCAGTGCCAAATGAGTTTCTACAAAGCTCATTAAGACTATCCGCTCCACACAACTTTCTCTGTATTTCTCAGTATGGCTGTGTTCAGAAGATTGTGGCATCAGGTGACTTTCTTGTGCAGAAACTTGAGTGAAGATAACAACCTTTTCTGAAGAATTCATCATGTTTCTTTAATCCTCTGTGCCCTCCTTGGCTACTAGCAACTGCACGGAGAAGGGGTGGGGGAAGGCTTGTATCATAGGGATGCGGCAACAGTTTTGTTGTCATTTCTTAGAAATCTTCATGGGGGGCGACCGAAACTACGCACTATAGCTTTAACTTGCTGAGTTAACTTTTACTCATGTTGGTATTCTTAGTTATACAGTTATTGTAACTTAATCTGAGTGGATTTTACACATTTATGTATTTTATTTATTTACTCAAGCGTGTAAAATTCAACATAAAAATCCCAACAAGGAGTTGTTGAAAACATATCCAACAAAACAGAAATAAATAGAAAAAGATAGCATTATTAGTTTCATTAGCAAATTTCCTTAATTTACACGCACAAAAAAAGAGTAGGAAGAAGTATAAATTTAATATATATTATATAGATTTAATCTTACCCCTTATTAATTGTTAACCTTAATACCTTAACCTATCTTGTTAACAAATATGTAATGCAATTATATAGCTTGGCATACTTCACTTCAATTATCACACCCATAGTTGCATGATTAAAGTTAAATACAGTACATGATTTAAACAGCTACATACATCTTAAAGTGCCCATATTATGACACTTTTTCTTGTATTTGGGGTGTTATTTTGTGTCTCTGGTGCTTCTACATGCATACAAACTTCAGGCTGACTTCTGCCTTCAGTCTCCAGGTGAGCTGTTC
>NC_045747.1:26892154-26908686 GCF_008692095.1 Etheostoma spectabile | reverse complement strand
TGCACGGCTTTCTACGTAACTAGCCAAGACGAGGTGGCTAACCGTAGCATGCTAGTGCCGGCATTCTAGCTCGTTCTCAATGGCAAAACACTGCTACAACACACAATAGTTCAACATAATCTCCAAAAGAACTACTTTCATGTCCCTGTTCTGCAGGTATTCCACAAAGTGCCCCTTGTTTAGAAGAAGTCTCCCAGCTAATCCATCCTGCGCCCACATCGTTTAAATATCAAATGCACCTGCACCCATCTTTGCACCCATGGGTGTGCTGGTCTTACAGGGCGGTGTGTTCAGGTGAATTCTTGGCGTATTGCTATCTTGAGGCAGCCGGAAGTGATAGCACCATTGACCAACAAAAATCTGGTCTCAAGTCAATAATGCATGCACAATAGCATTTCATTGTTATTTTAAAAGCGCATTGTTAAAAAGTGCCTTGGCTCGAGCACAGCGCACACACATGCTGTTACACACACACACACACAGGGATACCAAATAAAAATATTACGGTGCCAATCCGCCATCGTAATAGCAATGCGTCAAGGTACAAATGCGCCTGGATTTGAAAGGGAATGGGAGATGACACTCTTTGACACTGATTGGTTTATTGCATGTTACGCCCATAACAGACCCATGAATTAATGAAAACACTAAGTACAACCCTTTTGAACCATGCGCCTGGCGCACGGACCTTTTTTTCCGATGTCAAAATAGCAAAAGTGGATTTGGACCCTAAACGCACCATCGCCAGGCGCTTCACACCGTGTGCTTAGATCGTTAAAATAGGGCCCCTTAAATGCATGTCACACACATCTTTCAGAGTCAGTGAGGAGTGACACATTTATAAAAATGGAAGTGCATGTAGCCCCACTAAGAAATCACCAGTTGTTGAACATTATTGTTTTGTTGAACTTATTCGGATGCTGTTTTCCCCATTCTCCAGTTGGTCCAGTTTGTTGTGTATATACATAAATATATATATATATATATATATATATAATAATATACTTATACTTGAAATGACAATATATGTCATAGGGGTTACACACTCTGTCTCCCCGTCAGTTAAAGGGTCCTTGGCTTAAAAAACCCTGCCCTAAGGGTTTACAACGTCCTCTATGCATGACTAGAAAGACAACGGCAGGCTTGCTCTTTGAGCCATGAGCCGGATAGACTTTGACAGAGCGAGATGACAACTCTTGTCTCTTTTAAAAAGCTCAGTCTGGCTGAGCATGTGGCTGCAGACGAGCATGTCTGCTGTGCCAGTCTGTGTTAGCAGCGTAGGAAAAACACAGCCTGTCTGGCACCTTCCACGCTTTGACCTACATCTCATGTAGCTAATGGATCTCCATTTGGACAACCATGCACACATGCACGCAACAGGGGAGGGTATAAAGCCATGCCTTTGCAGAGTGAATGTCAATATTTTATTCATGCTGCACTCCCGACTTGTCACCACTCTGCAGTCTAGCCAGTACTTTGACATGATTCACCCATTTAAACACACTCTTTCCTAACGAGCAGTTGTCACACATCCAGCATAGAGTATATCCATCACACTCTCACTCCCTTTGCATCAAACAAGGACGTTTGGTCATGTGACTTTGGCGTTTTGTTTGACTTGTCTTGGACTCGACAAAGGTGGACGTGACTACAGCCCTGGCCCTTAATGAGTCAGAATTTAAGGTTGCGATGATACAATATCAACTCCTAACCTTATAGTAATTGTAATGTGTGTAATGTCTTTATAAATAAGCTTATCCAACCCATATTCCCAGATCTCTGTGAGTGTGATGTTACTACAGATTAAAATATGTAAAAAAACAAACAAACAGATGACAGATGATGCTAGGCCGCTTACTTGTGCGTCATACTCACAATCATGTGCAGCAAAGATTAGACCAGTAAATGGTTTGGCATATATTTTACTCTAATCCCTACATTGTGAATCTGATTTTAGCCAGTCAGTGTGGTCTTTATGAGCTGACTTTGAAACCCCATCATGGTTTTGTTAGCTTAATTTGGATCTTCATTAGCGTCAGCATAAGCTAAAAGCTATTTTCCCTGGGGTCCTGCAGTCTATGTTGACAATACAATTTACAACATCACATTAAACACACAAATCAGACATTACATTACATTGTATGGCGTTATATACAGTGTGTGCCTTATTGCTGAAAGAGTAAATGTATGTTTTGACCACAGAGAACTACATTTTGCAATCCCATTACGTTACTTTTTGAGCAGAAATGAACACTCGCAAAAAAATAATTTTGCTATTATCCGTATTAATGTGCAATAATATCTCACGCTCACTCTCTCGCGCACTCACGCAGTTTACTCATGGGCTCCGGTCATGTCGCCCACGCTCTCAACCTCTTTACTTTGTGCATGCTCAACTCTTAACACACGCACACATTTTCACAGTGTGCCACAAAACCAACAAATCGGAGAATTAAAAGTCAATTCTGATGGGCTGTTCATCTCGAATTAGATGGCAAGTAGCAGGAAACACAAATCTAGGAGGAACAGTGTTTTTCAATCAACAACTGACTACAATGGAGCTGTTTGACTAACGTTACTGGATTAAAACACATTTTGGTCAGTATTTTGTATTGACTTATATCACAGAAATGTCTTAATATTTGCATGTATTATAATTTTTTTTCCCTCATATCTCCCTGTGTGACTAACATTAGTTTGACTCATTCTTTGCAAGCAATCTAGCTAACTTAGCACACAGCAGCGGAGCATAAAATCCGGTCTATGCAGCCGACATGTTATCTGAACAGGCCTCGCAGCACTAGTTAGGTCTCCCACAGACCTAACTTAGACTGAAATACATTAGGCCTACCCACATGTAAGTAGTTTTTAATACTTTGGTTACATTACCAGACTTTATTAACCTTATTCTGTTGAGATATCAGCTTGCGAAGGAGCTAGGCTATCCGTTGCTAACGCTTATCAGCAGAAACTTTAGCTAACTACTGCCAAGACGTGGTTTCACTGGAGACCAGAGATGTGTTGTAAGACTCGTGAAGTGTTGTCATGTGGTAGCCTTGTGCATGGTAACGTTAGTATATCCTTATTTAGTTTTAAATGTATTTAAAATGAAACCATATCTTGGCAGTAACGTTAGTCAGCGACTGTTTTTTGACATAAATTAGCTAACGTTAGCAACGGATAGCTACTTGACCCATCCACAACCCCAACACGCCTTCTTGCGTGGATTTTCAGCCAATAATATGTAGCCTCGGCGAACACAGTTAGGGTTGGTAAAACCCAATAATTATGTAACCAGTATTAAAGACTTCTTACATGTGGCTGTATTGTGACATTTTAGATGTGTTTGGATGACATGTTGAACTTTATCCATGCTGGGCTAAAGTTCGATTGCTTGTGAAGAATGATGTTAGTCACACAAGGAGATATCTTATTGTAATTCAAAGAACACAACGATATTATGATTAACCTAGGCAGATCAATGATAGAAATTACTGTAGATAAGTGCTTTCCAACCTTTCTGGTCTGAGGTTCCCCCACAGCCCTGTCATATTAACTCACATACTCCACCCTGTCAATTCACAATGTGTTCACACTATTTATTATAGCCAATAAAGTGATTATTCTTCTATTTTCATGCAGAAATTCCACTAGCTAGGCCTACTACATGAGGTGCAGCTTAATTTTATTAACAGTCATCCTTTACTCTTAGCTACACTACCATTCATTACTTCACTGTATGTTTAAACTGTGTTAAGCTGTTTTAGCTGATATTATGTTTTAAATAAATAAGATGGGACAAGATAAGAAAACCTTTATTTGTCCCACAATTTGCGGTTTGCAACAGCAAAGATAAGAGCAAAGATTAACAAGTGTACAGAGATAGATAAGTGTAAAAGATATAGCAAACTGTATTACACAATAAATTACACATGAATTAGTAAATTGCACTATGAAAATTGCCCAAATTAAACGAAATGAACTACGCACAGATGTAATAGTAATGGCACATGGGATATAGGATATATCGCACAGAGTCAACGGTGTTCGTTGTATAGACTGATAATCATAATTTTCAATTATTATTCTGATTAATTAAGCTGCTCCACAATCTTCCCAAGTACCCCCTGGCAACAGCTAAATACCCCTTGCTGGGGAATCACTGCAGGTGTTGCATCCCAGACTGTTCCCCTTTAGATATGTGTTTCCTGCTACTTGCCATCTAATTGGAGATAAACAGCCAATCAGAATTGACCTTTAATTGTCCGATGGGTTGGTTTTGCGGCACACTTGTAACGCTGTGAAAATTTGAGCGAGTGTGTAAAGAGTTCAGCGCGAACAGAGTGAAGAGATTGAGAGCGAGAGAGACATGACCGGAGCGCAGCTGCAGCGAGTGTTTGAGAGGGCACATGAGTAAACTGCGTGAGAAGGGTTATTATTGCACATTACTATGGATAATAGCAAACATGCAAATACATTTATTGAGGTTTTGAAGGGGTTTGCTCAAACGTAATTATTTTTTGCGGTTTTTGTTCAAAATGTAATGTAATGTGCTTACAAAATATAGTTCTCTGTGCTCAAAACATACAGTCAGGTTAGGATGTATGGTGCTCTATATAGCACCATAACATTGCAAAACATTTCACAAAATACAACTCATATATTTACAAAATTACATCTAATTAATTAATCAACAACTTAATAAAAATATGAATTACACTCACTTTGAATAAATCTATTTTTAAATAATAAGTGACAACCAAAAAGGCCCATGTAACCGACTCACAAAAATAATGAATGTTAGATATTGAAGTTTCTGTGAAGGCAATGTTCTTTAAATGATCTTTTTAAACTCTGCAGACGTTTGGTTGTTTGATAATTATGTGGGAGTAAGTTCCATTCACACATTGCTCTGCATGGGACTGAACGTCGAGTTGATTTGGTTTTAACTTTAGGTCAAATACACCGGCCCCCCGCTGCATGTCTGGCTGGGTAATGATGTGTGTCTGTACTAAAGGATGTTTTTTTTTTTTTAATACAAAGTAAAAAGGTGTTTAGCTGTCATGACCTTCTCCAGCATGTTCCTGCCTGTAGGAAGCAGAGCAGCCTGTGGGTTTTCCCCTCCACTGCCGAGGGACGGCTGAGAAGAGGGGGAGGAGGAAGGAGGAAGGGAACAGGGTTTGTTGTTCAAAGCCTAAGCTCGGCATATGCATTATAAATAAGCAGGGTTTTGAGGCACATCTCTTCCTCTCTCTCTCTCTCTCTCCCCCCCTCTGTTTCATTCTCACTCTGTTTCTTTTCTCTCCCTATATGTGTGTTTGTGTGTGTCTGTGTGTGTGTGCGCACGCGCCTTTATGTGCATAATGGATTTTTATCCCTCACAGAGCACAGTTTGTCTGACTCCACATGGTCTTTATTATGCCAGACGGAGAGTGTACCAGCGGAGACATACCAGGCCAATGTCTGCCCTCTGTATCCACACACACACACACACACACACACACACACACACACACACACACAGCTGCGACCTCTGCCTCCCTGCCACTTTCACCTCTAACCTCCTGTTTGCCTACGCGTCCTGCAGTCTAAAGTTCATGGCGGACACTGTTCCTTGTGGTTTTTCCTCTCAACAGAAGGGCTGGGCACCAATTAATACTTTTTAGGCACCGACTGAATTACCTTGAAAGTATCGAGTATGGAAAAATTCCTCGTCATTCGATACCCAATTTCAATACCTAAGTAGTGAATCTTATCAGCGTCAGTGAGCCAACAAGCACGCAGCATGCTTCTATCTAGATCTAATCATGTTAGTAATTGGCTGTCTAACATTACATGTCGTAGAGACACGCAGGAAAAACTCTACATTATTACTAGAAGCTATTAAGTAAATATAATGTTGCAATTTATTTTTGTTTAATTAAATTTGTATAAAAAAAAGTAATCTTTCGGAACTGGTATCAAAGTCACGGTATTGGTTTGTCACAAAAGAACATTTTGAAAACAGAAAATTAGACAAAGCTACAAGACTGTGTACAGAGACGATCATAAACTTGCTATAGCCGTTCGTGGAATCGCGGGTGCAGTAAACATGTCCATGGTAACAGCGAGCTCCACCAATCGGAGGCGTCACTGTTACGCTTAGGATTGATGGTAGTGTAGTACTTCTCCATGAGATTGCAAATAAATCATTGATTTCATACAAACTTAGGCTTAGGGGCATAAAGCATCCTTTCACAGTGTCGTTAAGTCTACCTTGAGACATTATGGCTAATCATTTTAAATTCTTATGGAGAAAATGAATAGGATTTTTACTTCGGAAACCACACTGTTGAGCTCTAAAAGGGCGTTGTCACACCTGTAGTTTGTTTGCTTTGGTCCGAATCAGTTGGTGAGGTTGTAAACTTCACACCTGGAAAAATCCAAGCGTACCAAAATGCACCATTACAAATCACACAAGAACATACAATTCTGTTATTGGTTGGATGTTTCTGGGGGTGGGAGCAAGAAAGTAAATACATGAACAAGGTCCTGTGTTCTGGACTAGTGCATTTGTCTTGCATCTACCTGCATACACAGCAAGCTTGACCGCAGTCTGTTTATGTGATAGAAACACTGCAAGCTGCTACAGTTTGCTACTCTGCTGCATCGCAGACTGCTGAACACCCCTGACTACAGGAGACATTAGCTCAGACTGGCTCAGGTTGTATAGTATAGATCACGTTTTCCCCACAAACGAACTGCTCCAGAGTTCATTTGAAAGCGGACCGAGACCACCTCTTCAAGCAGGTCTCGGTACGCTAGTTTGGTTCGCTTTTGGTGCGCACCCGAGTGCGATTTCCGCGTTCCCACTTGCCCAAAGAAACCGCACCAGCAAACAAACTCTAGTTCGATTCAACCAAATTAAAGGATGTGGGTGCGAAAACGCCCTAAAAGGCATGAACCTACACTCACACATGCATGCACCAACTCTGATTATACTCTCTATATGTAGGAAGAAAGGTGCACTCCTAAGAGCCACCAAATGGAAGTAAGCCATTACAGGCTGTGCACTTTTTCTATTCATTACTTCTATATTTACCCCTCATATACGCCTAAAGTGATTTGCACTTCCCTCCAAATGCTCCTTGTGTTGTGGCTGACTAAAGGAAGATTGTTGCCCACGCTCGCAAGATGTGAGCTGGACTCCATTCTGGTAGAAGGGATTTATGCAAATGTGCAAACTGCAACCGGTTCATTTCTCTTCCGTCTGGCGAGTCAACACTGACTCACAACATGGCAGCAAGCGGAATATAAAAAGATCCAGTCTGTCCCTCTGCTGCTGCGTTTACACCTTTGATGGATGGAATTAGATAAGGTGAAATTAGACTGATGGAGTGGAACAGTCTTTTGGGGCACAGCCATTTCTATTCTTCTACCCTGGCTTTAAGTCTTCAGTTTTGAACACATATTAAGAATGACTGAAGAAGAGCTTCCTAACAGCGTCACGGTGTACTCATGTAAGGGGCAGGGTGCATCGTGAGTAGCTAGAATAAAGACTAAGTGGGCATTCACACAGGCTGTGTCGGCCATCAGACGGTGTGGAAAAAGGTCTTTCCATTTATTTTGAATGGGGGTAGTGTGTTTAGGCTGCAGCGGGGGGTTGACAGGGGCTGCCGCAGGGGCCACACAAACAAAACGCAGTTGGGCAACAGCAAGTTGAGACAAACTCAACTTGAGTGGAGAAATGCAACCCCACGCGTGGATCAGACTTACCAGAGTGTTTTGAGGCGGTATGAGAGTCCCGTACAGGAACCATCCCTGCCTCTATCCAAGGGGGTAAGCCTCTCTCCGCAACCCATTTTGATGCTAACAAGCCATCACCCACCGTTAACATTCCATTGACTGCCATTCACTTTGGCGCCACTTTGACAGTGAATAACTTTACATCTGAAGCGTTTAAAGACTATATTTGTCCGTTTTTATTTCTAAAGAAACACGACAATGTACAAAAGGCTCCATTACCTTGTAGCTCACGTTATGGCTCCGTAGCAGACGTAAAAAAAGGCTAACGATTGTGTCATAACCACGCGACTTACTGTCGCACAGTAGAAGAATCACCAAATAGTACAGGAGAACCTCGCAGACAGTTTGGACTTACATCAGCTGTTTAGGTTTAATGTTAACTAGCATTTTAGTTAGCAATAATTAGGCTGTGCCTTATTTAGTGTTAACTAGCATTATAGTTAGCAATAATTTGCCTGTGCCAAATAACATGTACCTACGTTCTCCGTCTTTGCTGATTGGGAATGATTGAGATTTGAGGCACAGCTATCAGAAGACTTACAACTTTACAACGTGGGGGATGAAGCTGTTGTGGAACCTGGTTCTGCATTTGAAGCTGCTGAACCTCTTGCCAGAGGGCAGCAGGGACAACAGTCCATGGTTGGGGTGGGAGGGGTCCTTAGTGATTGGCCTGGTCTGGCGGCATCTGCGTGCAGTGTCATGGATGGAAGGAAGTGGTGTCCCAATGATTTTCTCCGCTGTCCACACCACTCCCTCTACACGTTTACAGGCCCCAGACCAGACAGAGATGCAGCTGGTCAGTATGCTCTCTATCGTCCCTCTGTAGAAAGTAGTGAGGATGGGAAGGGGGGGAGGTTTGCTCTTCTTATTCGACGCAGAAAGTGCAGACGCTGCTGTGCTCTCTTCACCAGAGCCGAGGTGTGGGACCAGGTCAAAGTGTCTGTGATCTGCACCCCCAGGAATTTGATGCTGCTGACCTGCTCCACTGCGTCGTTGTTGATGAGGAGGGGGGTTTGACGTTGCTGATTTTTTCACCAGGTGTTTCACCTCCTCTCTGTAGGCCAGTTCCTTATTGTCCCTGATGAGACCCACCACTGTTGTGTTGTCCGCATACTTAAAGATGTGGTTTGTACTGAACCTGGCACGGCAGTCATGGGTCATCAGGGTGAGGAGCAGTGAGCTCAGTACGCAGCCCTGGGGGAAGGCGGTGCTGAGGGAGATGCCGCTGGAGGTGTTTTTTCCAACCCTCACAGACTGGGGTCTGCCTGTGAGGAAATCCAGCAGCCAGTTACACAGAGGGGTGTTGAGTCCAAGGGGGGACAGTTTGCTCACCAGGTGCTTGGGGATGATTGTATTGAACGCTGAGCTGAAGTCCAGAAACAGCATCCACACGTGGGTGTTGTTCTTCTCCAGGTGTTCCAGGCTCAGGTGGAGTGTGAAGGAGAAGGCGTCCTCTGTGGAGCGGTTGGAGCGCTAAGCAAACTGTAACGGATCAAAAGAGGGGGGGAGTTTGGAGATGATGTGGTCCTTCACCAGCCTCTCAAAGCACTTCATGACGATGGGAGTATGTGTGACGGAGCAGTAATCGTTGAGTGATGAAATTGTGGGGTTTTAGGGCAATGGTATGATGGTGGCAGTCTTGAAACAGGATGGGACAACAGCATGGGTAAGCGAGGTGTTAAATATGTCCGTGAGGACGTCAGCCAGCTGGTCAGCACAGTCTTTGAGCACCCGTCCCTGTATGTCATTGGGGCCCGCTGCTTTTTGTGCGTTCAGTCTTCTTAATGTCCTCCGGACACCAGCTGTCTCAAGTCTGAGTGCCCGTTCATCTGGGTAAGGTGTGTTGTTGAGTGCTTAAAACTGACCAAATTAGATATTGAGTGTGTTGAGGAAGTCTTTGTTGTCTTCACAGGGTAGAGGAGCAGCCTTGTAGCCTGTAAGGGTCTGGATGCCTTGCCACATGCGTCTGGTGTTTGTCGGGTTGTGGAAGAATCCCTGCATTTTTTGACCATCGGCACGCATTGCTGTTCTGATGTACTGTACGCTGTTCCCCACCCTTGAACACTGCATTTCATACCCTCAGTGTTGCACGTATCTCATTGGTCATCCAGGGTTTCTGATTGGCCCGTGTGGTGACGATCTTGGAAGCAGAGACATCCTCCATGCATTTCTGGATGTACGCAGACACAGATTCAGCATACTCCTCTACATTAGTGTGTTGGTTTCAGTTGCAGCTTTCTTGAACATGTCCAAGTCTGTGCACTCAAAACAGTCATGTAATGCTGACACAGATCCTGCAGGCCAGACCCTTACCTGCTTCACAGTGGGTTGTCCTCTGGTGAGCAGGGGCCTGTATGTAGGAATTAGCATTACAGAGAGATGGTCTGATGAGCCAAGGTGGGGGCGGTTCGCTGCCTTGAATGCTGCCTTGATGTTTGAGTAGGCTCTGTCTAGTGTGTTTGAGTCTCTGGTTCCAAAGTTCACATACTGCCTATTAGTATGCATTTATTACTCACGTCACTGCAGCCCTCAACCTTCTTCTGTCTGGCAATCACCATGAGGTAATTAGATTTGAATAGCACCCCAATATCTGAGCCCCCTGATCTTACTCTTGTGCCTCCCATGTATCATGACCTAGGAGAAGCATTTAACAAACAGAAAGCGCTATCTCTGCCCCCTCACAGACCATATGATTGTGCTATTGAGACCTTTCCTGGTGCCCCACTTCCCTCTCGTTGGTTATACAATTTATCTAAACCTAAAAGAGGGAATCCATGGAGAAATATATCTCAGACCCATTAGCTGCTGGTATCATCCATCCCTCCTCCTCCCCTATGGGCGCTGGGTTTTTCTTTGTAAAAAAAAGAGGGACTTGACTCAGCAACCCTGTATTGACAATCGTGGTTTAAATGAGATAACCGCAAACATCCTGCCTTTGAACCCCTGAACCGAGCTAAGGTTTTTACAAAACTGGACCTGAGAAACGCCTACTACCTCATCCTCATCAGAGCAGGGGACATGTGGAAGACAGCCTTTAACACCCCACTTGGCTGTTTGGAAAATTTTGGTCTCACTAACGCCCCAGCTGTTTTTCAGACCCTAAAGGATGTCCTCAGAGATATTCTCAACCGATTCATCTTCGTCTACTTGGATGACATACTGATTTTCTCTCAGATCATGGAGGAACACGTCCATTATGTCAGGCCTACTGGAAAATAAATTGTTCGTGAAAGCTGAGAAATGTGAATTTTATGTTCCGTCTGAGTTGCTTGGGGGTTCATCATGGAACAGCTGATGCCAGATCCCAACGAGATCAAGGCAGTTCATCCGGGATTACAGTAAGGTTGCTGCCCCACTTACCCAACTCACTCCTCCCTCTGTCCCATTCACCTGGGATTCTAAAGTGCACACAGCATTCACCACGCTCAAACAATTGTTTTCTTCTGCCCCTGTGTTACCCCACCCAGATTCATCTCTGCAGTTTGTCATGGAGGTGGAGTAGGAGCTATTCTCTCACAGCGATCACCTCGGGACAACAAGTTGCATACCTGGGCCTTTTTTTCTTGGCGCCTGTTGCCCGCTGAACGCAACTATGATGTGTGGAATGGTGAGTTACTGGTGGTGGTGTTGGCACTAGAGGAGTGAAGACATTGGCTGGAGGAAGTGGAGCAGCCATTCCTGGTTTGGAATGATCACCGGAATCTGGCTTATCTCCGTTCAGCTAAACGACTGAATTGCCGCCAGGTTCAGTGAGCCCTGTTCCTTGGTAGATTAAATTTTACTCTGACATATACAGTAGACCCGGCTATGTTTGAAAACAAACAATAACTATTGCCCTATTCACGGATTGGTTAAATAAATGATACACATCACAGCTTTAGAAGTGGGCATCTTAGTTATTTCTTGACCTTGCTATTTGGACAAATTAATATTTAACTTGAGGTCCGCGTAGCGTTTTCCAGAGCTTTCTGGAGCTTCAACCACATGTAATGGGCATGGGAGATGTGGTTGAAAGCTTAAGTTAACTAAAGCTGGTGCCAACCGCAAAGAATAAGTGGCAATGAAGGCCGACTGTGACCTGAATCTTGTATCTCATTTACGACTAGCTCGGGCTCAAAGGGTTAAGTGTTTAGTTATTGTGTAAAAAAAATGATATTCATGTCTCTCCTTCATTTGTCCTTGCCTTCACTTTCTCTTCTACAGCTCAGTCTGTTAACTTGTCCTCTGTATTTCCTCTGAAACAGATATCTCGATGCCCTCACGGGGCAGATAGAGGCAGACCGATTTTTAGACGCTTCATTTCATCTTCATTTACAAAACATCCTTTGCATGCCAAAGCGTTGTGTGCCTGCAGGCAGCTTTAGCCTCTGTTAGTTCTTTCAAGACGGAGCTGTTTGGCCACCACATGGTTCATAAATTTGCAGTGGAACATAAGTTGCAGCTTGTTCAGTGACAGATGCTTGCACAGTCTTTTCAGCACTTGAATATGTACGGTGTAAACCCAAAGGCTATGTCTCCAGCCTGTCATTATACTGAGGCCGTACTCCCTGGTTAGGTAGCAGAAAGGTTGTGTCGCCATGTTGGTACCTCCAAAATAAAACACGATTTACAGGAGGATTAAACATGATCTCTGGTAATGTGACGAGCTATTGATCTGTTTGTTTTTCTTTGACAGTTTATAGGTTATCTATTTGTATGATGGAGAGATTTCTATCCATTCACAGCGGCTATATGCACTACATTTTTCAAGCCACTTAAGATAATACTAAGATAATATTTTATTCATCCCACAGCGGGGAATTTCCTTTGTTACAGTAGCATTCTCAACAATGACAGCAAAAAAACAAACAAACAAACAAGTAAACAGAAGAAAAACAGGCAAACAGTAGACTATGAGAAGAAGGTAGACTGAAGTAAAGTGGCGTCAAATAAAGGTTTTGTAAAGTAAAGTGCGGTTGCCATAGTAAAAAAAAAACCCAATATTGCAGTGTAAGTAAGTGACTTTAAAATTAAATTGAATATGTAATTAAAGTAACAAAGCAACAGTAGGTAACCATAATATAAAACTAACTTGAGATAAGAGAATGCCAAGACATCTGTACATCACTTTGGAAAGTCATTCTGAAAACCACAATGGCCTTTAAGACAACGTGTTTGGGAAAGTCGCGGAGAACAGAGCAGGAAAAAGGACTTTTAAAAACATCTTTAACCTTCTACAAATGATTTAAGTTAAAGGAACACTCCACCGTTTGTTGAAATGGGGCTTATCGCTAGCGGTAGATAGGTGGGCCGATCCATTTTTTTCTCACACTGGCAGCGTCGCCGCTAGTTAGCTTAGCATAGTGTATGGAATCCTATGTTGCCGGTTAGCATGTTGTGAGTAAAAGTGAGCCACCAAACAAACAACAACCATTTTACTGTCTGGTTAAAGTTCAACATGGTTCAATTTTGACCATGGTGCGCTGTGACGTACATTTACGTGTCTGAAAAAAATTACACGTGGATCCAGAAACGGAACATGGACAAGAGGTTGATTTTGGCCGTCAGCGATCTCCCAGAGCTGTAGCCTACGACACAAGTTTGAGGTCATAGCAAGACCTCGGACGCAAAACTGTGCTGTGGTGCATATTTCCACCATAATAGGCATGCCAGCTTATTGTAGCCTCTTAATTTAAATCATTCAGGGTTTTTTTTGCTATGTGAAGTCAACATGGACATGTCACCGCTGAAATACAATCTTAACTATGTTACATTTTATCTCAGTTACTTTGATGCATTTGTCAAATTCTAATTTGCATTTGCACACCAGTGAGGGGATTTCTTAAAACAACTGGTGTAAACTGCACCGCATAGTGACTGACCTGCAAAAGTGTGTATCTTGCTGGAAATATTTAGTCTGTGTCCAAAGCAAGTCTTTATACCAATGACTCAGTCCTTACGCTATTGAATATACCAAGATAGTGAATCTGCTTTGTGTTGTTGTCCATATTTAACAATTCACTCTGTAAGTATAGTGCAATAAACAATGCACTTGGAAGTGAGCACTATTCCCTATGTGACAATGTTACACATTATGGTCATCTCTGATCTGAGAAATGCGACAAAGCAGAGAAGAACAGTGCTGTTGTGAGCTGTGACAACCAAATACCAAGTTGATTATACAGCTCCATACAGGTATTTGTAGATATATTTGCATGTTTATGTGAAGTATAATATGTTTGGACTGATTGACACAAGTCATGTTAATTTTCATTGAAGTTCACATGTAGGTAGTTATGTGAGTAGATGTATGGCCTTTACACAGAATAACTACCCATTTACCAGTGTGTACGCTCCAGTTTTGGAGGAATTAATTGGACATATGCATTAAACAAAGTGTTTTCCAGAGTATAAATAAATGATGATGAATGTATGAATTTAGGCTCATAGCTCAGCTTTATTATACCCAACTGCAATGACTGCATACCTCATACTTTTGTATGTAAACATGCAATGACACAGTGTTGAAATGAACAATTTTATTCAGAAATGATAACCCATTTATAACCCTGTGGAATTGTAGGCCTGACTCTCGTCAGCAGACTGTCACATTGCTCCCTGTTGAGCAAAACTACCCCTGGAACCGGTCACAGTGAAAGCCGAGCTCTTTCACCAGCAGGAATTCCCCCAACTGCTCTCTGGACCCAAGGGTCTCGTGTACCCACACCCTTCTTGTGCCTGCCAAGGCTCTCTTTTGGTTCAAAGACGGAAACATCAGCGGCCGGGTTGGTTCAGTGGTAGAGCAGGCGCACATGTACTGAGAGGCATGTGCCTGCAGAGGTCCAGGATTCAAATCCAACCTCTGACGATTTCCTGCATGTCTTTAAAAAAACAAAAAAAGACAGAAACATCGTTGCTACTGGAATCGCTGTGTATCCCAAGTGTATTCTACACAATGTTGCATGTACTACACATATATACAACAATATATTTTGGGAATAGGATCCAACCTAGCAGCGAGCGCAGCGCATGCCTTGTACAATGTGAAACGTCCCTAACAACGAATAACCAAGTTATGCCAGTATACCACAAAGAGGAATGACAAAAGTAACTCTACCTCCGGTACGGTAGGTGGCGCGCTGCAACATACAACTAGTCAGAATAAGAATAATAAGTTTTAAATACTTCTATTTAAGGTATGTGTAATGGTCTATTGGTGAAGTAGCATTAAACACATTTTGTCCCCACTAGTGATAAAAGCTATTCAACAGAGGCGTATGTAGACCAGAAAGGGGGAAATCCCACGCATCCCCCCCCAGCAAATCGCACCCTGCATAATGAGTTATCTAGGTTATCCAGATGTTTACATTGAGTTTGAAAAACTGAGATATTGCCTTAACCCAAATATAATCGTGTAACACTGCATGGCCTACATTATAATGGCTTTTGTCACAGTGTCTCTAAATTCTCCGATACTGGTTGGCGTGTTGTCTTCTGTGCGAAACATCTCTTTGTCACTGATATCTCCAGAAACGATTCAGCAACATCCTCCCAAGATTACACACAGTATTTTATGTGTGTAGGATGTCTGTCTGTTGTTTCAGAGAGTACTTTATGAAAGAGCCGAATGAGTCATTAGCGTCACAGCGTGTGGCTGTGTCGAGGAGAGCAAACGTAATAACGGGTGGCTGGCAGTACAAGACAAAAGCAATCCTAATGAAAGATAAGAGGGTCTCCCTGATGCATTTTTCATATGCACTCCTTTTGTCTCCTCTTGCCCTGGGATTTTTAAGCAAGGAGCGCAATTAAGTAGGCGTTGTAAGTCTTTGGATCAGTAATTATCGTTGTGTGTTTCTTCCGAGTGTGTGTGCGCTGAGATGTTTTGTTTCTGTGCTCAGGGCTGCAGGGATTCTCTCTCTCGACATCAGCAGGTACAGTGTTCTGTTGAAGAGGGAGGCCCTGTGCATCATATGTGGAGCTGGACCGCTCAAACCGTTTCAAAGACATTTCTGAGGGATTGTTTCAGAGACCTACTTTAACCACCCACTCACTTTTTGCTGCCATCATTGTTTTGACGTTGAAAACGCAAATCCTAAAATGGTAAAATGTTTGTGTTTTTGTGCTTTTGGTGTCAAATGATGTGTAATGTGAGAGGGGTGACAAACCAGTGGCGGAACCAGAGGTTGTAAACATTCAGTGTATGGGTCCCGGGGCATGCTTCATTTGCGCAGCTATATGCACTATTTATCAAGTCATTCGTACGGTGACCGACAGGGGCAAACGCCCTGTAACACCCAGAAAATTAGAGAAAACATATCTCATACATAGACTGTATTTACACAGCAGCTGCACACCGTTTCACAGCATTCTGAGATTCTGAGAACGTCTCCCAGCTCTCTCTGTCACTATCCAATGTGAGGCGAGCGCAGATTTGAGTCACGCATGTGTCACTTTGCGACAAGTAGCATACAAGATGCTAACGAGAGACTTCTGTAATACTTCTACTTAACCAAGTTGGTTCACTGCTGGCTACAAGTTAGCATCAAGCACAACAAAGGCTGTCACTGGAATGGCGTTTATAACTAACGTTAGCAATCAAACAATCATAGATAGCTAAAATGTTTTTGAAATGACTGCTAGCTTAGCGACAAGCTAGCAATCAAACACAACAAAGGCTGTCACTTGACTGGCCTTTTGAGCTAACGTTAAAAATTGTTAGCAAAATGCTTTTGAAATGACTTCCATCTTCTGTTATTGTTTATAATGAG
>NC_045747.1:26887988-26892144 GCF_008692095.1 Etheostoma spectabile | reverse complement strand
TATTTCATAGATTTCACAAATTTCAGTAGTATGACACGTTATGTTGTAAACCGTTTACATCTGAGCATACGCAACTCAAATTTGCACTCGCCTCACGTTGGGCAGTGACACTCTCTCTCTTTCTCTCTCGCTCTCCCCCCTGGTGGAGTCAAAAATCCAGCTGTTCCACTTAGTGCTCCCCCTAGAGGCCTGGAGGACTTCTGTTGTGCAATGCGAATGCAGCGTTTTTTTGTTGCATTTGTTTTTCGGGGTCATCTGCTTTTCTTTTGAGATTTTTGTTTCTATGTTTGCAGCGCGTAAATGTATTTGATTGTGTTGTGTGTGTATTTGCAGCAAGTTTTCTGAATTCTGCATGTGTGTTGTCAAATGAATGAAGTTGCTTTCTTAATTTACTTGTGTTTTGTCTATTTGCGTGTGTTTTCAGGGCGTTTACCCCTGTCGGCCACCGGACATTTGATAACAGAATGCTTAGAAATCTGTACATCATTTGGGAAAAACAAAATAGTGGCTGAGGAAAACAATCATTCTGTAGAGCCTCTTTTAAATTCAGTTGTCTTTTAACTGTCTTTGTTGGGTTGGGAACCGGAGGGTCGCTGGTTCAAGTCCCCATACGGACCCCAAAGTATGGTGGTGGACTGGTAGCTGGAGAGATGCCAGTTCACCTCCTCCCAACTGCTCGGGGCGCCTTTCCATGAGCAGCCCCCCCCCCCACACTCTGACATTTCTCCATTAGTACATGTATAGGACCTGAGCATGTGTGTGTAATTCAGGCCTGTGTGTAATGTGTATAATAACAACAGAGTGTAAATTGTAATTTCCCCTCGCGGTATTAATAAAGTATACATTCTTCTTCTTTTTATTATTATTATTATTACTACTACTACTACTACTCTTGAAAACAGTAGGCAGCTGTTTTTAATGACAAAGCTCTGATACCCACGCTATACACTACCTGCTCAGCCCCAAACAGCAGACAGACACAGTTGGTGTAGAGGGTGGAACATACAACGGGTCAAAGCTGCAGTAGGCAGTTCATTTTTGGCATCATTGGGCAAAAAAATGCATGATAATCTCTTAGCATATTGTAAATCAAGTGGTCTGAAAAAAACTAGACTTCTGCATCTCCTCCTTGGCTCTCTTTACAGGCGTTAGTAAATCTAGCCGGGAGACTTGGCCAAGTCATTTCAGAGAGAGAGAGAGAGAGAGAGAAAGAAAGACAGTGTTTCTATTGGCTGTTCTGCCAATGCAGATACGCGTGAACGTTCCTTCGGTCAAGGTTCTGTTTACCGTAGCCAATGGCTCAGAGCTGCAGCTAATTCAATGCTAAACTGTTAGATAAGAGACCGTATTGTGACCAGTCTATATGTAATACATAAAGGAACATTGTGGAAGCTGACAATTGCTGTGAAAAAATTCGGAGAGCTGGTCTGCTGGGGTTAGCCTTTAGTCTAGCACAATTACATTTCCTCTCACAAAGCCTCCAGCGTCTCCTGTTTCAGATGGCAACAGCCTGCTACGAGGACCAGAGGCCGAAGCAGAGGCACCGCCTACTGCTGGGAAAGGAAACGTAAACGTAGTAAAGCAAGCCAGTAGTTTAGCATTCTGCTAACCCTTGCTCACCGCTGCGGCTAATTCAAGTTCATGTTCCTGTAGCTAATTGGAGCCTTGAATCACAGCATGTCATCTCAAAGGGCTTTACAAAGAAAACGGGATGGCCTGCCTCATAGAATTGCCGTTATATGACGGCATCGGGATGAAATGGACTGTAAATGAACTGCATTTACGTAGCACTTTTCTAGTTTTAACAACAATTCAAAGAGCTTTTACATAGAACAGGAACCAATCACCATTCATACACTGCTCATCGGATAACAGTCACACAACAATGGTGCAGCATCTGGAGCAATTTGGGGTTTGGTGTCTTGACACTTTGGCATGAGACTGCAGGGCCAGGGATCAAACCACCGCATTTCCATTTCCAAATGGTATAAGACTGCTTTACCACCCGATACAAATGATTGGCGAAATGCAGAAATGAATGATTAGTACTCTGTTACAGTTATAAATGTAACTTTATGAAGCCGCTGCGTGCCAGTGCTTGTCTGATGGGAGGGGTTTACAGAGAGGGGGAGCGGGAAACCCCGTTTCCACCTGGTATTAAAATCCGATCTGATGATCTGGTCACTAGTGGACAAATGTAAGTACAGGTGGGAACGCATTCAGGATGCATTGGGACCACACACTCATGTTCCAGTTTCCGCTCAATGTTCAATTTTTATTTTTATTTTTTACAATTACTAAAGTTTAGTCATAAAACGAGGGTATGGTAGTTGTCGTGTGTGTGTGTTTTTGTGACATTTGTTTTACTTGTGCTTTTGTCTCTCAATTTAATTTTGTTTTTTTCTGTTGCAACCTGAATCTTACAAATTTCCCCTAAATCTGAGTCTCATGTACTCATGTGAATGTTGGCCTTTGTGTACTCGTGCAGTAGCTAATCTGAAGCAGACAATCAGGACAATGTGTTCACCAGCTGAGTCAGTGGATCTCAGAAGACGCTTCTGAGCCTCTGAAGCTGCAGCTAAGGCTGCTTTTTCATCCAGGCAATCATTACACATAAATGTACACAGAGTGGGACATGTACTGCACATAGAATGCACACAGATACATATACATAATACACAAACATTTGGCATTACTCCTGTTTGGTTAAAAATTCCTGACTTAAAGAGTTAATCTTCACAGCTCACCATTGTGCATTATGCGTTTTTGTGTGTGTGTGTGTGTGTGTGTGTGTGTGTGTGTGTGTGGGTGGGTTCTCCCCCGCTAACAGCTCCATGGACAGGATTACAGTAAGCTTAGCTGTAGGAGAAGGAATGCTGCTGTATGAAGTCATGAATGGAATTTAATTCCTCTGATGGAAGCTTGGCCCGTAATGATTTAAAGAGGGAAAGTTGTGCTGATTAGTGGCTGCTGCCAGCACATCTCAGTGTGTGTGTGTGTGTGTGTGTGTGTGTGTGTGTGTGTGTGTGTGTGTGTGTGTGAGAATTTCTGGCTGTCGACAGGTACAAGTGGCCTTTGACATCAAAGCCCAGAGCCGCAGATGCTTTGTCATCACCCGGTGCCTGCTCTTCCCACCAACCTCCCACACACACACACACACACACACACACACACACACACACACACACACATTCATCCATGCATTTCCATACAGCACAATGTAGTCCATTCTGGGTTCTATACCTGCTGGAAGTTGGTGATTGATTGAAAGCCGCAAACAAGGAGTTAATGCATGGCTGCCTTGTGTGTGGACCCACTGTGCTTCCATTCAAGCTTCCTGTCAGTGATTGGCAGATGATTATCTAAGCCGCTGCATGCATGTGAAAGGCAAGCTGTGTTTAGGCCTGCCGTCTTGATTGGCATTGGCTTGTTGGTGCAGTTATAGTTGCCCCCACAGGGGTTGGTCGATCAGCCTCACATGTTTTTCATGCAGCCTGTTTTCTGTTCTCAGCTGGTTTCTTTCTAATGATTCCCTATCAAGCTTTATATCAGAGGACTTCTGTCATAAAAGGACAAAAGTAAAAACAGCTTCTGATGAAAACCATCTATTATGAAAGGAATCTGAAAAACTCTCTTAGTTGAAGACCATTTATACAAACATCCAAGGGAGAAGGAAGGTGATTTACATGAAAAGGTCTAACTTGAGATTCAGGAACTTCTGTCGGTAAGGGCCGCCGGCAAAATCGTCAGACAGATTCAAGGAACGGGAAGAGACTTGGTTGTTTGTGACAAAATTATGTAGGCTCTGTGACGCGGTGTGATTGCGCCATGTCCTGCCTCCTACACGCTCTTCCCCCAGTGTTGCAGTCAAGACCACCTAAACTGAGAACAAGTCTTCACCAAGACCAGAGTGTATCGCGACCAGAGATGGCAAAAGTACTCACTTTCCGTACTTAAGTAGAAGTACAGATACTTGTGTTAAAAAATACTCCGGTAAAAGTGGAAGTACTGATTAAACTTCTTTACTCAAGTAAAAGTAACAAAGTACAGGCTTGGAAATTTACTTAAAGTATAAAAGTAAAAGTAGCCTTGCGAAAGCTACCTGGGGCACACAAATATTACTAGAGAGCACGCTGAGGGACATCAGTGGACATGG
>NC_045747.1:26887585-26887978 GCF_008692095.1 Etheostoma spectabile | reverse complement strand
TTTATATGGCAAAGGCTACATTTTAAATGGCTGTCTGCGAATAGGCCTAAAACATAACATATAGGATAATAATGACAGAGACTGGGACTCCAGGTTGATAAGATTCTGACTTATTAGCAAGATATGAATTCAGTTGTGATTCTGTGAGAATTCACCGATCCAGTTTCTATTTTTAATCTTTCCCCCTAACATAAAAATTAATCTACATTTATGTGTGTGCTCAAATATGGCTTCTGGAAATAAAATAAAGGATTAAAATATGAATGACTAAACAGACATTAATGAAGAAGTTCCCCAGCACGTTGGCCGGTAGTCCTTCTTGATGCCTACTGTCTCAAACATTTCTTTCAGATAAGGTTGAGGATAATGGGAATGTCTTGCTGTTTTCTTCAT
>NC_045747.1:26887458-26887575 GCF_008692095.1 Etheostoma spectabile | reverse complement strand
GTCGCCCTCCATACTACTATGTGCTAATGTTAGCGCCCTCCATACTACTATGTGCTAACGTTAGCGCCCTCCATACTACTAGGCCTATGTGCTAACGTTAGCACCATCAAGCCTCAA
>NC_045747.1:26864635-26887448 GCF_008692095.1 Etheostoma spectabile | reverse complement strand
TGAATTAATGCAGAATGCAGAATCTGTTGAGTTTTCTTAGTCATGCGTCAAAAGCAACGTACAGTACATGTATTCCCATCCATTTAGATTGAATATGGTATTGATGACGTAAACAATAATAATAATCAGAATAACCCAGTGGAAACTGTTATGTGAAAGTGAGGACTAGATCAGGACTGGATTAAAGCTGATTCTGGTTTCCAACTTGGCCCCAGGTGTGTCTGTTAAACAGACGGAGACAACTTCTGTCTAGCTAGTTTCCATCCACTTGTCAACTGAACTACATTCTCTGAAGTTCAGTCCAAAAAAAAAACTCATGCGAAAAGCAGGTGAAAGTGTTGATGCGTCATTAGATCAACGTGCAAACTAACAGTGAAGACCACACCAAAACCACTCGCTAACTTTAAATGTGAAGAACTATAGACCAAAAACAGGCTTAAGTGAACTGACAACATGAGTTAACGACTACAGTTCTCAAGACGCACACACGTGATCTCAGCTGATTATGCTCCGGACAGCTAGTCTCCTTTTCATTTCTCTCACTTTTTTCTCCGTGTGGCGCGCGCCCGGCTCGCGGTGTGTGGCGCGTGTCCGCGCTATTGTCCGACCATGACACTTCTTGTACAAAACTAAAGTAACGAGCCAATTTGTAAATGTAAGGAGTAGAAAGTACCGACATTTGTGTTAATTGTAAGGAGTAGAAGTAAAAGTCGCCACAAAAATAAATAGTAAAGTAAAGTAAAAATATCAGAAAATGTACTTGAGTAAAGTAACAAGTAATTGTACTTCGTTACTTCCATCTCTGATTGCGACCCAGGCAAGACCAAGACTTTGAGGTTGAGACCGAGTCAAGACCAACAGCGAGCATGGGGGCCCAATGGTTACAGTGTGGCCTCAAAGCAAGAAGAACCGGCCTAGCATGGTTTCCTTCGGGTGCTCCGTTTTCCTCCACCATCTTAAAACTAGGTTCTCCAGTCAGCAACCTTGACAATCCGAATCCAATCCGAATCAGCTTTATTTTCCAGGTATGAGGACACATACGAGGAATTGTGCTTTGAAGCATCGTTGCTAACAATGTGCTCCACTACAAAAACAACCAAAACAAAATATACCCACTAATATATCAAAATATATACATACTCTAAACAGAAACATATAGAGGCGTAAGAGTTCAATACAAACTATTTAAAAGTGGAGCATAGTGCAAAGGATACGGCGACAAATAGTATTATGTTTTATCAATATGAACAGTATGAACAGTTCTGGAATAGGGAATGAGAATGATGACTAAATAATAAGTGAGATGTGAGAATGGGAATGATGAGTAATAGTAAGTATCAAGTGAGATGTAGAGTGGCAATGATGGTTAAATAGTAAATAATAAGTGAGATATAGAATGAAAGTGATGAATAATACTATAAGTGAAGAATAAGTGGAACAGTAACTAATCATAAGCTGCTGTAGAGACTTGTTATGGTTATTGACCAGATTGAACCTGACACTGTGTGGTAAGAAGTCACTGTTCAAGGCACTGTCTCAGATCTGGAGTTGGTCCCCTGGTGTTGTAAATGGCTCTGCCGGTGCCAGTTGGAACACAGAGACACTGAAACAGATAAAGAAATAAAACGGTTGATTATCTGAACGAGACCACCACCTTCAAAAGTGGTCTTGACCAAGATAATCTTGAGTACAACAACACTGCCCTTAGACACCCCCAAGTATTTCAGGTAGGTGAGAACTCGTCTGACACGGATAATATCCTGTTGTGTCACACGTGGAATGGAAACTCCGGACTCTGTAGGGACCTGATTCCTCCGGCATACCTACTCTTGGGTGTAATGTGTGGTGTTTATTTGATGAGCAGGTGGCACCTTGTGCGGCTGCCTCGGCCACAGTTGTGTGAGCGTGTGATGGTTCCTGTAATACGTAAAAAGCTATATAAGACCTTTACATTTACATACATAAGTGAAAACAGCGTATTGTGGCCAGATTAGTTTTGTTCCTGTCCATAGTGCGCACCACAGAGAGCAGATCACTCACACGAACTGCCTCAGTGATGACTTTTTAAACGTGTTTTGCATAAAGGTTTATCTTCATGGCTTGATGGCCGACTATCAGCAACAATGGGGAAGCTTATTTCCTCTTCAATAACCCTACCATACCCTGTAGTTAGCCAAGCATCCAGGAGTAGCCAATGATACAGTAGTTCCTCTCTTATCACTCTCATCTCAGTTACCAGATTGACTCTCTCTCTCTCTCTCTCTTTCTTTATATATTATTATATAATATATATAATATAGATATATATATATGTAAAAAAACTAGGGCTGCCACTAACGGTTATTTTTATGTCCATTAATCTGTCGAACATTTCTCAATTTAGGGATTAGTTGTTTGATCTGTAAAAGGAAAATGCCCGAAGATGGTGAATGTGGATCAGTGTCTCCACAGCCCATGGGGACGTCCTCAATGTCTTGTTAAGAGACTAGGAAATATTCACTTTAAGAACCTGCAAATCAATTTGCTATTGATCATAAAACATGACTCAACCAATTATCAATGATCAAATAGTTTTACTATCAATAGTTGTACTGATCAATTCACTTTCCAGCTCTATTAAAGACATTTGCTGGCTCTTTTACAGTCTAACAGCAGCCAAGTTGCAGTTAAAAGGAACAAGACATCACAGCAGCATTATTGACCATGAATATGATTAAAATTGAATTTAAATCCCCGTAAGTGTCCTTGGATTCATCGGAGTCATGACCCTTGAACATTTTCACACCATCAACTTTTCCATCAAAATGAAACAAGCACACAACTGTAATTCTCTTTATTCCTGAATATTTTTGTCCCACTATAACCACCAGTAACTGGGGGTGTCTAAGGTCTGCTTTATATATTGTCTTATCAGTCCCTCGTGGATTTTTGCGATCGCGCCACCAAATCACTGAGACTTTGGTGTAACTTGCAATTTTGCCAATCACCAGAGTTCCCGCGACTTCAACCAATCCCAGCGGTGCCACGTGCCGGACTTTGTACAGTATGTGACTCTGAGACCAATGACCAAGCGGAGTGAGAACATGAGAATGTGTTGACGTAACACATACGTCACCACTTCATTTCCGTCTTCTGATAAGGAGACGAGACTTTGTGACTCGAACATCTCACATTTACCAACAAACGTACCAAAAGACCGTCCTGCCAACCTGAATACACACGTTGTATACTGGTATAACGTTGGTATACAATGTTGTGTACAACAATTTTACTACAATGTATGCTGTAACATTTTTTCACTCTAATCTAAAGTGGCTGCTGTTCTTTTCTTTTTTTAAAGATTATTTCCCTTATTTGATAGTGATAGACAGGAAAGGGGAGAGAAAAGAAGGGATGACACTCAGCAAAGGGCCACAGGTCGGATTTGAACCGGGTCCGACGCCTAGGACTCACCTACATGGTTGCACGCTCTTACTGGGTGAGCCAGAGGCCCCCCCGCCCACTGTTGTTTCAACCCTGTTGGCTCTTTGCTGCGGGAGATGAATTTTGGATGGAGAATGAATGAACAACTCACAGCACAGCTATAGAATTGTTGGGTTTCTGTAAATTATAGTGTGGTCCACCTACTGTATCTGTAAGTGTCCTGCAATAACAGCTGTTATGAATAACACTATGAATAAAATGTATCTATCACTGAAGGGTTAACCACACACCCATTAAGCAGTGTCATACCATGTTGTTGTTGACCCACAATCTTTCTAGCTGAGTTTATTGTTGTTTAAGGTATTGGTTTTACAGGGTTCAAAGTTGCCCCCCGGCTCAGCCAGACAGAGGGAGAGAGAGGTAGTGGTCAAGCGAGGTAGAGAGTAAATGAGAACGGAGCGCCAAACAACAGCAAATCAGAGGAATAGAAGGCTTTTTCTCATATTGTTCTGCGGCAATTATGTTCTAGTGTGCAGAAAAAAACACCATCCGCAGAAGGTCCGCATATTCTATTATGAGTGAATCTGTTGTGTGTGAGAATGCTGTTATGGGGGTGGGTTATACACAACCACATGGGGCCCAAAAGGCTCTTTGTTGACACCGCAAGCGACGCTCCAAAATAAGAAGAAAAGAGAATACCAGCCTGAGGACAGAGTTTCTGCAGATTCAACACCACCATACACTTTAGTGCACTATGGGATCATTGAGAGGGATTCCTTTTGTAATAGTCTAACATTGTTGAGATATACATACATTGATATACAGATTTACATTGAGAAAGCGTTGCATCTTATACTTTTAACTTTATAACTAAGCAAAAAAACAGAAGTCCAAATGTTCTCTACAAATGAACGATAGAAAGGACTAGTTTTAACAGGTTGCATTGGGAACGCAAAAGGATTTCAGTGTAAACTGACAATAATTTGTACCGTATCGGATTGTGATAGTGAGCCTTGGGTGATGAACCAGTTGACCCTGCAGAGCCCAGCCTGCACCCCCCCCCCCCCATCTTCCTTCCCCTTCCCTACTGTGTCCATCCCCCCTCTCCCTGCAGTGTGCTTACGTGTAAACCATTCACCATGCTCCTTTGAACTAGGAGCACTATTTCCCTGACAAAGCCCCCTCCCCCCTCCCCCCTCCCCACACCACCCACTGACCCATTTCTTATGTTGATCAGACAGTGGGTGAAGTGATGCAAACTGCTGTGCTGCTGCGGAGTCTCCCCCTCAGCTCAGAGCAGCAGGGGCATTACACATTTATGAACTGAGTGGAAAGACCATCCTCTGTGTGTGTTAGTGTGTGGGTGTGTGGGTGTCAGTTTCCTACAGCTGTTGGTGTTTGGATGCATGCTTTAGCTGTGACTACTGTATATGGGAGCATGTATGGAAGTGCATTAGTGTCAAAACTACTATGCGAGACAAATAAAAATTTAACCATAAATCGACGTAGTGTGTGTTCATGAAGCGAGCAGGACAGAATTGTGAGTGTTTTGTTGTGGGCAGGGAGAATTGTGACCTGATTAAGCAAGCAGCAGGGTTCTGTTGCTTGCTGTCTTCAAAGCTGCTCCAGCTAAGAGCGACTTTACTGTTTCACTGGGCTGTATCATCACCAGGTCAAATTCCTGTTATACCCTGCCTTTAACCTGATTGCCATATGTCCTGTTTACACAAACACTGAGAATCTGCCACAACAGCAAGAAAATAAATTTTTCAAGTGCTGACAAAATCTAAATCTAGATATCAAACATTTGACAGCCTCACATTTTGACTTGCATATTGGCTATACCTTTAATTTGTGTATTGCTCGCTCAGTGACTGTGCTTATTATCTTACATACATGGCATAAGACATCCACACCCACTGGACATTTAAAAAAAAGTCAAATGGCCAAAGAGGCGTCTGGAAGCTCACCTGGTAGAGCGTGGGCCCCGTGTATAGAGGCCCAGTCCTCGTAGCAGCAGCTGCAGGTTGGATTCCAACCCACACCCTCTGCCTCATGTCATTCCCCCCTCTCTCCCCCTTGTATTCTAAGCTCTCCTATCAAACATAGGTCTAAAATGCCCAAAATGATCTCAACAAAAAAATGGCAACGGAAGCGCAATTGGTTTTTAAACACAGAGACTTCTGTCCCAGTGCTGCCATTTAATAAAATACAATTTAGTCATGCAAGACGTATTGTCCTGATTGACTTAGCAGGGCTTGCAAAGTGTTTTTCCAACGTATTACTTTATTTACAAGCAACCAATTTCATAGTATTGGACTATTTGCAACGGTAACGACTACAATACTATAAATTTTTTCAGGAGAGACTGTCTGAGAATGCATTAACAATACGGGGATTTGTCAACTATGCGACTGTAAGTCCTTGGTTATGACGCAATTGTTAGCCTATTTTTACAAAAACGTCTGCTACAGAGCCATAACGTGAGGTACAAGGAATGGAGCCTTTTATACATTGTCGTGTGTCTTTAGAATAAAAAAACGGACAAATAGAGTCTGAAACACTTCGGCTGTAAAGTTTTTCCTGTCAAAGTGGCGCCAAAATTAATGGCCGTCAATGGGATGCTAACTGCAGGTGATGGCTTCGTAGCATTAAAATGGCGCATGGGAGCTACGCTCAAAGAGGAAAGGCTGACCCCTTGGTAATCAGCTACAGGATTCGTGAGCTCTACCGGGCGTCCGTTTCTCAGTGTATTGCTTTTCTTTCTCCCTCTTTGCTAAGGGCTTTTTAAGTTTTTTCATCATGCAACATTAGGTCATTGCTCATTTTTAATTTTGTAAGATTATTGAGCGGCTAAGAAACTAATTTGTTTGTGGCAAGACTAGTTAGCTTTACGTTGTTGCCGTGGTTTTAATAGCTTGATTGTGATTGTTATAGGCTACATGTTATAGATACACTGCTATGTAGCTAAGCGGTGCTATTTACACTTATACTGGGCTTGGGTTTGATTTACAAAATACATCTCATTGTATTGTATTGCATTTTACAAATCCCCATAACTTTATGGAAATGAAGCAGCTGTGTCCTGGAGTTTCTTGGGGTGCTTGGCTGATGGAAATAGCCCATGACACATGCTCTGGCATTTCCTTAACCCTCTGAGGTCAAAGGACCTTGTTTTGGTGGAACAGTGTATGTTCAAGTTATTGAAACTCGATTGGACAGATAGTCAGGCTAGTTGTGAGATCGAGAGCAGTTAACCATAATCCACCGGAGTTTAGAATTACATCGCAAAGAAAGCTGAAGGCAACCAGACATCTGGCTGAAATGAGGAACAGTCGCGATGAACAGAGCAATTCCGGAAATGACACATTGAAAGACTAGGTTGAAGTTATGTAAGAAACATACATCGAGTGAGAAACTGACTTTGATACAACACCAGCTTCTCGGGCTCTCTCACTCCATACCGTCATAACGGTTTGTGTGATGCAGTGTAATCTATAGAGATTTGGTCACGCCATCATGCTACTTTTTCATATTTGGGGCCCATTTTATTAATGATGTTGCTAGGTGCCCGGTTGGTCCAGTGGTAAACAGAGGCCCATTGTTTTGGCCTTGATGCGGAGGTCCAGGGTTCAAATCTGACCTGTGACGATGTCCTGCATGTTCCCCCCTTTCTCACCAGCTGTTCTGTCAAAAATAAAGGTGGAAAATCCCCAAAATAATAGTTTGAAGTAAGTGGGGAGAGAGAGGAAGACACACACCAAAGGCCCGCGGGGGGGATTCAACCCGGGCCGCTGCCAAGGACTCGACAAAGTGGGGCGCACACAAATGGGTGAGCTAAGTGGGTTAATTCCTGAATCCAACGGCTACCAGCCGTCAGTCACTCACCTGGCTGAATCCGAATCAGGTTTGTTGCCAAAGTAACACTTACAAGGGATTTGCCTTGGTGGTTGGTGCATACATAAACAAAGAAATATATCAAATGAATATAAATAAACAATAACCCAGAATCAAATAGGTACAAAAAACATGTTATAAGATTTTTTACAATCCATCTAAAACAGTCCTTTTAACCTAATCGTATTTGTAACCTTTTTTTTTTAATTCTTACTGTAGCTATGTTACTTTATGACTTGCTCCTGTGTTATCTTTTTTTACCTTGAATTAGACTGGAGCAACTGGAAATAAATATATTTCCCCGGGGATTAATTAAGTATTCTGATGATGACTAGAGCGCCTCTGCTTTTTTTTTTTACACTGTGAAAAAGTGACGGTTGACCAGGATGCTGAAACAGCTACTTTGAGATTGCATTCATTTTTGTGTGAAGGCATGTGTGTGTGTGTGGTGTGGTATTGGTTCCCTGTTTTATGTAACTGAGGAACATGTTGTATGCGTAAGGTACTGATTGAAGTAAATATAACCGGCAACCTTCTCCCTCAGATCCAGAGATCCAGTGTAACAGCTGAGGAATAAGGAGAGCAATCAGACACTGGAGTTATCTTGGGTTCTGGATACAAGTGTTTAAAAAAAACCCAACCCCCCTCTGCCTCTACGCCAAGCCGTTAAAGTGGATGACGAGTGTGTGTTGGGGAAGTTTGGGGTGGCGGGGCTTTCTAAAAGTCCCCGATGGAGCAGTGTAGACTTCAGCATGGAGTGATGGTCAATCTGTTGGAGAGATGCTTCCTGTGTTTTCAGCCCACAACTTGGCAACACATGGTTCCATTGGACTAAAGTCAGCAGAGGGAGCTGGAATTATGCAGCTCCTTGTTGCTTCTACTTCTGTATTCCGAAGCTTAAGCGCCCATATTCTGCTCATTTCAGGTTCTATTGTTATTTGAGTTGTACCGAATAGGTTTCCATGGTTTCATTTAAAAACACCATTTTTTGTTATACTGCACATTGCTGCAGATCCGTTTTACGCTGTGTGTGGAGCTCTCTGTTTTACTTCATAGTGAACATCTCACCTTCTATACTATCTTTGTTGGGGCTGCACATGCTCAGTAGCTAGGTAAGACCCATAGTTAGATAACTTTCTCAGCTTGCGTCCAGCAGGATTAGCTGGAGACTTCTTCTAGACGAGGCCACTTGTGGAATCCTGCAGAACAGAGAACGGAGATAGTTCTTTTGGAGATTATGGTGACTATGTGTGGTTGTACCAGTGTTTTGCCATTGAGAACGAGCTAGCATGCTAGCGCTAGCATGCTACAGTTAGCCACCTCTTCTCATCTAGTACAAAGTAAGCCATGCAGATTTGAACGGCTCACCTGGAGACTGAGGCAAAAGATATTTAAGCCGTATCTCACATCAAAACAGCATGGTAGTTTTTTTTCCCAAGTGTGATACGTGTGGAGACACAAAAAATTGTTTTTCTTTTTCATAGATGGCACTTTAAATGCATTACTAATCAAAAGTGGAAAGTGAGTGACTACTTTTTGTTGACATGACTTTGGAGAACCTGTGGCATCCAGATTCATCTTTAAAAGTAAGAAAGTAAGTTAAAGTCTTTCTTGACCACCTGGCTACCTAACCCTTACAAACTGACTAAATCCCTTCTGCCTTTAGCTATGCCTATCATCTGCCGACTGCTTTCAGGATGAATTATGGTCAGCCTAGCAACTAGCTCAGACTGAAATGCCCTGTACATGTATGTGAATGCCTCGCCTATCAGACCAGGCAATGAGCTTGCATTCCGAGAGTTCACCTTGTCGTTTATTCCCTGATAGGAATGCTCAGTCAGTGGAGGGCCCTAAAGGGACAAACTTCACGTGGCTCCTATGTTGACAGGTTGCTTGGTGTGCTGTATGGAAATTACATGAAGCTTTGTACATAGCGCATTGGCTGCCGAGGCGTACCTATTTTAGTTCTCAATACGAACTTAAATTCGCCCGTACGGATCCATATGTTTGTTTACTGTCCATTATGTTCTGTTAATTGCACAATGTTTATTATTGTCTATTTATTCATTATTCTCTATTGTTTAAACGGTACAGTTTATCAACATTACTGTGTAGAAACACGCCACCAAATATGTCTTTTGTTACCTCTGGTCTGTGTGGTGTTAATCATGTGTGTGTGTCTATTCGTGATGTCTAGCTTTATAGCATAGGGATTTTGACTTGTTAAACCTGCATTGTACTGTGTGTGGAATCTTCAATTAGAGGGCGAGCTTCAGGTGTATTTTATCTAGCAGCTTCTTTGCTTAGGGAGACAGCTGAGGAAACACCTGAGGGTGCGGACAGTCTGTTGGATGCCCTCAGTGTTGACTTGATTTAAGGTCATTTAGTTGAACAGTTGTATCTGAAAATTAGGGGACGGTTTTTTGACTCCCCAGTCATTCAAATTTATTTTCTGGAAGTGTGTCTTCTTCCCTTAATTTGTTAATTTTCTGTTTTGCCTTCGCGGCCTTAATTGGGAGAGAATTAAAAAAGATCTTTTCGACTTCATCTCTGACTCATTCCAAGTGTTTTCCTCCTGCTCACGACGGACGCAGCAACATCTACCTACAACAGCTTCACTGAATCCTGTTCAACATACTATTCTGCAGAACATTATCACTTGGAAGACCTATTCTTTGCAGGATTCTTCTCCTGGCTGAATGTCAAAGCAGAACGAGAAGTCTCCTACCAGCTCTTCGCTGGGGAGAGGAGCTATGGGGAACTGTCCTCTGTCAAGTATGTAGAAAAAAAGGCTAAGAATGAAGCACATTTACAGCCTATTTCCTTATTTAATAACCAAGAACATTCTTGGGAACTTACCACAATTGAAGAAACCTCACAATTCCCCCCAATGGCCCACAGTAGAGCCGACTAGGTAGAGACTAAAAATAACGCCACAGCAGAAGTGCAGTTCCTCAAATGGCCACATGAAACTGTTTTGGTCTCTATAAAAATTACTAGTGATGTCCAAATGAAGCTTATGAACCATTAGTTGTATTTGTCAACCCTGACTAGTAGCGCTCTTGGTTGAAGGAAAAGGCTCAAGAATGGGCATTCCAGTCTGCTTAATCTCCTGGGCTCATAAAAAAGAAATGGTTCATAAAGCTTCATTTGGCCCTCACTACTGATTTTCCCTATCATGACACACGTTTTGGATTGCCGGGAGTTAGGCTATGTCGGGCGCTGCCAAGTGGCATGGCCAGAGCTACCGGGAGCCTCACACTTGAGCTTCATTTTGGCTCTTCAGAAACCAATGGGTGACGTCACAGAGTATTTTGAACGTCTATGGTTGGGACATGCCTCTGCATTCATCTGGCGTGAGAGCATCTACAAAGCTTACCTTCAGGAGAGCAGGAATCAATCAAAATATCAAATTATTGGTCCTAAATAAGGGCATAGGACCTCTACTATATTTTATATAAATAAAGAAGAAGAAGAAACATGCCTTTTTATTCTGTGTTATAGTTTGCGCACACAGGCCTGAAATACACACAATGCTTAGGACCTATAAATGCTATACATACTAATTGAGAGATGGCAATTGAGTGGGCTGCACATGTGAGCAACCTGACAGTTGGGGGTCAGCGCCCACTTCGCAGTGTCCGGAAGTGAACTGGCCCCTCTCCAGCTACACTTCACACTCCGTACTTTGTCCATATGTTGATTGAACGACCCTCCCGGTCCCCAGCCAACTCCCTACAACTAGCTAAAGCTAATGCTTATTTTAAAATATAAATGATAATAATTCATTCATAATAAATCAATTTTACCGATGCAGATGGACAGAAGGATAAACAGTCTGTTATGAGTGAGCTTCCACACCAAGCAACAAGCATCCCCTTTACTAGACTAGGAGTGAACCAACATGCTGTTTAGCACTTATGTTGTAGGGATGGATTTTTAGTATTTTGCAATTGATTTTGATAAGGGTTCTAACTTCAGGACACAGACTCTATATTGATCTTAAAAACATTGAGATATGGACCAATGTTGTTCAAGCAGAGTGAAATACTGTGATGTGATCATAAATGTCCCTGTGCTATGCACACATGTAGCAGCTGGTACCAACCATTTGCTCATTCAAATCAGCATCAGAGTCAGAAACATGTTATTGGCCGAGCAGTGATTACTGGAATTGTCATGGAAATGCCACAGCAAGACACATGTTAGACGACATAGATGTACACGGCCACGAGTGTTGAGACTGAGTGCTGAAAGAACAGGAAGAGTCAACTAAAGGAGCTTTGTCAAGGCTATTCTGTCCTTTTCCAGAACATGATATCACTCTAATATATTCCTCTTTATTTTTTTCTCAGTTACAGAGGACTCAAGAGGCCATTAGACTGTTGTGTGTGTGTGTGTGTGTGTGGTGTGGTTGTGTGTGTGGGTGTGTGTGGTGTGTGCATGCGTGCGGAGTGAGAGAAAAAAGGGTATGAGAGGTTGAGGAGTGTCTTTCGTCCTGCAGCAAAGGCAGAGAGTGTGTGCAAGTAAATTTAAATGCCTGTTCTTATATGCGTATTGCTAGTCTAATGACTACTCAAAGCTCTTTTACATAGTCCGGAACCATTCACACACTGTGCTACCTCAGGTTTCAGTGTCTGCCCTTTGTTTGTCTTGGGACTGCAGGGCCAGGATCGAACCACCAACCTTCGATTGGCAGGCAAACTGAGTGTTTCACATTACGTCCTTTCAAAAATCAAATCAGAAATTATCTATATTTGTAGGGTAACTTATCACTGCCATTGACAATGGCTCATTTGGTACAGCAGAGATATTACAATGTTACGACATGAAACCCCAATCATCACAGCACTGGAGGCAACATTTTAAAATGCAGCAGTTCTGCGTGACGACTAGTAATAATGTTCGGCAGGTGTTTGAGTTGGAAGATGATTATCTGTCTGGGATGGTGACTGGCGGACTTACATTCAAACTTTGTTTTCAGATACAGACACATGTTTAGTGTGAGGTGGAGGAGCTGCCGACCACCACCTGCCCAACTGTGGGTTCTGTTGTATTTTTTCCTATTTTATGTGTCAATTTCTTCGGTTTCCTTGTTTCACTTTTAGTTTTCTGTCTTCTGTTTTTCCTTGTGTTTTTTTCATGCTATTTGTAGTCTTCCCTGTTTCTCCCATGCCATGTCCTGTTCTACTTCCTTGTCTTTCTTCTGAAGGGTCTGCCCCACCCTGATGTCTTTCACCTGTTCCCCAGTCTTTGGGTCACCTTCCCTGTTTCACCTTGTTTACTTGTGTATTTATCCTGTGTGCACTTGTGTATTTAGTCTGTGTGCTTTTTGTGTCTGTTTGGTGTGTATCCTCATTCATCGTCATTGTGTTGCTGTTTTTTTCGTCTCCTGGATTTTCCCCATTCCTCTGTGTTCCTGTTTCTTTGGGATTATTTTCCTCCTGCTTACACGTTTGTAAGTCTCTTTGTGTTTCATTAAATCATTATTTATTCTAACTGCTGCTCACTGTTCCTGTTCCTGCACTTGGGTTCAAGCTACACCCGGACACCAGCCCTATAACCTTTCTACCAGCAAGATGGATTTTCACGCTACACTGGTTCTAAAAAACCCAACAAGTTTCCACTCATCTTTCAATAGCAATGGACTTTCCTGTGAAAGAAACATTAAGTTGAAGTTTACTCATTGAGCTAGGTGACCAAATTCTCAGACAAAATCCAGGGACATTTTCCGCTCAGAATCGTAAATACCTTCCCAAAACAGACCCTATAGGAAGATGTTTTTTACAGTGTGTTCTGGGGACCGGCCTAGCTAGTAGATAGTGAGGAGATGTTTTTTACAGTGTGTTCGGGGACCGGCAGCTAGCAGATAGGTGAGGAGATGTTTTTTTACAGGTGTTCGGGGACCGCAGCTAGCAGATATGAGAGAGATGTTTGTTTTACAGTGTGTTCTGGGCCGGCAGCTAGCAGATAGTGAGGAGATGTTTTTTACAGTGTGTTCTGGGGCCGGCAGCAGCAATTGAGGAGATGTTTTTACAGTTTCTGGGGACGGCAGCTAGCAGTGAGGAATGTTTTTTACAGTGTGTTCTGGGGTCGCCGCTAGCAATATAGTGAGGAGATGTTTTTACAGGTATTCTGGGACAGGCAGCTATCAGATAGTGAGAGATTTTTGTGTCCTGTGTCTGGGTAAAGGCAGCTGCAGATAGTCAGGAGCCTTAGCCAACTCCTTCGCCACTAACGGAGCAAGCTGGAAAATCAACACTTTTCCCGAACCCCGTGGGGAGGGGCCACAACATCATGGCCCACACAAGACCATCAAAGATTGCACTGCTCGGGCCTTTAACTTCTGTGTATTCGCAGCGTTACAGACCAGCTGGGGACAGGTCAACAAAACTGGGGACTGTGCCCGGAAACCGGGCCGTCTGGTCACCCTACATTGAGCGGCCGGCTAGTTGGCAACCGAGCTAGCTTGCTAGGGGCTCTGTTGTTGTGTATTAAATTTTTACTGTTAGATAACATTTTTTTTTTTCAATTTTATTTTGTAATCGAAGTCCATTATGTAAGCTTTTAAAGATGTCTTGTTGAAATAAACATACGTAGGCCTATAAAAGTATGTTGGTCTCGTTCCAGGCTACGTTTGCCCTTCTAGTACATACTGCCAAAAATGATTTGTAAAGTTTAAACCTGTTTTGGTTTTTTTCCTCTCATGCACTTATTTGCTTAGCTGAAGCCAATCAAATGATTTCTGCTCACGGAAGCGACGTCGGACGCTCACCTCAATGTTGACCAACTGTTTGTGTTGTCACGGTTTTTTTTCATTTTTGTAGCCTCCACCGAACTGACATACCCGGTGATTCATTGAGAGCCATTTTTGGACTTGATAAAGCGCCTCCAGAGCACATAAGACATTATGCAACTGTTTTTACAGGCCGAGTTTAACTCGTGAGCGTTTAGTAATAACTTTGGAGGGCTAAAGATTGGAGAACTCCAAGTATGATTGGTTGCATTTTGTTCTTCTTTAAACACTTTTAATCCCGTCTTACTTAAAGGTTTAAGACCCTAATTAATTATGTGGTCACAACCACCATTTGAGTCAATTGTGTTTTCAAAGCTTGCTCCCCCTCAGTGCATGGTCAAACCAGTTAAAGATATGAAAGACGCAATAGGATGGGAAGCATCTTGGAAGGCCTTGTGTTGTCCTCCTGGGTAAAAAATAAAAAATCCCCTTGAATTTGTGTTGCCTCTTTTCAGTTTTTTGTTACTTTTCCCGCCCTTTTTTCTTCACCACAGTAATTCACCACTAACACACTTATTATTTTCACATTTATTTTGGAATTCATGACTTAAACCTCATTAAATATAGCATACCTATTATACCTAAGTGCTAAAAGCTGAAATTAGGATTATTTGACTAATTTTCAAATAAGAGGAACATCGGTTGAGGAATCAGTGCAATTTGGTTTGAAAACAAATTTGGATTTAGAAACTACATCTGCCCCGAGACCAGAGGTTTAAACGTTTCCATCCTGGGACGTTTTACGGGGTTACAGCAGATAGCAGTCAATGTCATGGTTGTGGGTTTTTCCCTGTTTTATTGTGTTATTCGTTTCCCTGTTACCTTGGTTGTCTCATGGTTTCCCTGTGTTTTTCCTGTTCATCTGTGTATGTTTTACCCAGCCACCCAGAAAACATGCCAAAGTATCAATAAGAAGATGACGTAGCAACATAGATCGACAACGGTAGTGAATATATGAAAGCCCGCACATCCACGTGGGGAGTTGGTCGGGGGGGTGACAGGTCAAACACCCCGGATTTTCACCCAAGACCAGGGATTGTGTCCCACATGTCACAATTCCTAAAACCCAACCGTAACCGTTGTTCATTTCCCAAACCCAACACTTGTTGTTCTCTTAAACAAGCTTTGTTCTTTTCCTAACCCAACCCGTCCTCCACTGTATATACGGCTGTCCTGTTCTTCTTTTCCTAACTGCACCCGTCATTGTCCGCCCACCCACTAACTTTTCCAACTTAGGGGCATGTTAGTTTCACACGGAATTCTCCGTGATCCCATCACACAATGTTTGACACTGCCACCGGATTTTGAGTTAGGACTGTGTTCATTTCACAGAATTCGTGTATCTCGTTTGGTTCACGTTTCAGTTCCTGTTTTACTTGTAGTATCTTGTTTCCTCCTGTGTTATGTCTGCTTTACTTTGCTTCTGTTGTTTTCCCGGTGTTTGCTGTTTTTTTCCCCCCCAACATCCTTTCAGCGCTGGGCGCAATGGTTGTATATTAGGGTTAGGGTTAATTTTAGTCTGCCTGGAAGGCGACATTGGAGTTAAAACCCACCACGAAGTGTGTTTTTTTTCGGCCTCTGGATTGCCTGCCCTGATGTGTTCCACCTGTTCATCTGCCCTCAGTGTCACCTTCCCTTATTAGATTAGATTGATTAGATCAGATTCAACTTTATTGTCATTACACAGGTACGGTATACAAGGCAACGAATGCGTTTTGGGTCTAACCAAAGTGCAATAGCAGTAAGTGCAGGATTACAATGGTTTCATAAGTCGGACATGGATATGTACTGAATAAATATAAAATGAATACTATTATAAACACATTTTTACAGATAGATGTCCTATGAATATAATATATAGATAAATAGTTTGTGAACAAGATTTACAGCTGGATAGTACTGAATATAATACAGGTGGATTACTATAATATATTTTTACAGATATGTACAATGACATATATACAGATGGTTGTTACTATGACAGAGTTTTTTACGGTGAATATGTACTATGAATCTATATACAGATGGCTATTACTATACGATATTTACATTAATATATATAATAGCTAGGCTAAATGAGCAGTATAACATAAGGTAGTTAAAGTAGTACAATAAGTTTGGGCAGAAGCTATCCAAATTAAAGTGCAGTGGAAAGTAATTGCATATTACAGATTAAGTACGTATTGCAGATGTATATATAAACAATTGGTCCTGTAAATAAAATAACAGTCAGCATGGCAAATTGAAATACCACCAAGGTAAGTAGTGCAAGATGCAGGTATAAACATTTTTTATGATATAATAATAACAATCACAGTGCAAGTAACATTATAGTATGGCAGATAACAAATTCTGTGCTTCCTTTGGCTCGTTGTCGGATCTTCGTCTGCACTTCCCTGGTCATTCCTTCCTTGTGGGTTTTTGCCTTTCTAGTCTTTAGTGTTGTAGTGTTTTGGGGGATTTTCCATTTCTTTATTTTGCCGGCCTGCCTGAGGAAACTTCTTTTGAAGCTTTTCATTTACATAAATCTTTTAACTCCGCTGCTGCCTGCTGTCGCTACACTCGCATTTTGGACCAAGCCTGCTATCCCCTAGACCGGAACAGTGCGGCCTCCGTGCCAACGGACTTTTGCCACACGTACCACTGAGGTCATTGCTTTAGAATAAAAGTTCCTGCTTCCATTTTTTAGTTTTTTCTGTTTTAACATGTGCTAACTTATCTATATATAATTATATATAGTATAATATATATATATATATCTATATTCACCCACCTCACCTATGGATTATTAGGAACACCAATACTATACTGTGGTTTGACCCCGTTTTGCCTTCAGAACTGCTTAATCTACGTGGCATTGATTCACAAGGTGCTAAAGCATCTCTTTAGAAATGTTGGCCCATATTGATGATAGCATCTTGCAGTGATGGAGATTTGTGGGATGCAATCCAGGGGACAAGCTCCCGTTCCACCACATCCCAAAGATGCTCTATTGGGTTGAGATCTGGTGACTGTGGGGCCTTTAGTACAGTGAACTCATTTATGTTCAAGAACCATTTGAAATGATTGGAGCTTTGTGATGGTGCATTATCCTCTGGAGTACCATCAGGATGGGTACGGTGGCCATAAGGGATGCATGGTCAAAATGACTCAGTTAGGCCGTGGTATTGTAAACGATGCCCAATTGCACTAAGGGGCCTAAAGTGTTCAAGAAAACATCCACAAACACCATTATAACCACCACCACCAGCCTGCACAGTGGTAACCAAGGCAATGGATCCATGTTCTCATCTTTTTTACGCCAAATCTGACTCTACCATCAAATGTCCTCAACAGGAAATCGAGACTCATCAACCAGGCACATTTTTCCAGTCTTCAACTGTCCAATTTTGGTGACTCTTGCAATTGTAGCCATCTTTCCTATTTGTAGTGGAGATAGTGGTACCCATGGTTTCTGCTATTGTAGCCCATTCCGCCTCAAGGTCGTGTGTCGTGGCTTTACAAATGCTTTTGCTGCACCTCGGTTGTAACGAGTGTTTTTTCATTCAAGTTGCTCTTCTATCAGCTTGAATCATCGCCCATTCTCCACTCGACCTCTAGCATCAACAAGGCATTTCGCCCACAGACTGCCGCCTACTGGATTTTTTTTCCCTTTCCACACCATTTCTTTGTAAACCTAGAAATGGTTTGCGTAAAAATCCCAGTAACTGAGAGCAGATGGTGACATACTCGACCGCCCGTCTGGCAACACACCATTGCCACGCTCAAAATTGCTTTAATCACCTTTCTTTCATTCTGGACTTCGTTTTGGAGTTCAGGAGATTGTCTGACCAGGACCCACCCCCTAATGTCATGAAGCACGCCATGTGATTGGTTGATAGATAATGCATTAAGGAAAATTGAACAGTTTTCCTTAATAATCCCTTGGGTGACTTGTATTTAATATATAGATATTACAGATGTGTTAACAGCTCTTTAGTAAGTTTAAGTGTCTAAAGATGTGACAAACTTATTTAGTTCATGGGGGCCACAATCCCTAATTTTATCCCAAGTGCCAACCATGATAACCGCTCCAGAAGATCCGAACTTTACTGCCGCAGAGTTTTCTTTGTCTCTGATGTCTACTACAGCGTTCTAAGGCCATTGTAGGAATGAAGTAATGTTCAGACCCCAGGAGAGCGGTAAGTTAAGTTACTTCTCTCCGTGCCAGGAGGCACACAGGCTTGGACATCACTCCTCCACTGGTTTCGGAGAGGGGTAATATCCAAAAAAACTCAGGTAGTACATTTATGGAAAAGAACTTGGATATACTCTGAGCATTAAAGTGGTGAATTTAGAATTGGATTTATTTACTTCTCTGCATTTTTGCACTTTGCAAAGTCATCCAGTGGGCCTGATTGGACTCATTGCGTCTGGTCCATGGGCCGTATGTTACAAGTGGATAGCTCGAGCTCATGTTGTTAGCCTTGGAATGAATCTGTCCCTGGTACCGTGGTGCAGGACCAGATCTTTGGTTACTGCTAAAATCTTCAAGGGCAATATCTAGTTACAGAAACAATTTCCCCATTATTTGAGAAAAAGCAACTTACTTCACAGTTTTATAAGGACTATTCCTTTAATAGAAGGTATCCGCCATGGAAACCTTTTGACAGTCATGGATTATTGCAGAACCAATACTGGAACATTACAAGTGAATTCTATTCACCTCCATTGTATGGTGGTGGAGGCAACATCCCAGATGATAAGGTCCCAATCTTAGCACATAACAAGAGAAATTATGTTTCTTTAGTTATTGGGTGAATCAATCCTTTAATTAAATGAAGAGACAGCACATTTTTATCCGGAGATACAGCCGGGGATGATCCTCAGAAATTGCAATAACCAAAACCAAATCCGCAGGGCATGATATGACTTACAGTGAACATTACAACACCGCCAAATTAAAAGCTATTTAGAACCGTGCCCCCACCCCTTTACTACACAACACACCACAGACCCACACACACAGACACCACACACGCACATCTCCCTCCTGGCTGGGTTGAATGTAGAGTCCACCTCCACCTTTTACTGACTCATTTGTACTGTTGCTCCTGGAGAGCAGTGCATCAAAAGTGCAGAGTGGGCTGCAGCTGCAGTGTGTGTGCAGTTATTTAAGTGGGTACATGTGGGCTTGTCTATGTATGTGGTGCGCACATGTCTTTTTGGCATTAAAATGTAGACAGGGTGCAGGGCTTGTCTAGTTTCAGCTCAGGCAGAAAATACACTAAAAAACTGAGGCAACAGATGTGTCGTGCCTCTAATACTTGGGAAGCACGTTGGTAAACTGTCAAGGGTTTATGACAGCAGGTGCCCCCTGTCGCTGTACCCATGGTCGACAGAGAGGCTGGCAGGTTCTGTTCATTACATTATATTTATTTCAAATCATAAAAGTTTATCTCGAGACCTTTTACAGATAGAGTAGGTCGACCCACTCTATATTTACAAAGCCCAACAATTGTAGTGACCCCAAGAGCAATCATGTAGTACGACGATGAGTAAAAACTCCTTTAAGGAAGAAACCTGAACAGCCAGGCTCTTGGTAGGCGGTCTGACGGGTCGGTTTGGGGTGTGTGCACAGTGCAATAATAGTCACAATAAGTATTATTAAGGTCAGCGCGTACTGCAAGGGCGTTAGAAGGTGTAGCGTGCATAGCATATGTAGATGTACGGAGTGCAGCAGGGTTCAGCAGGACACATTCAGGCATCGCAGAGCTAGCAGCGTAGATGGGGTGCAGCAGGACCACGGCGACAGCTGAGCTGCACCCAAGATTTTGTTACCATCCTATCCTAGGACATATTCGGGGCAAAAGAATATAATTCTCAATGATAATTTAGGCTTGAATACATGATTACATGTATCATTATTACTAAAAGGAGGCGAGTAATAGCTAAACATTGACCACACAGCAAGAAAGTAGAAGAGGAATAGCTATTCTAACGGCTAAACTAAAGTAGCAACCGCGTTTAACAATTGAGAGTGGATGGCGAATGAAGCTTCGTGAACCGTGTCTTATTTTCGAGCCACTAGATGGCGCTCTTGGTTGAAAGAGATGGCCAGGCATAACAGTGTATTCTAAACCAATTGTGTAACAGAGAGCGCCATCTGTGGGCTCAGAAAATACGAAACTGTTTCACGAAGCTTCATTCGGCCATCACTAACTGTGAGATCAGCGGGCAGTTGCTGTAATGAGAAAGAGTATAAGTCGTAAGGGATAACTAGTGTATTTTATCTAACTTAACAATAAAGCAGAGTTAGTGAATTTTTGCTGGAGCAGTAAGGGTGTCTGTAACACAGGAACACCAGAAGTGACACAAACACGCTTACCGTAACGTCAGCCAAAGAGTCCTCCTCGTGCAGAGTGCAGGGACAGGTTCAGAGTGTTTTCACTGATATTCAGCAAAAAAAACAGGCAAACCTTGGAGAAGGTTAGAAACCCTCGAGCAGCTCTCAGATTGAGAAGCGATTAGTGTTTGTGGGTTGGAGTGTCCACAGTGGCTAAACCCCCTGCCATGCTTGGCTCCCCCCCCCCATAGATTGCCACAGTCCCACCCCAGTGCAGAGCAGTGGCAGCATGGGGGAATGACAAGATTCTAAGCTGTGAATGCTGCTCCCCCAACAGTAACACAGCAAACTGCAAAACACTCCTATACCCATCAGCCTCGCTCCAACAAGCCGCTATATATCAGCTATCGACTTATAACTAACCCCTAAATTCCACCAACAGCTGCGGATCCCGGCTAATAATCAGTTTCCATTAAAGTCAAAGGTGTATCCACTAACTGCTCTTTTTCTATTTGTCTCTGATGACGGAAGCTCCGCACATTCAGCACAGGCTGAGAGCACGGGACAGGAAGTCGAGCACCGAAACAAAATAAAACAGCTGGTTATTTTCAAATAAAATACACCGTGCCTCACGGCGCTCATATCTCCCTGCACTACACTTGAAATGTCATAATGGGCAGAGACAGGCCTGAGTCAACAGGTCAAGGTTGTGTGGTTCTGTTTATAGAACTACACCTGTTATATCACCGCGTGAATGCATATTGCGTGACTTCGACCAGAATCTGGACCTGGTGTGTTGACGGACGCGGAGCACGAGACGAACGCACCGTTCCGCAGTTGGTGGAATCCGGGTAGAGTGTCATTTCAGTGAATGTTAACACAGCCTTGACCAGCTTTAACGATGCTAAAAAGAAAACTTTATGTTCCCATATTGTAAAAGTCAGATTCCATGTTTATTAAAAGCGGTTGAGTATCAAAACACTATCCATAATATATGCACACGGCCTTATCAAACTCACGGTCGCTTGTAGCCACAACTACACTATACATGCATGACAGTCATTATACCGGCTGCAATGACAGGCAGAGAGGGCAGATATCTGAAAGACCGGAACCGCTGTTCATCAGACAGACTGCTTTTTTGGGAGGGGGCTTGAAGAGACAGGCCTAAAACACAGCGTTTTCAGACAGAAGGTGAATACAGGTACATTATATTCAGACGACGGTATGAGAATAATGTGTTTTTTGAACTTTGAAGCATCTGTAACATGTTCAGTAAAACTCAAACATTAGTACAGTAGTAGTATGAACCTGAAAATGAGCATGATATCTGACCGTGGGAATTAGGGGTGCAGAGGGTGCTGCAGCACCCCCTTAGCGAAAGCAGATAACTACAACTAAATTTTGTTGATTTAAAATTTGGTTGGTAATTTGAGCAGAGTGATCTGCCAATTTTGCCAAGAGCGAGTTGCGTGCGTACCTCTGACACTCTTTAGTGAAGATGTTGTGGAACTTTCCCTGTGGTCACAGCAAAGCACCGTTAGCTGCCTATACCGCATGAAAGCGCAATTTGGATTTTGATCAAAATCATCACAGGCTAAAAGCTAATAACCTGAGTCGAAAACTCAGCACTGTAACTGAAAAAAGCAGCAGCACCTCTCCACCTGCACTACCACACCCTGTAGCAACAGACGACAGGCAGCAACCTTTGATTCAATTCAGTGATGTGTTTTATACCCTTATTACCCCAAGCTTGGGCCTATATCCTGCGTTACCCATTCCTAGTTTGCCTGCTCGTATTTTGGGTTTCATTCTGTTTTAGTTTTTCTGCTTGTGGAGCGTTGTGACGTGCTTTTTGGTGTTACTTTGGCTAAAAATGCACTCAAGTAAATTTGTCATACACCAAACTCCAAATATGTTGCCGCGGCCATGTGATGAGGACCTTTAACAAGCTCAGCTTATATTCTGATTATCATCCCACCTTGTTGCTTCAGCTGTGTGGCAGCACGCCAGCATCCCCTCTATGACCCCGACAGAGGGCTGCCTTCCTCACATACTAATGATAGGCTCAGGCTTGTCCCTAACACTGATCATGACCTAAAATTACCATTGTGATTATTGTGCAGGGGGAAGGCAGAGACAAGACAGATTTGCTTTTGATCACAATGTTCAGTTGTGGGCTGTTTTGAGACCCCACTTTGTTTGTGTGTGTGTTGGGTGTGGTGTGTGTGTGTGTGTGTGTGTGTGTGTGTGTGTGTGTGTGTTGCAGAGGTGGGACCACGTCACTGTTTTGCAAGCCCCAAATACATCACGTCTTTGCACTCGAGTCCCAAGTCCTAAATTTGTGTCCAAAGTGCACTAACCTTTACTGA
>NC_045747.1:26853162-26864610 GCF_008692095.1 Etheostoma spectabile | reverse complement strand
GAGAAGCCTTACACCCCACTGGCTGTTTGGAAATTTTGGCTCACTAACGCCCCAGCTGTTTTTCAGACCCTAAGGATGTCCTCAGAGATATTCTCAACCGATTCATCTTCGTCTACTTGGATGACATACTGATTTTCTCTCAGATCATGGAGGAACACGTCCATTATGTCAGGCCTACTGGAAAATAAATGTTCGTGAAAGCTGAGAAATGTGAATTTTATGTTCCGTCTGAGTTGCTTGGGGGTTCATCATGGAACAGCTGATGCCAGATCCCACGAGATCAAGGCAGTTCATCCGGATTACAGTAAGGTTCTGCCCCACTTACCCAACTCACTCCTCCTCTGTCCCATTCACCTGGGATTCTAAAGTGCACACAGCATTCACCACGCTCAAACAATTGTTTTCTTCTGCCCCTGTGTTACCCCACCCAGATTCATCTTGCAGTTTGTCATGGAGTGGAGTAGGAGCTATTCTCTCACAGCGATCACCTCGGGACAACAAGTGCATACCTGGGCCTTTTTTTCTGTGGCGCCTGTTGCCCGCTGAACGCAACTATGATGTGTGAATGGTGAGTTACGGGTGGTTGTTGGCACTAGAGGAGTGAAGACATTGGCTGGAGGAAGTGGAGCAGCCATTCCTGGTTTGGAATGATCACCGGAATCTGGCTTATCTCCTTCAGCTAAACGACTGAATTGCCGCCAGGTTCAGTGAGCCCTGTTCCTTGGTAGATTAAATTTTACTCTGACATATACAGTAGACCCGGCTATGTTTGAAAACAAACAATAACTTTGCCCTATTCACGGATTGGTTAAATAAATGATACACATCACAGCTTTAGAAGTGGCATCTTAGTTTTTCTTGACCTGCTATTTGGACAAATTAATATTTAACTTGAGGTCCGCGTAGCGTTTTCCAGAGCTTTCGGAGCTTCAACCACATGTAAGGGCATGGGAGATGTGGTTAAAGCTTAAGTTAACTAAAGCTGGTGCCAACCGCAAAGAATAAGTGGCAATGAAGGCCGACTGGTGACCTGAATCTTGTATCTCATTTACGACTAGCTCGGGCTCAAAGGGTTAAGTGTTTTAGTTATGTGTAAAAAAAATGATATTCATGTCTCTCCTTCATTGTCCTTGCCTTCACTTCTCTTCTACAGTCTACAGTCAGTCTGTTAACTTGTCCTCGTATTTCTCTGAAACAGATATCTCGATGCCCTCACGGGGCAGTAGAGGCAGACCGATTTTTAGACGCTTCATTTCATCTTCATTACAAAAACATCCTTTGCATGCCAAAGCGTTGTGTGCCTGCAGGCAGCTTTAGCCTCGTTAGTCTTTCAAGACGGAGCTGTTTGGCCACCACATGGTTCATAAATTTGCAGTGGAACATAAGTTGCAGCTTGTTCAGTGACAGATGCTGCACAGTCTTTTCAGCACTTGAATATGTACGGTGTAAACCCAAAGGCTATGTCTCCAGCCTGTCATTATACTGAGGCCGTACTCCCTGGTTAGGTAGCAGAAAGGTTGTGTCGCCATGTTGGTACCTCCAAAATAAAACACGATTTACAGGAGGATTAACACTGATCTCTGGTAATGTGACGAGCTATGATCTTTTGTTTTTCTTTGACAGTTTATAGGTATCTATTTGTATGATGGAGAGATTTCTATCCATTCACAGCGGCTATATGCACTAATTTTTCAAGCCACTTAAGATAATACTAAGATAATATTTTATTCATCCCACAGCGGGAATTTCCTTTGTTACAGTAGCATTCTCAACAATGACAGCAAAAAAACAAACAAACAAACAAGTAAACAGAAGAAAAACGGCAAACAGTAGACTATGAGAAGAAGGTAGACTGAAGTAAGTGGCGTCAAATAAAGGTTTTGTAAAGTAGGGCGTTGCCATAGTAAAAAAAAAACCAATATTGCAGTTGTAAGTAAGTGACTTTAAAATTAAATTGAATATGTATTAAAGTAACAAAGCAACAGTAGGTACCCATAATATAAACTAACTTGAGATAAGAGAATGCCAAGACATCTGTACATCACTTTGGAAAGTCATTCTGAAAACCACAATGGCCTTTAAGACAACGTGTTTGGAAAGTCGCGGAGAACAGAGCAGGAAAAGGACTTTTAAAAACATCTTTAACCTTCTACAAATGATTTAAGTTAAAGGAACACTCCACCGTTTGTTGAAATGGGGCTTATCGCTAGCGGTAGATAGGTGGGCCGATCATTTTTTTCTCACACTGGCAGCGTCGCCGCGTTAGCTTAGCATAGTGTATGGAATCCTATGTTGCCGGTTAGCATGTTGTGGAGTAAAAGTGAGCCACCAAACAAACAACAACCTTTTACTGTCTGGTTAAAGTTCAACATGGTTCAATTTTGACCATGGTGCGCTGTGACGTACATTTACGTGTCTGAAAAAAATTACACGTGGATCCAGAAACGGAACATGGACAAGAGGTGATTTTGGCCGTCAGCGATCTCCCAGAGCTGTAGCCTACGACACAAGTTTGAGGTCATAGCAAGACCTCGGACGCAAAACTGTGCTGTGGTGCATATTTCCACCAATAATGGCATGCCCTATTGTGAGCCTCTTAATTTAAATCATTCAGGGTTTTTTTTTGCTATGTGAATCAACATGGACATGTTCACCGCTGAAATACAATCTTAACTATGTTACATTTTATCTCAGTTACTTTGATGCATTTGTCAAATTCTAATTTGCATTTGCACACCAGTGAGGGGATTTCTTAAAACAACTGGTTAAACTGCACCGCATAGTGACTGACCTGCAAAAGTGTGTATCTTGCTGGAAATATTAGTCTGTGTCCAAAGCAAGTCTTTATACCAATGACTCAGTCCTTACGCTATTGAATATACCAAGATAGTGAATCTGCTTGTGTTGTTGTCCATATTTAACAATTCACTCTGTAAGTATAGTGCAATAAACAATGCACTTGGAAGTGAGCACTATTCCCTATGTGACAATGTTACACATTATGGTCATCTCTGATCTGAGAAATGCGACAAAGCGAGAAGAACAGTGCTGTTGTGAGCTGTGACAACCAAATACCAAGTTGATTATACAGCTCCATACAGGTATTTGTAGATATATTTGCATGTTTATGTGAAGTATAATATGTTTGGACTGATTGACACAAGTCATGTTATTTCATTGAAGTTCACATGTAGGTAGTTATGAGTAGATGTATGGCCTTTACACAGAAAACTACCCATTTACCAGTGTTACGCTCCAGTTTGTGGAGGAATTAATTGGACATATGCATTAAACAAAGTGTTTTCCAGAGTATAAATAAATGATGATGAATTATGAATTTAGGCTCATAGCTCAGCTTTATATACCCAACTGCAATGACTGGCATACCTCATACTTTTGTATGTAACATGCAATGACACAGTGTTGAATGAACAATTTTATTCAGAAATGATAACCCATTTATAACCCGGTGAATTGTAGGCCTGACTCTCGTCAGCAGACTGTCACATTGCTCCCTGTTGAGCAAAACTACCCCTGGAACCGGTCACAGTGAAAGCCAGCTCTTTCACCAGCAGAATTCCCCCAACTGCTCTCTGGACCCAAGGTCTCGTGTACCCACACCCTTCTTGTGCCTGCCAAGGCTCTCTTTGGTTCAAAGACGGAACATCAGCGGCCTGGTTCAGTGGTAGAGCAGGCGCACATGTACTGAGAGGCATGTGCCTGCAGAGGTCCAGGATTCAAATCCAACCTCTGACGATTTCCTGCATGTCTTTAAAAAAACAAAAAGACAGAAACATCGTTGCTACTGGAATCGCTGTGTATCCCAAGTGTATTCTACACAATGTTGCAGTACACACATATATACAACAATATATTTTGGGAATAGATCCAACCTAGCAGCGAGCGCAGCGCATGCCTTTACAATGTGAAACGTCCCTAACAACGAATAACCAAGTTATGCCAGTATACCACAAAGAGGAATGACAAAAGTAACTCTACCTCCGTACGGTAGTGGCGCGCTGCAACATACAACTAGTCAGATAAGAATAATAAGTTTTAAATACTTCTATTTAAGGTATGTGTAATGGCTATTGAAGTAGCATTAAACACATTTTGTCCCCACTAGTGATAAAAGCTATTCAACAGAGGCGTATGTAGACCAGAAAGGGGGAAATCCCACGCATCCCCCCCCAGCAAATCGCACCCTGCATAATGAGTTATCTAGGTTTCCAGATGTTACATTGAGTTTGAAAAACTGAGATATTGCCTTAACCCAAATATAATCGTGTAACACTGCATGGCTACATTATAATGGCTTTTGTCACAGTGTCTCTAAATTCTCCGATACTGGTTGGCGTGTTGTCTTCTGTGCGAAACATCTCTTTGTCACTGATATCTCCAGAACGATTCAGCAACATCCTCCCGATTACACACAGTATTTTATGTGTGTAGGATGTCTGTCGTGTTTCAGAGGTACTTTATGAAAGAGCCGAATGAGTCATTAGCGTCACAGCGTGTGCTTGTCGAGGAGAGCAAACGTAATAACGGGTGGCTGGCAGTACAAGACAAAAGCAATCCTAAGAAAGATAAAGGGTCTCCTGATGCATTTTTCATATGCACTCCTTTGTCTCCTCTTGCCCTGGGATTTTTAAGCAAGACGCAATTAGTAGGCGTTGTAAGTCTTTGGATCAGTAATTATCGTTGTGTGTTTCTTCCGAGTGTGTTGCGCTGAGATGTTTTGTTTCTTCTGTCGGGCTGCAGGGATTCCTCTCTCGACATCAGCAGGTACAGTGTTCTGTTGAAGAGGGAGGCCCTGTGCATCATATGGACTGGACCGCTCAAACCGTTTCAAAGACATTTCTGAGGGATTGTTTCAGAGACCTACTTTAACCACCCACTCACTTTTTGCTGCCATCATTGTTTGACGTTGAAAACGCAAATCCTAAAATGGTAAAATGTTTGTGTTTTGTGCTTTTGGTGTCAAATGATGTGTAATGTGAGAGGGGTGACAAACCAGTGGCGGAACCGAGGTTGTAAACATTCAGTGTATGGGTCCCGGGGCATGCTTCTTTGCGCAGCTATATGCACTATTTACAAGTCATTCGTACGGTGACCGACAGGGGCAAACGCCCTGTAACACCCAGAAAATTAGAGAAAACATATCTCATCATAGACTGATTTACACAGCAGCTGCACACCGTTTCACAGCATTCTGAGATTCTGAGAACGTCTCCCAGCTCTCTCTGTCACTATCCAATGTGAGGCGAGCGCAGATTTGAGTCACGCATGTGTCACTTTGCGACAAGTAGCATACAAGATGCTAACGAGAGACTTCTGTAATACTTCTACTTAACCAAGTTGGTTCACTGCTGGCTACAATTAGCATCAAGCACAACAAAGGCTGTCACTGGAATGCGTTTAAACTAACGTTCAATCAAACAATCATAGATAGCTAAATGTTTTTGAAATGACTGCTAGCTTAGCGACAAGCTAGCAATCAAACACAACAAAGGTGTCACTTGACTGGCCTTTTGAGCTAACGTTAAAAATTTTAGCAAAATGCTTTTGAAATGACTTCCATCTTCTGTTATTGTTTAATGAGAAAAGTTTATATTTCATAGATTTCACAATTTCAGTAGTATGACACGTTATGTTGTAAACCGTTTACATCTGAGCATACGCAACTCAAATTGCACTCGCCTCACGTTGGGCAGTGACACTCCTCTCTCTTCTCTCTCGCTCTCCCCCGGTGGAGTCAAAAATCCGCTTGTCCACTTAGTGCTCCCCCTAGAGGCCTGGAGGACTTCTGTTGTGCAATGCGATGCAGCGTTTTTTTGTTGCATTTGTTTTTCGGGGTCATCTGCTTTTCTTTTGAGATTTTGTTTCTATGTTTGCAGCGCGTAAATGTATTTGATTGTGTTGTGTGTGTATTTGCAGCAAGTTTTTCTGAATTCGGCATGTGTGTTGTCAAAGAATGAAGTTGCTTTCTTAATTTACTTGTGTTTTTGTCTATTTGCGTGTTTTCAGGGCGTTTACCCCTGTCGGCCACCGGACATTTGATAACAGAAGCTTAGAAATCTGTACATCATTTGGGAAAAACAAAATGTGGCTGAGGAAAACAATCATTCTGTAGAGCCTCTTTTAATTCAGTTGTCTTTTAACTGTCTTTGTTGGGTTGGGAACCGGAGGGCGCTGGTTCAAGTCCCCATACGGACCCCAAAGTATGGTGGTGGACTGGTACTGGAGAGATGCCAGTTCACCTCCTCCCAACTGCTCGGGGCGCTTTCCATGAGCAGCCCCCCCCCCCACACTCGACATTTCTCCATTAGTACATGTATAGGACCTGAGCATGTGTGTGTATTCAGGCCTGTGTGTAATGTGTATAATACACACAGAGTGTAATTGTAATTTCCCCTCGCGGTATTATAAAGTATACATCTTCTTCTTTTATTATTATTTATTACTACTACTACTACTACTCTTGAAAACAGTAGGCATGTTTTAATGACAAAGCTCTGATACCCACGCTATACACTACCTGCTCAGCCCCAACAGCAGACAGACACAGTTGGTGTAGAGGGTGGAACATACAACGGGTCAAAGCTGCAGTAGGCAGTTCATTTTGGCATCATTGGGCAAAAAATGCATGATAATCTCTTAGCATATTGTAAATCAAGTGGTCTGAAAAAAACTAGACTTCTGCATCTCTCCTTGGCTCTCTTACAGGCGTTAGTAAATCTAGCCGGGAGACTTGGCCAGTCATTTCAGAGAGAGAGAGAGAGAGAGAGAAAGAAAGACGTGTTTCTATTGGCTGTTCTGCCAATGCAGATACGCGTGAACGTTCCTTCGGTCAAGGTTCTGTTTACCGTAGCCAATGGCTCAGAGCTGCAGCTAATTCAATGCTAAACTGTTAGATAAGAGACCGTATGTGACCAGTCTAATGTGTATACATAAAGGAACATTGTGGAAGCTGACAATTGCTGTGAAAAAATTCGGAGAGCTGGTCTGCTGGGGTTAGCCTTTTCTCACAATTACATTTCCTCTCACAAAGCCTCCGCGTCTCCGTGTTCAGATGGCAACAGCCTGCTACGAGACCAGAGGCCGAAGCAGAGGCAACCGCCTACTGCTGGGAAAGGAAACGTAAACGTAGTAAAGCAAGCCAGTAGTTTAGCATTCTGCTAACCCTTGCTCACCGCTGCGCTAATTCAAGTTCATGTTCCTGTAGCTAATTGGAGCCTTGAATCACAGCATGTCATCTCAAAGGGCTTTACAGAAACGGGATGGCCTGCCTCATAGAATTGCCGTTATATGACGGCATCGGGATGAAATGACTGTAAATGAACTGCATTTACGTAGCACTTTTCTAGTTTTAACAACAATTCAAAGAGCTTTTATAGAACAGAACCAATCACCATTCATCACTGCTCATCGGATAACAGTCACACAACAATGTGCAGCATCTGGAGCAATTTGGGGTTTGGTGTCTTGACACTTTGGCATGAGACTGCAGGGCCAGGGATCAAACCACCGATTTCCATTTCCAAATGGTATAAGACTGCTTTACCCACCGATACAAATGATTGGCGAAATGCAGATGAATGATTAGTACTCGTTACAGTTATAAATGTAACTTTATGAAGCCGCTGCGTGCCAGTGCTTGTCTGATGGGAGGGGTTTACAGAGAGGGGGAGCGGGAAACCCCTTTCCACCTGGTATTAAAATCCGATCTGATGATCTGGTCACTAGTGGACAAATGTAAGTACGGTGGGACGCATTCAGGATGCATTGGGACCACACACTCATGTTCCAGTTTCCGCTCATGTTCAATTTTATTTTATTTTTTACAATTACTAAGTTTAGTCATAACGAGGGTATGGTAGTTGTCGTGTGTGTGTGTTTTTGGACATTTGTTTTACTTGTGCTTTTGTCTCTCAATTTAATTTTGTTTTTTTCTGTTGCAACCTGAATCTTCAAATTTCCCCTAAATCTGAGTCTCATGTACTCATGTGATGTGGCCTTTGTGTACTCGTGCAGTAGCTAATCTGAAGCAGACAATCGGACAATGTGTTCACCAGCTGAGTCAGTGGATCTCAGAAGACGCTTCTGAGCCCTGAAGCTGCAGCTAAGGCCTTTTTCATCCAGGCAATCATTACACATAAATGTACACAGGTGGGACTGTACTGCACATAGAATGCACACAGATCATAACATAATACACAACATTTGGCATTACTCCTGTTTGGTTAAAAATTCCTGACTTAAAGAGTTAACTTCACAGCTCACCATTGTGCATTATGCGTTTTTGTGTGTGTGTGTGTGTGTGTGTGTGTGTGTGTGTGTGTGTGGGTGGGTTCTCCCCCGCTAACACTCCATGGACAGGATTACAGTAGCTTAGCTGTAGGAGAAGGAATGCTGCTGTATGAAGTCATGAATGGAATTTAATTCCTCTGATGGAAGCTTGGCCCGTATGATTTAAAGAGGGAAAGTTGTGCTGATAGTGGCTGCTGCCAGCACATCTCAGTGTGTGTGTGTGTGTGTGTGTGTGTGTGTGTGTGTGTGTGTGTGTGTGTGTGTGAGAATTTCTGGCTGTCGACAGGTACAAGTGGCCTTGGACATCAAAGCCCAGAGCCGCAGATGCTTTGTCATCACCCGGTGCCTGCTCTTCCCCACAACCTCCCACACACACACACACACACACACACACACACACACACACACACACACATTCATCCATCATTCCATACAGCACAATGAGTCCATTCTGGGTTCTATACCTGCTGGAGTTGGTGATTGATTGAAAGCCGCACAAGGAGTTAATGCATGGCTGCCGTGTGGTGGACCCACGTGTCTTCCATTCAAGCTTCCTGTCAGTGATTGGCAGATGATATCTAAGCCGCTGCATGCATGTGAAAGGCAAGCTGTGTTTAGGCCTGCCGTCTTGATTGGCATTGGCTTTGTTGTGCAGTTATAGTTGCCCCCACGGGTTGGTCGATCAGCCTCACATGTTTTTCATCAGCCTGTTTTCTGTTCTCAGCTGGTTCTTTCTAATGATCCTACAAGCTTTATATCAGAGACTTCTGTCATAAAAGCAAAAGTAAAAAACGCTTCTGATGAAAACCATCTATTATGAAAGGAATCTGAAAAACTCTCTTAGTTGAAGACCTTTATACAAACATCCAAGGGAGAAGGAAGGTGATTTACATGAAAAGGTCTAACTTGAGATTCAGGAACTTCTGTCGGTAAGGGCCGCCGGCAAATCGTCAGACAGATCAAGGAACGGGAAGAGACTTGGTTGTTTGTACAAAATATGTAGGCTCTGTGACGCGGTGTGATTGCGCCATGTCCTGCCTCCTACACGCTCTTCCCCCAGTGTTGCAGTCAAGACCACCTAAACTGAAACAAGTCTTCACCAAGACCAGAGTGTATCGCGACCAGAGATGGCAAAAGTACTCACTTTCCGTACTTAAGTAGAAGTACAGATACTTGTGTTAAAAAATACTCCGGTAAAAGTGGAAGTACTGATTAAACTTCTTTACTCAAGTAAAAGTAACAAAGTACAGGCTTGGAAATTTACTTAAAGTATAAAGTAAAAGTAGCCTTGCGAAAGCTACCGGGGCACACAATATTACTAGAGAGCACGCTGAGGGACTCAGTGGACATGGAGGACACGTCTTTATATGGCAAAGGCTACATTTTAAATGGCTGTCTGCGAATAGGCCTAAAACATAACATATAGGATAATTGACAGAGACTGGGACTCCGGTTGATAAGATTCTGACTTATTAGCAAGATATGAATTCAGTTGTGATTCTGTGAGAATTCACCGATCCAGTTTCTATTTTTAATCTTTCCCCCTAACATAAAAATTAATCTACATTATGTGTGTGCTCAATATGGCTTCTGGAAATAAAATAGGATTAAAATATAAGACTAAACAGACATTAATGAAGAAGTTCCCCACACGTTGGCCGTGTCCTTCTTGATGCCTACTGTCTCAAACATTTCTTCAGATAAGGTTGAGGATAATGGGAAGTCTTGCTGTTCTTCATTTTCAATCATGTCGCCCTCCATACTACTATGTGCTAATGTTACGCCCTCCATACTACTATGTGCAACGTTCCGCCCTCATACTACAGGCCTATGTGCCGTTAGCACCATCAGCCTCAATGATTTGCTGTGAATTAATGCAGAATGCAGAATCTGTTGAGTTTTCTAGTCATGCGTCAAAAGCAACGTACAGTACATGTATTCCCATCCATTTAGATTGAATATGGTATTGATGACGTAAACAATAATAAGGATAACTCCAGTGAAATTATGTGAAAGTTGAGGACTAGATCAGGACTGGATTAAAGCTGATTCTGGTTTCCAACTTGGCCCCAGGTGTGTCTGTTAAAACAGACGGAGACAACTTCTGTCTAGCTAAGTTTCCATCCACTTGTCAACTGAACTACATTCTCTGAAGTTCAGTCCAAAAAAAAAACTCATGCGAATAAAGCAGGTGAAAGTGTTGATGCGTCATTAAGATCAACGTGCAAACTAACAGGTGAAGACCACACCAAAACCACTCGCTAACTTTAAATGTGAAGAACTATAGACCAAAAAACAGGCTTAAGTGAACTGACAACATGAGTTAACGACTTACAGTTCTCAAAGACGCACACACTGAATCTCAGCTGATTATGCTCCGACAGCTAGTCTCCTTTTCATTTCTCTCACTTTTTTCTCCGTGTGGCGCGCGCACCGGCTCGCGGTGTGTGGCGCGTGTCCGCGCTATTGTCCGACATGACAACTTCTTGTACAAAACTAAAGTAACGAGCCAATTTTGTAAAATGTAAGGAGTAGAAAGTACCGACATTTGTGTTAAATTGTAAGGAGTAGAAGTAAAAAGTCGCCACAAAAATAAATAGTAAAGTAAAGTAAAAATATCAGAAAAATGTTCTTGAGTAAAGTAACGAAGTAATTGTACTTCGTTACTTCCCATCTCTGATTGCGACCCAGGCAAGACCAAGACTTTGAGGGGTTGAGACCGAGTCAAGACCAAGACAGCGCAGCATGGTGGCCCAATGGTTAGCAGTGTGGCCTCAAAGCAAGAAGATACCGGGCCTAGCATGGGTTTCCTTCGGGTGCTCCGGTTTCCTCCACCATCTTAAAACTAGGTTCTCCAGTCAGCAACCTTGATCAATCCGAATCCGAATCCGAATCAGCTTTATTTTCCAGGTATGAGGACACATACGAGGAATTTGTCTTTGGAGCATCGTTGCTAACAATGTGCTCACACATACAAAAACAACCAAAACAAAAATATACACACTAATATATACAAAATATATACATACTCTAAACAGAAACAATATAGAGGCGTAAGAGTTCAATACAAACTATTTAAAAGTGGAGCATAGTGCAAAGGATACTGCGACAAATAGTATTATGTTATTATATTACAAT
>NC_045747.1:26852930-26853152 GCF_008692095.1 Etheostoma spectabile | reverse complement strand
AGTATGAACAGTTCTGGAATAGGGAATGAGAATGATGACTAAATAATAAGTGAGATGTGAGAATGGGAATGATGAGTAAATAGTAAGTATCAAGTGAGATGTGAGAGTGGCAATGATGGGTAAATAGTAAATAATAAGTGAGATATGAGAATGAAAGTGATGAATAATACTAAATAAGTGGAAGAATAAGTGGAACCAGTAAACAGGTGCTGTAGAGACAGT
>NC_045747.1:26852079-26852920 GCF_008692095.1 Etheostoma spectabile | reverse complement strand
TGGGTTATTGACCAGAATTGAACCTGACACTGTGTGGTAAGAAGTCAGCTGTTCAAGGCACTGTCTCAGATCTGGAGTTGGTCCCCTGGTGTTGTAAATGGCTCTGCCGGTGCCAGTTGGAACACAGAGACACTGAAACAGATAAAGAAATATAAACGGTTGATTCTGAGACGAGACCAACACCTTCAAAAAGTGGTCTTGACCAAGATAATCTTGAGTACAACAACACTGCCCTTAGACACCCCCCAAGTATTTCAGGTAGGTGAGAACTCGTCTGACACGGATAATATCCTGTTGTGTGCTACACGTGGGAATGGGAAACTCCGGACTCTGTATGGACCTGATTCCTCCGGCATACCTACTCTTGGGGTGTAAATGTGTGAGTGTTTATTTGATGAGCAGGTGGCACCTTGTGCGGCTGCCTCGGCCACAGTGTGTGATAGCGTGTGAATGGTTCCTGTAATACGTAAAAGAGCTATATAAGACCTTTACATTTACATACATAAGTGAAAACAGCGTATTGTGGACAGATTAGTTTTGTTCCTGTCCATAGTGGCAGCACCACAGGAGAGCAGATCACTCACACAGACTGCCTCAGTGATGACTTTTTAAGACGTGTTTTGCATATGAATGTTTATCTTCATGGCTTGATGGCCGACTATCAGCAACAATGGGGAAGCTTATTTCCTCTTCAATAACCCTACCATACCCTGTAGTTAGCCAAGCATCCAGGAGTAGCCAATGATACAGTATGTTCCTCTCATTATCACTCTCATCTCAGTTACCAGATTGACTCTCTCTCTCTCTCTCTCTTTCTTTATATATATATATATATATATAT
>NC_045747.1:26851297-26852069 GCF_008692095.1 Etheostoma spectabile | reverse complement strand
TATATATATATATATATGTAAAAAAACTAGGGCTGCCACTAACGGTTATTTTTATGGTCCATTAATCTGTCGAACATTTTTCTCAATTTAGGGATTAGTTGTTTGATCTGTAAAAGGAAAATGCCCGAAGATGGTGAATGTGGATCAGTGTCTCCCAAAGCCCATGGGGACGTCCTCAAATGTCTTGTTAAGAGACTAGGAAATATTCACATTTAAGAACCTGCAAATCAATTTGCTATTGATCATAAAACATGACTCAAACCAATTAATCAATGATCAAAATAGTTGTACTATCAATAGTTGTACTGATCAATTCACCTTTCCAGCTCTATTAAAGACATTTGCTGGCTCTTTTACAGTCTGACAGCAGCCAAGTTGCAGTTAAAAGGAACAAGACATCACAGCAGCATTTATTGACCATGAATATGATTTAAAATTGAATTTAAATCCACCGTAAGTGTCCTGTGAGTTCATCGGAGTCATGACCCTTGAACATTTTCACACCATCAACTTTTCCATCAAAATGAAACAAGCACACAACTGTAATTCTCTTTATTCGCTGAATATTTTTGTCCACTATAACCACCAGTAACTGGGGGGTGTCTAAGGTTACTGCTTTATATATTGTCTTATCAGTCCCTCGTGGATTTTGCGATCGCGCCAACAAATCACTGAGACTTTGGTGTAACTTGCAATTTTGACCAATCACCAGAGTTTCCCGCGACTTCAACCAATCCCAGCGGTGCCACGTGCCAGACTTTGTATCAGTATG
>NC_045747.1:26851174-26851287 GCF_008692095.1 Etheostoma spectabile | reverse complement strand
AGCCAATGACCAAGCGGGAGTGAGAACATGAGAATGTGTTGACGTAACACATACGTCACCAAATTCATTTCCGTGCTTCTGATAAGGAGACGAGACGTGTGTGACTCGAACAT
>NC_045747.1:26848359-26851164 GCF_008692095.1 Etheostoma spectabile | reverse complement strand
CCAACAAAACGTACAGCAAAAGACCGTCCTGCCAACCTGAATACAACAACGTTGTATACTGGTATAACGTTGGTATACAATGTTGTGTACAACAATTTTAACTACAATGTATGCTGTAACATTTTTTCACTCTAATCTAAAGTGGCTGCTGTTTCTTTCTTTTTTTAAAGATTATTTCCCTTTATTTGATAGTGATAGACAGGAAAGGGGGAGAGAAAAAGAGGGGATGACACTCAGCAAAGGGCCACAGGTCGGATTTGAACCGGGTCCGACGCCTAGGACTCAGCCTACATGGGTGCACGCTCTTACTGGGTGAGCCAGAGGCCCCCCCGCCCGACTGTTGTTTCAACCCTGTTGGCTCTTTGCTGCGGGAGATGAATGTTTGGATGGAGAATGAATGAACAACTCACAGCACAGCTATAGAATTGTTGGGTTTCTGTAAATTATAGTGTGGTCCAGACCTACTGTATCTGTAAAGTGTCCTGCAATAACAGCTGTTATGAATTAACACTATGAATAAAATGTAATCTATCACTGAGAAGGGTTAACCACACACCCATTAAGCAGTGTCATACCATGTTGTTGTTGACCCACAATCTTTCTAGCTGAGTTTATTGGTGTTTAAGGTATTGGTTTTACAGGGTTCAAAGTTGCCCCCCGGCTCAGCCAGACAGAGGGAGAGAGAGAGTAGTGGTCAAGCGAGGTAGAGAGTAAATGGAGAGACGGAGCGCCAAACAAAGCAGCAAATCAGAGGAATAGAAGGCTTTTTCTCATATTGTTCTGCGGCAATTATGTTCTAGTGCAGAAAAAAACACACATCCGCAGGAAGGTGCCGCATATTCTTATTATGAGTGAATCTGTTTGTGTGTGAGAATGCTGTTATGGGGGGTGGTTATACACAACCACATGGGGCCCAAAAGGCTCTTTGTTGACACCCAGAAGCGACGCTCCAAAATAAGAAGAAAAGAGAAAATCCAGCCTGAGGACAGAGTTTCTGCAGATTCAAACACCACCATACACTTTTAGTGCATCATATGTGATCATTGAGAGGGATTCCTTTTGTAATAGTCTATACATTGTTGAGATATACATACATTGATATACAGATTTACATTGAGAAAAGCGTTGCATCTTATACTTTTAACTTTATAACTAAGCAAAAAAACAGAAGGTCCAAATGTTCTCTACAAATGAACGATAGAAGAGGACTAGTTTTAACAGGTTGCATTGGGAACGCAAAAGGAATTTCAGTGTAAACTGACAATAAAGTTGTACCGTATCGGATTGTGATAGTGAGCCTTGGGTGATGAACCAGTTGACCCTGCAGAGCCCAGCCTGCACCCCCCCCCCCCATCTTCCTTCCCCTTCCCTCTGGTGTCCATCCCCCCTCCCCTGCAGTGTGCTTACTGTAAACATTCACCATGCTCCTTTGAACTAGGAGCACTATTTTCCCTGACAAAGCCCCCTCCCCCCTCCCCCCTCCCCCACACCCCACTGACCCATTTCTTATGTTGATCAGACAGTGTGTGTGAAGTGATGCAAACTGCTGTGCTGCTGCGGAGTCTCCCCCTCAGGCTCAGAGAGCAGCAGGGGCATTACACATTTATGAACTGAGTGGAAAGACCCATCCTCTGTGTGTGTTAGTGTGTGGGTGTGTGGGTGTCAGTTTCCTACAGCTGTGTGTGTTTGGATGCATGCTGTTAGCTGTGACTACTGTATATGGGAGCATGTATGGAAGTGCATTAGTGTCAAAACTACTATGCGAGGACAAAATAAAAATTTAACCATAAATCGACGTATGTGTGTTCATTTGAGAGCGAGCAAGGACAGAATTGTGAGTGTTTTGTTGTGGGGGCACGGGAGGAATTGTGACCTGATTTAAGCAAGCAGCAGGGCTTCTGTTGCTTGCTGTCTTCAAAGCTGCTCCAGCTAAGAGCAGACTTTACTGTTTCACTGGGCTGTATCATCACCAGGTCAAATTCCTGTTATACCCTGCCTTTAACCTGATGTCATATGTCCTGTTTACACAAACACATGAAGAATCTGCCACAACAGCAAGGAAAATAAATTTTTCAAGTGCTGACAAAATCTAAATCTAGATATCAAAACATTTGACAGCCTCACATTTTGACTTGCATATTGGCTATACCTTTAATTTGTGTATTGCTCGCTCAGTGACTGTGCTTATTTATCTTACATACATGGCATAAGACATCCACACCCACTGGACATTTAAAAAAAAGTCAAATGGCCAAAGAAGGGCGTCTGGAAAGCTCACCTGGTAGAGCGTGGGCCCCGTGTATAGAGGCCCAGTCCTCGTAGCAGCAGCTGCAGGTTGGATTCCAACCCACAGCCCTCTGCCTCATGTCATTCCCCCTCTCTCTCCCCTTGTATGTCTAAGCTCTCCTATCAAACATAGGTCTAAAATGCCCCAAAAATGATCTCAACAAAAAAATGGCAACGGAAGCGCAATTGGTTTTTTAACATACAGAGACTTCTGTCCCAGTGCTGCCATTTAAATAAAATACAATTTAGTCATGCAAGGACGTATTGTCCTGATTGACTTAGCAGGGCTTGCAAAGTGTTTTTCCAACGTATTACTTTATTTACAGAGCCAACCAATTTCATAGTATTGGACTATTGATGCAACTGTAACTGACTACAATACTTATAAAGTTTTTCAGGAGAGACTGTCTGAGAATGCATTAACAATACGGGGATTTGTCAACTATGCGACGGTAAGTCGCTTGGTTATGACGCAATTGTTAGCCTATTTTTACAAAAACGTCTGCTACAGAGCCATAA
>NC_045747.1:26848191-26848349 GCF_008692095.1 Etheostoma spectabile | reverse complement strand
GAGGTACAAGGTAATGGAGCCTTTTATACATTGTCGTGTGTCTTTAGAAATAAAAAAACGGACAAATAGAGTCTTGAAACACTTCGGCTGTAAAGTTATTCGCTGTCAAAGTGGCGCCAAAATTAATGGCCGTCAATGGGATGCTAACTGCAGGTGAT
>NC_045747.1:26843511-26848181 GCF_008692095.1 Etheostoma spectabile | reverse complement strand
CATTAAAATGGCGCCATGGGAGCTACGCTCAAAGAGGAAAGGCTGACCCTCTTGGTAATCAGCTACAGGAATGCGTGAGCTCTACCGGGCGTCCGTTTCTCAGTGTATTGCTTTTCTTTCTCCCTCTTTGCTAAGGCGTTTTTAAGTATTTTTCATCATGCAACATTAGGTCATTGCTCATTTTTAATTTTGTAAGATTATTGAGGCGGCTAAGAAACTAATTTGTTTGTGCAAGACTAAGTTAGCTTTACGTTGTTGCCGGTGGTTTTTAATAGCTTGATTGTGATTGTTATAGGCTACATGTTATAGGATACACTGCTATGTTAGCTAAGCGGTGCTATTTACACTTATACTGGGCATTTGGGTTTGATTTACAAAATAGACATCTCATTGTATTGTATTGCAGTTTACAAAATCCCCAGTAAACTTTATGGAAATGAAGCAGCTGTGTCCTGGAGTTTCTTGGGGGTGCTTAAGCTGAATGGAAAATAGCCCATGACACATGCTCTGGCATTTCCTTAACCCTCTGAGGTCAAAAGGAACTTGTTTTGGTGGAACATGTGTATGTTCAAAGGTTATTGAAAACTCAGATTGGACAGATAGTCAGGCTAGTTGTGAGATCTGAGGAGCAGTTAACCATAATCCACCGGAGTTTAGAATTACATCGCAAAGAAAGCTGAAGGCAACAGACATCTGGCTGAAATGAGGAACATCGGCGATGAACAGAGCAATTCCGGAAATGACACATTGAAAAGACTAGGTTGAAGTTAATGTAAGGGGAAACATACATCGAGTGAGAAACTGACTTTGATACAACACCAGCTTCTCGGGCTCTCTCACTCCATACCGTCATAACGGTTGTGTGATGCAGTGTAATCATTATAGAGATTTGGTCACGCCATCATGCTACTTTTTCATATTTGTGGGCCCATTTTATTAAATGATGTTGCTAGGTGCCCGGGTTGGTCCAGTGGTAAAGCAGGCCCATATGTTTGTGCCTTGATGCGGAGGTCCAGGGTTCAAATCTGACCTGTGACGATGTCCTGCATGTCGTCCCCCCTTTCTCACCTAGCTGTTCTGTCAAAAATGAAAGGTGGAAAATCCCCAAAAATAATAGTTTGAAGTAAGTGGGGGAGAGAGAGGAAGACACACACCAAAGGCCCGCGGGGGGGATTCAAACCCGGGCCGCTGCCAAGGACTCAGACAAAGTGGGGCGCACACAAATGGGTGAGCTAAGTGGGTTAAATTCCTGAATCAACGGGCTTAACAGCCGTCAGTCACTCACCTGGCTGAATCCGAATCAGGTTTGTTGCCAAAGTAACACTTACAAGGGATTTGCCTTGGTGGTTGGTGCATACATAAACAAAGAAATATATCAAATGAATATAAAATAAACAATAAACCCAGAATCAAATAGGTACAAAAAACATGTTTTATAAGATTTTTACAATCCATCTAAAACAGTCCTTTTAACCTAATCGTATTTGTAACCTTTTTTTTTTTATTCTTACTGTAGCTATGTTACTTTATTGACTTGCTCCTGTGTTATTCTTTTTTTACCTTGAATTAGACTGTAAGCAACTGGAAATAAATAATTTCCCCGAGGGGATTAATTAAGTATTCTGATGATGACTAGAGGCGCCTCTGCTTTTTTTTTTTTACACTGTGAAAAAGTGACGGTTGACCAGGATGCTGAAACAAGCTTACTTTGAGATTGCATTCATTTTTGTGTGAAGGCATGTGTGTGTGTGTGTGTGGTATTGAGTTCCCTGTTTTATGTAACTGAGGAACATGTTGTATGCTGGAAGGTTACTGATTGAAGTAAATATAAACCGGCAACCTTCTCCCTCAGATCCAGAGATCCAGTGTAACAGCTGAGGAATAAGGAGAGCAATCAGACACTGGAGTTATCTTGGGTTCTGGATACAAAGTGTTAAAAAATAACCCAACCACCCTCTGCCTCTACGCCAAGCCGTTAAAGTGGATGGAGGCGAGTGTGTTTGGGGAAGTTTGGAGGTGGCGGGGCTTTCTAAAAGTCCCCGATGGAGCAGTGTAGACTTCAGCATGGAGTGATGGTCAATCTGTTGGAAGGAGATGCTTCCTTGTGTTTTCAGCCCACAACTTTGGCAACACATGGTTCCATTGGACTTACGTCAGCAGAGGGAGCTGGAATTATGCAGCTCCTTGTTGCTTCTACTTCTTGTATTCCGAAGCTTAAAGCGCCCATATTCTGCTCATTTTCAGGTTCATAATTGTATTTTGAGGTTGTACCCGAATAGGTTTCCATGGTTTCATTTTTAAAAAACACCATATTTTTGTTATACTGCACATTGCTGCAGATCCTGTTTTACGCTGTGTGTGGAGCTCTCTGTTTTAGCTTCATAGTGAGACATCTCACTTCTATACTATCTTTGTTGGGAGCTGCACATGCTCAGTAGCTAGGTAAGATCCCATCAGTTAGATAACTCTTTCTCCAGCTTTGGTCAGTCCAAGGCAGGATTAGCTGGGAGACTTCTTCTAGACGAGGGCCACTTGTGGAATACCTGCAGAACAGAGACAGGAAGTAGTTCTTTTGGAGATTATGGTGAACTAGTGTGTGTTGTACCAGTGTTTTGCCATTGAGAACGAGCTAGCATGCTAGCGCTAGCATGCTACAGTTAGCCACCTCATCTCATCTAGTGACAAAGTAAGCCATGCAGATTTTGAACAGCTCACCTGGAGACTGAAGGCAAAAGACATTTAGAAGCCGTATCTCACTCAAAACAGCATGGATAGTTTTTTTTCCCAAGTGTGAATGCGTGTGGAGAGACAAAATAACACCCCAAAACCCAGAAAAAGTTGTTTTTCTTTTTCATAATATGGGCACTTTAAATTGCATTACTTCAAAAGTGGAAAAGTGAGTGACTTCATTTTTGTTGACATGACTTTGGAGAACCTGTGGCATCCAGATTCATCTTTTAAAAGTACGAAAAGTAAGTTTAAAAGTCTTTCTTGACCACCTTGGCTACCTAACCCTTACAAACTGACTAAATCCCTTCTGCCTTTAGCTATGCCGTATACATCTGCCTTGACTGCTTTCAGGATGAAGTATGGTCAGCCTAGCAACTAGCTCAGACTGAAATGCCCTGTACATGTATGTGAATGCCTCGCCTATCAGACCAGGCAATGAGCTTGCATTCCGAGAGTTCACCTTGTCTGTTTATTCCCTGATAGGAATGCTTCAGTCAGTGGAGGGCCGTAAAGGGAAACAAACTTCAGCGTGGCTCCTATGTTGACAGGTTGCTTGGTGTGCTGTATGGAAATTATCATGATAGCTTTGTGACATAGCGCATTGGCTGCCGAGGCGCTACCTATTTTAGTTCTCAAATACTGAACTTAAATGTCGCCCGTAGGCCAATTTGTTTGTTTAACGTGTCCATATGTTCTGTTAATTGTCACAATGTTTATTATTGTTTATTTATTCATTATTCTCTATTGTTTCAAACGGTACAGTTTATTTCAAACATTACTGGTGATAGAAATCACGCACCAAATATGTCTTTTGTTACCTACGTGTCTGTGTGGTGTTAATCATGTGTGTGTGTACTATTCTGTGAATGTCTAGCTTTATAGCTATAGGGATTTTGACTTGTTAAACCTGCATTGTACTGTGTGTTGGAATCTTCAAATTAGAGGGCGAGCTTCAGGTGTATTTTATCTAGCAGCTTCTTTTGCTTAGGGAGACAGCTTGAGGAAACACCTGAGGGTGCAGGACAGTCTGTTGGATGCCCTCAGTGTAATGACTTGATTTAAGGTCAATTTAGTGAACAGTTGTATTCTGAAATTAGGGGACGGTTTTTTGACTCCCCAGTCATTCAAATTTATTTTCTTGGAAGTGTGTCTTCTTCCCTTAAGTTTGTTAATTTTCTGTTTTGCCTTCGCGGCCTTAATTGGGAGAGAAATTAAAAAAAGATCTTTTCGACTTCATCTCTGACTCATTCCAAGTGTTTTCCACCTGCTCACGACTACGCAGCAACATCTACCTACAACAAGCTTCACTGAATCCTGTTACACACATACTATTCTGCAGAACATTATCACTTGGAAGACCTATTCTTTGCAGGACTTCTTCTCCTGGCTGAATGTCAAAGCAGAAGCGAGAAGCATCTCCTACCAGCTCTTCCGCTGGGGCGAGGAGCTATGGGGAACTGTCCTTCTGATCAAGATATGTAGAAAAAAAAGGCTAAGAATGAAGCACATTTACAGCCTTATTCCTTATTTTAATAACCAAGAACATTTCTTGGGAACTTACCACAAGTGAAGAAACCTCACAATTCCCCCCAAATGGCCCACACAGTAGAGCCGGACTAGGTAGAAGACTAAAAATAAAGCCACAGCAGAAGTGCAGTTCCTCAAATGGCCACATGAAACTGTTTTGGTCTCTATAATTAATTACTAGTGATGTCCAAATGAAGCTTTATGAACCATTAGTTGTATTTGTCAACCCTGACTAGTAGCGCTCTTGGTTTGAAGGAAAAGGCTCAAGAAGTGGCAATTCAGTCTGCTTTAATCTCCTGGGCTCATAAAATAAAGAAAATGGTTCATAAAGCTTCATTTGGCCCTCACTACTGATTTTCCCTATCATGACACACGTTTTGGATTAGCCGGGAGTTAGGCTATGTCGGGCGCTG
>NC_045747.1:26813406-26843501 GCF_008692095.1 Etheostoma spectabile | reverse complement strand
GCGATGGCCAGAGCTACCGGGAGCCTCACACTTTGAGCTTCATTTTGGCTCTTCAGAAACCAATGGGTGACGTCACAGAGTATTTTGAACAGTCTATGGTTGGGACATGCCTCTGCATTCATCTGGCGTGAGAGCATGCTACAAAGCTTGTACATTCAGGAGAGCAGGAATCAATCAAAATATCAAAGTATTGGTCACTAAATAAAGGCATAGGACCTCTACTAATATTTTATATAAATAAAGAAGAAGAAGAAGACATGCCTTTTTTATTCTGATGTTATAGTTGCGCACACAGGCCTGAAATACACACATATGCTTAGGACCTATAAATGCTATACATACTAATTGAGAGATGGCAGAGTGAGTGGGCTGCACATGGATGAGCACCCTGAGCAGTTGGGGGTTCAGCGCCCACTTCAGCAGTGTCCGGGAAGTGAACTGGCCCCTCTCCAGCTACCACTTCACACTCCGTACTTTGGTCCATATGTTGATTGAACGACCCTCCGGTTCCCAAGCCAACTCCCTACAGACTAAGCTAAAGCTAATGCTTATTTTATAAATAATAAATTGATAATAATTCATTCATAATAAATCAAATTTTACCGATGCAAAGATGGACAGAAAGGATAAACAGTCTGTTATGAGTGAGCTTCACACACCAAGCAATCAGCCCTTTTACTAGACTAGGAGTGAACCAACATGCTGTTTAGCAGCTTATGTTGTAGGGATGGATTTTTAGTATTTTGCAATTGATTTTGAATAAGGGTTTCTAACTTCAGGAACAGAACTCTATATTGATTCTTAAAAACATTGAGATATGGACCAATGTATGTTCAAAGCAGAGTGAAATACTGTGACTGTGATCATATGTCCCTGTGCTATGCACACATGTAGCAGCTGGTACCAACCATTTGCTCATTCAAATCAGCATCAGAGTCAGAAACATGTTATTGGCCGAGCAGATGATTACTGGAATTTGTCATGGAAATGCCACAGCAAGACACATGTATAGACGACATAGATGTACAGCGGCCACGAGTGTTGAGACTGAGTGTGCTGAAAAGAACAGGAAGAGTCAACTAAAGGAGCTTTGTCAAGGCTATTCTGTCCTTTTCCAGAACATGATATCACTCAGTAAATATTTCCTCTTTATTTTTTTCTCAGTTACAGAGGACTCAAGAGGCCAGTTAGACTGTGTGTGTGTGTGTGTGTGTGTGTGTGTGTATGTGTGTGTGTGTGTGTGTGTGTGTGTGCATGCGTGCGAGTGAGAGAAAAAAAGGGTATGAGAGGTTGAGGAGTGTCTTTCTGCAGCAAAGGCAGAGAGTGTGTGCAAGTAAATTTAAATGGCCTGTTCTTATATAGCGTATTGCTAGTCTTAATGACTACTCAAAGCTCTTTTACATAGTACAGGAACCATTCACACACTGTGGCTGCCTCAGGTTTCAGTGTCTTGCCCTTTGTTTTGTCTTGGGACTGCAGGGCCAGGGATCGAACCACCAACCTTCCGATTGGCAGGCAAACTGAGTGTTTCACATTACGTCCTTTCAAAAATACAAATCAGAAATTATCTGGACATAATTTGTAGGGTAACTTATCACTGCCATTGATACAATGGCTCATTTGGTACAGCAGAGATATTACAATGTTACGACATGAAACCCTCAATCATCACAGCACTGTGATGCAAACTATATTTAAAATGCAGCCAGTTCTGCGTGAGCTGACTAGTAATAATGTCTGCAGGTGTTTGAGTTGGAAGATGATTTATCTGTCTGGGATGGTGACTGGCGGACTTAACATTCAAACATTTGTTTTCAGATACAGACACATGTTTAGTGTGAGGTGGAGGAGCTGTCCGACCAACCACCTGTCCCAACTGTGGGTTTCTGTTGTAGTTTTTTCCTATTTTATTGTGTCAATTTCTTCGGTTTCCTTGTTTCACTTTTAGTTTTCTGTCTTCTGTTTTTCCTTGTGTTTTTTTCATGCTATTTTGTAGTCTTCCCTGTTTCTCCCATGCCATGTACTGTTATACTTCCTTGTCTTTCTTCTGAGATGGTCTGCCCCACCCTGATGTCTTTCACCTGTTCCCCAGTCTTTGTGTCACCTGTCCCTTGTTTCACCCTTGTTTACTTGTGTATTTAGTCTGTGTGCACTTGTGTATTTAGTCTGTGTGCTTTGTGTGTCTGTTGTTGGTGTATCCTCATTCATCGTCATGTGTGTTGCTGTTTTTTTCGTTCTCCTGGATTTTTCCCCATTCCTTCTGTGTTCCTGTTTCTTTGGGATTATTTTCTCCTGCTTACACGTTTGTAAGTCTCTTTGTGTTTCATTAAATCATTAGTTATTCTAACTGCTGCTCACTGTTCCTGTTCCTGCACTTGGGTTCAAGCTTACACCCTGACACCAGCCCGCTATAACCTTTCTAACCAGCAGATGGATTTTCACGCTACACTGGTTACATAAAAAAGCCCAACAAAGTTGTCACTCATCTTTCAATAGCAATGGACTTTCCTGTGAAAGAAACATTAAGTTGAAGTTTACTCATTGAGCTAAGGTGACCAAACTTCTCAGACAAAATCCAGGGACATTTTCCGCTCAGAATCGTAAATACCTCCAAAACAGACCCTGAGGAGATGTTTTTTACAGTGTGTTCTGGGGACCGGCAGCTAGCAGATAGTGAGGAGATGTTTTTTACAGTGTGTTCTGGGGACCGGCAGCTAGCAGATAGTGAGGAGATGTTTTTTACAGTGTGTTCTGGGGACCGGCAGCTAGCAGATAGTGAGGAGATGTTTTTTACAGTGTGTTCTGGGGGCCGGCAGCTAGCAGATAGTGAGGAGATGTTTTTTACAGTGTGTTCTGGGGGCCGGCAGCTAGCAGATAGTGGGAGATGTTTTTTACAGTGTGTTCTGGGACAGGCAGCAGCAGATAGTGAGGAGATGTTTTTTACAGTGTGTTCTGGGTACAGGCAGCTAGCAGATAGTGAGGAGATGTTTTTACAGTGTGTTCTGGGGACAGGCAGCTAGCAGATAGTGAGGAGATGTTTTTTACAGTGTGTTCTGGGTACAGGCAGCTAGCAGATAGTGAGGAGCCTTAGCCAACTCCTTCGCCACTAACGGAGCAAGCTGGAAAATCAAACTTTTCCCGAACCCCGTGGGGAGGAGGGCCACAACATCATGGCCACCAACAAGACTCAGCAAAGATTGCACTTGCTCGGGCTTTAACTTCTGGATATTCTGCAGCGTTACAGATCCAGCTGGGGACAGGTCAACAAAACTGGGGACTGTGCCCGGAAACCGGGGCCGTCTGGTCACCCTACATTGAGCGGCCGGCTAGTTGGCAACCGAGCTAGCTTGCTAGGGGGCTCTGTTGTTAGTGTATTAAATTACATTTTACGGTATATAACATTTTTTTTCTAAGTTTATTTTGTAATGCGAAGGTCCAGTATGTAGATCTTTTTAAAGATGTCTATGTTGAAATAAACATACCTAGGCCTATACAAGTAGTTATGTGTCTCGTTCCAGGCTACGTTTGCCCTTCTATGTACATAATGCACAAAAATAGATTTGTAAAGTTTAAACCTGTTTGGTTTTTTTCCTCTCATGCACTTATTTGCTTAAGCTGAACAGCCAATCAGAGTGATTTCTCTCACGGAAGACGTCGGACGCTCACTCAATGTTGACCAACTGTTTGTGTGTGTCACGGTTTTTGTTCATTTTTGTAGCCTCCAAGCCGAAACTGACATACCCGGGTGATGTCACTTGAGCCATTTTTGTAGACTTGATAAAGCTCCTCCAGAGCCACATAAGACATTATGCAACTGTTTTTACAGGCCGAGTTATACTCAGTGAGCGTTTAGGTAATATACTTTGGAGGGCTAAAGATTGGAGAACATCAAAGTATGATTGGTTGCATTTTGTTCTTTCTTTAAACACTTTTAATCCGTCTTACTTTAAAGTTTAAGACACTAATTAATTAATGTGGTCACCACCACCAAGTTAGAGTCAATATGTGTATTTCAAAGCTTGCTCAGCCCTCAGGTGCATGGTCAAACCAGTTAAAGATATGGAAGACGCAATAGGATGGGAAGCATCTTGGAAGGCCTTGTGTTGTCCTCCTGGGTAAAAAATAAAAAAAATCCCCTTGAAATTTGTGTTGCTCTTTTCAGTTTTTTTGTTACTTTTCCCGCCCTTTTTTCTTCACCACAGTAATTCACCACTAACACAACGTATTAGTTTCACATTTATTTTTGGAATTCATGACCATTAAACCTCATTTAAATTATAGCATACCTATTATACCTAAGTGCTAAAAGCTGAAATTAGGAATTATTTTGACTAATAGTTCAAATAAGAGGAACATAGGTTGAGAGAATCAGTGCAATTTGGTTGAAAAAAAACAAAATTTGGGATTTAGAAACTACATCTGCCCCGAGGACAACAGGAGGGTTAAACGTTTCCCTCCTGGGACGTTTTACCGGGGTTACAGCAGATAGCAGTCAATGTCATGGTTGTGGTTTTTCCTGTTTTATTGTGTTAGTTCGTTCCCTGTTACCTTGTTGTCTCATGTGTTCCCTGTGTTTTTCCCTGTTCCATCTGTGTATGTTTTACCCAGCCACCACAGAAAACAATGCCAAAGTAAAGTCAATAAGAAGATGACGTAGCAACATTAAGAGCGACAACGGTAGTGAATAGTATGAAAGCCCGAACATCCACGTTGGGGAGTTGGTCGGGGGGGTGGACAGGTCAAACAACACCGGATTTTCACCCAGAAGACCAGGGATTGTGTCCCACATGTCACAATTCCTAAACCCAACCGTACCGTTGTTCATTTCCCAAACCCAACACGTTGTTGTTCTCTTAAACTAAGCTGTTGTTCTTTTCCTAAACCCAACCCGTCCACTGTATACGGCTGTCCTGTTCTTCTTTTCCTAACTGCAACCCGTCATTGTCCCGCCCACCCACTAACTTTTCCATAACTTAAGGGGCCATGTTAGTTTCACGGAATTCTTCCGTGAGCCCATCACACAATGTTTGACACTGCCACCGATTTTGAGTTAAGGGACTGTGTTCATTTCACAGAATTCTGTGAGATCAGTTTGGTTTCACGTTTCAGTTTCCTGTTTTACTTTGTAGTATCTGTTTCTCCTGTGTTATGTCTTGCTTTACTTTCTGCCATGTGTGTTTTCCGGTGTTTGGTGTTTTTTTCCCCCCAACATCTCCTTTCAGGCTGGCGGCAATGGTTATATTTAGGGTTAGGGTTAAGGTTAGCTGCCTGGAAGGCGACATTGGAGTTAAAAAACACCACTAAGTGTGTTTTTCGGCCTCTGTGATTGCCTGCCCTGATGTGTTCCACCTGTTCATCTGCCCTCATGTCACCTGTCCCTTATTAGATTAGATTAGATTAGATCAGATTCAACTTTATTGTCATTACACAGGTACAGGTACAAGGCAACGAAATGCAGTTTGGGTCTAACCAGAAGTGCAATAGCAGTAAGTGCAGGATATACAATGGTTTCATAAGTGCAGGACATGGATATGTACTGAATAAATATAGAAATGAATACTATTATAAACAGAATTTTTACAGATAGATTTGTCCTATGAATATAATATATAGATAACTAGTATTGTGAACAAGATTTACAGCTGGATATGTACTGAATATAATATACAGGTGGATATTACTATAAATAGAATTTTTACAGATATGTACAATGAACATAATATACAGATGGTTGTTACTATGACAGAGTTTACAGGTGAATATGTACTATGAATATATATACAGATGGCTATTACTATAAACTGAATATTTACATATAGATATATATAATAAGCTAGGCTAAAATGAGCAGTATAACAATAAGGTAGTTAAAGTAGTACAAATAAAGTTTGGGCAGAAGCTATCCAAATTAAAGTGCAGTGGAAAGTAATTGCATATTACAGATTAAGTACGGTATTGCAGATGTATATATAAACAATTGGTCCTGTAAATAAATAAACAGTCAGCAGTGCAAATTGAAATACCACTCAAGGTAAGTAGTGCAAGATGCAGGTATAAACAGTTGTTATGATATATAATAACAATCAGCAGTGCAAGTGAACATTATAGTATTGCAGATAACAAAATTCTGTGCTTCCTTTGGCTCTTGTCGGATCTTCGTCTGCACTTCCCTGTGTCATTCCTTCCTTGTGGTTTTGCCTTTTCTAGTCTTTAGTGTTGTAGTGTTTTGGGGGGATTTTCCATTTCTTTATTTTTGCCGGCCTGCCTGAGGAAACCTTCTGTTTGTAAGCCTTTTCATTTACATAAATCTTTTAACTCCGCTTGCTGCCTGCTTGTCGCTACACTCGCATTTTGGGACCAAGCCTGCTATCCCCTAGACCTGAACAGTGCGGACTCTGTGCCAACAGGACTTTTTGCCACACTGTACCACTGAGGTCATTGCTTTAGAAATAAAGTTCCATGCTTCCATTTTTTAGTTTTTTCTGTTTAAACATGTGCTAACTTATATATATATATATATATATATATATATATATATATATATATATATACACACACACTCACCTATAGGATTATTAGGAACACCATACTAATACTGTGTTTGACCCCGTTTTGCCTTCAACTGCCTTAATTCTACTGGCATTGATTCAACAAGGTGAAAGCATTCTTTAGAAATGTTGGCCCATATGATAGGATAGCATCTTGCAGTTGAGGGAGATTTGTGGGATGCACATCCAGGGAACGAATCCCCTTCCACCACATCCCAAAGTGCTCTATTGGTGTTGAGATCTGGTGACTGTGGGGGCCATTTTAGTACAGTGAACTCATTGTAATGTTCAAGAAACCAATTTGAAATGATTGGAGCTTTGTGACTGGTGCATTATCCTGCTGGAAGTACCATCAGAGGATGGTACATGGTGGCCATAAAGGGATGGACATGGTCAAAAACAATGCTCAGGTAGGCCGTGGTATTTAAACGATGCCCAATTGGCACTAAGGGGCCTAAAGTGTGCCAAGAAAACATCCACAACACCATTACACCACCACCACCAGCCTGCACAGTGGTAACATGATGGCTCCATGTTCTCATTCTGTTTACGCCAAATTCTGACTCTACCATCTAAATGTCTCAACAGAAATCGAGACTCATCAGACCAGGCAACATTTTTCCAGTCTTCAACTGTCCAATTTTGGTGAGCTCTTGCAAATTGTAGCCTCTTTTTCCTATTTGTAGTGGAGATGAGTGGTACCCAGTGGGGTCTTCTGCTATTGTAGCCCATCCGCCTCAAGGTTGCGTGTGTCGTGGCTTTACAAATGCTTTGCTGCACCTCGGTTGTAACGAGTGGTTATTTCAGTCAAAGTTGCTCTTCTATCAGCTTGAATCAGTCGGCCCATTCTCCTCTGACCTCTAGCATCAACAAGGCATTTTCGCCCACAGGACTGCCGCATACTGGATGTTTTTCCCTTTTCACACCATTCTTTGTAAACCCTAGAAATGGTTGTGCGTAAAAATCCCAGTAACTGAGCAGATTGTGACATACTCAGACCGGCCCGTCTGGCAACAACAACCATGCCACGCTCAAAATTGCTTTAATCACCTTTCTTTCCCATTCTGACGTTCAGTTTGGAGTTCAGGAGATTGTCTTGACCAGGACCACACCCCTAAATGCATTGAAGCAACTGCCATGTGATTGGTTGATTAGATAATTGCATTAATGAGAAATTGAACAGGTGTTCCTAATAATCCCTTGGGTGAGTGTATTTATATATATATATATTACAGAGGTGTAAACAGCTCTTTAGTAAGTTTAAGTGTCTAAAGATAAAGTGACAAACTTATTTAGTTCATGGGGGCCACATATCCCTAATTTTATCCCAAGTGGGCCAGACCAGTATACCGCTCCAGAAAGATCAGAAACTTTATCTGCCGCAGAGTTTCTTGTCAGCTTGATGTCTACTACAGCGTTCTAAGGCCATTGTAGGAAATGAAAGTAATGTTACAGACCCAGGAGAGACGGGTAAGTTAAGGTTAATTCTCTCCGTGCCAGGAGGCACACAAGGCTTGGACATCACTCCTCCACTGGGTTCGGGAGAGGGGGTAATATTCCAAGAAAAAACTCAGGTTGTACATTTTATGGAAAAAGAACTTGGATATACTCTGAGATTAAAGTGGTGAATTTAGAATTGGATTTATTTACTTCTCTGCAATTTTTGCACTTTGCAAAGTCATCCAGTGGGCCTGATTGGACTCATTGGCGTCTGGTCCATGGGCCGTATGTTTGACAAGTGATGAGCTCTGAGCTCAATGGTTGAGCCTGTGGAATGAATCTGTCCCTGAGCCTAGTGGTGCAGGACCAGATGCTTTGGTACTGTCTAAAATCTTCAAGGGCAATATCTAGTTACAGAAACAATTTCCCCATTATTTTGAAAAAGCAACTTACTTCACAGTTTTTATAAGGACTATTCCTTTAATAGAAGGTAGCTCCAGTGAAACCTTTTGACAGTCAATGGATTATTTACAGGAAACCAAATACCTGGAACATTACAAGTGAAATTCTATTCACCTCCATTGTATTGTGGTGGAGGCAGACAGCTCCAAGATGGATAAGGTCCCAATCTTAGCACATACAAGAGAGAAATTATGTTTCTTTAGTTATTTGGGTGAATCAATCCTTTAATTAGAAATGAAGAGACAGCACATTTTTATCCGGAGATACAGCGGGGATGAGCTCAGAAATTGCAATAACCAAAACCAAATCCGCAGGGCATGATATGACTTACAGTGGAACATTACAAGCACAGCCAGAATTAAAAGCTATTTAGAACCTGTGCCCCCACCCCCTTTCTACACAGACACACACACAGACACACACACACAGACACACACACACGCACATCTCCCTCCTGGCTGGGTTGAATGTAGAGTCCACCTACACATTTTACTGACTCATTTGTACTGTTGCTCCTGGAGAGCAGTGCATAAAGGTGCAGAGTGGGCTGCAGCTGCAGTGTGTGTGCAGTGTTTAAGTGGGTACATGTGTGCTTGTCTATGTATGTGTGCGCACATGTCTTTTTGGCATTAAAATGTAGACAGGTGCAGGGCTTGTCTAGTGTCAGCTCAGGCAGAAAATACACTAAAAAAACTGAGGCAACAGATGTGTCGTGCCTCTAATACTTGGGAAGCACGTGGTAAAGCTGTCAAGGGTTTAATGACATAGCAGTGCTCCCCTGTCTGTACCCATGTCGACAGAGAGGCTGGCAGGTTCTGTTCAATTAAATTTTATTTATAGTATCAAATCATAAAAAAGTTTATCTCGAGACCTTTTACAGATAGAGTAGGTCTAGACCACTCTATAATTTACAAAGCCCCAACAATTGTAGTGATTCCCCCAAGAGCAATCATGTAGTACGACAGTAGTGAGGAAAAACTCCTTTAAGGAAGAAACCTGGGACAGACCCAGGCTCTTGGTAGGCGGAGTCTGACGGGTCGGTTGGGGGTGTGATGCACAGTGGCAATAATAGTCACAATAAAGTAGTAGTTAATGTCAGCGGCGTACTGCAGGGCGTTAGAAGGTGTAGCGTGGCATAGCATATGTAGATGTAGCGGGATGCAGCAGGGTTCAGCAGGACACATTCAGGGCATCGCAGAGCATAGCAGGGTGTAGATGGGGGTGCAGCAGGACCACGGCGACAGCTGAGCTGCAACCAAGATTTTGTTACCATCCTAATCCTAGGAAATATGCTGGGCAAAAAGAAATGATAATTCAAATGATAATTTAGGCTTGAATACATGTATTACATGTATCATTATTACTAAAGGAGGCAGAGGAATAGCTAAACATTTGACACACACAGCAAGAGAGAGTAGAAGAGGAATTAGCTATTGCTAACGGCTAAACTAAAGTAGCTAACCGCGTTTTAACAATTGTGAGTAGTGATGGCCGAATGAAGCTTCGTGAACCAGTGTCTTTATTTTCTGAGCCCACTAGATGGCGCTCTTGGTTTAAAGAGAATGGCCTAAGGCATTATAATTCAGTGTATTCTAAACCAATTGTTGAACAGAGAGCGCCATCTAGTGGGCTCAGAAAATAAAGAAACTGGTTCACGAAGCTTCATTCGGCCATCACTAACTGTGAGATCAGCGAGGCAGTTGCTGTAAGAGAAGAGTAGTATAAGTGCTTAAGGGATAACTAGTGTATTTTATCTAACTTAAACAATAAAGCAGAGTTGAGTGAATTTTGCTGGAGCAGTAAGGGGTGTCTGTAACACAGGAACACCAGAAGTGACACAACACGCTTACCGTAAACGTCAGCCAAAGAGTCCTCCTCGTGCAGAGTGCAGGGACCAGGTTCAGAGTGTTTTCACTGATATTCAGCAAAAAAAAACAGGCAAACCTTTGGAGAAGGTTAGAAACCCTCGAGCAGCTCTCAGATTGAGAATGCGGATTAGTGGTTTGGGTTTGGAGGCTCCACAGTGGCTAAACCCCCCTGCCATGCTTGGCTCCCCCCCCCCCATAGATTGCCACAGTCCCAACTCCCCAGTGCAGAGCAGGTGGCAGCATGTGGGGAATGAGCAAGATCTAAGGCTGTGAATGCTGCTCCCACCATCAGTAACACAGCAAAACTGCAAACACTCCTATTACCCATCAGCCTCGCTCCAACCAAGCCTGCTATATATCAGCTAGTCGACTTAATAACTAACCCCTAAATTCCACCAACAGCTGCGGATCCACTGCGGAATAAAGTCAAGTTTCCATTAAAGTCAAAGTGTGTATTTCCACTAACTGCTCTTTTTCTATTTGTCTCTGATGACGGAGAGCTCCGCAGCAATTCAGCACATGGCAGAGAGCACGGGACAGGAAGTCGAGCACAGAAACAAAATAAAACAGCTGGTTAATTTTCAAAATAAAATACACCGTGCTCACGGCGGCTCATATCTCCCTGCACTACACCTTGAAAATGTCATAATGGGCAGAGACAGGCCTGAAGTCAACAGGTCAGAGGTTGTGTGGTTCTGTTTATAGAAACTACACACTGTTATATCACGCGATGATGCATGAATTTGCGTGACTTCGACGCAGAATCTGGACCTGGTGGGTGTTGACGGACGGCGGAGCACGGAGACGACACGCAGCCGTTCCGCAGTTGGTGGAAATCCAGGGTAAGAGTCATTTCAGTGAATGTTAACACAGACCTTGACCAGCTTTAACGATGCATAAAGAACCTTTATGGTCCCATATTGTAAAAAGTCAGATTTCCATGTTTTATTTAAAGCAGGTTGAGTATCAAAACACTCAATCCATAGAGATATGCACACAGCCTGTATTCAGAAACTGCACTGTACGCTTGTGATGCCACAACTACACTATATACAGTGCATGACAGTCATTACCCGGCTGCAATGACAGTGCAGAGAGGGCAGATGCTGAAGACACGGAAACGCTGTTCAATCAGAGCAGACTGGGCTTTTTTGGGAGGGGGGCTTGAAGAGACAGGCGCTAAAACACAGCGTTTCAGACAGAAGGTGAATACAGGTACAGTATATTCAGACAGACAGTATGAGAATAATGTGTTTTTGAACTTTGAAGCATGTAAACATGTTTCAGTAGAAACTCAAAACAGTAGTACAGTAGTAGTATGAACCTGAAAATGAGCATGATATGCATGACCGTGGGAATTAGGGGTGCAGAGGGTGCTGCAGCACCCCCTTAGCGAAAGGCAGATAAACTACAACTAAATGTTTGTTGATTTTAAAATTTGGTTGGTAATTTGAGCAGAGTGAATCTGCCAATTTTGCCAAGAGCGAGTTGCGCTGCGTACCTCTGACACTCTTTGAGTGAAGATAGTTGTGGAAACTTTCCCGGTGGGTCAACAGCACAGACGTTAGCTTGCCTATAACGCATGAAAGCGCAATTTGGATTTTGATCATAAATCAATCACAGGCTAAAAAGCCTAATAGACCTGAGTCAGAAAACTCAGCAACTGTAACTGAAAAAAGCAGCAGCACCTCTCCACCTGTCACTACCACACCCTGCTAGCAACAGACGACGAGGCAGCTAACCTTTGATTCAATTCAGTGATGTGTTTTATACCCTTTATACCCTCATAGCTTTGTGCCTATATCCTGCGTTACCCATGCCTAGTTTTGCCCTGTCTCGGATTTTGGGTTTCATTCTTGTTTTAGTTTTTCTGCTTGTGGAGCGTTGTGACGGGTGCTGTGTGGTGGTTGACTTTGGCTAAAAATGTCACTCAAGTAAATTTGTCAGTACACCAAACTCCAAATATGTTGCCGCGGCCATGATGATGAGGGACCTTTAACAAGCTCAGGCTTATATTCTGATTATCATCTCCACCTTGTTGCTTCAGCTGTGTGGCAGCACGCCAGCATCCCCTCTATGACCCCGTACAGAGGCTGCCTTCCTCACATACTAATGATGGCTCAGGCTTGTCCCTAACACTGATCATGACCTAAAATTACCATTGTGATTATTGTGCAGGGGGATGCAGAGACAAGACAGATGTGGCTTTGATCACAATGTGTCAGTGTGGGCTGTTTTTGAGACCCCACTTTGTTTGTGTGTGTGTGTGTGTGTGTGTGTGTGTGTGTGTGTGTGTGTGTGTGTGTGTGTGTGTGCAGAGGTGGGACCAAGTCACTGTTTTGCAAGCCCCAAATACATCTCAAGTCTTTGCACTCGAGTCCCAAGTCCTAAACTTTGTGTCCTAAAATAGCCATAACCTTTACTAAATGTAGACAATAAAGTAATAAATACAATTTATTTCATAGGTAAAACAAAAATATTAGTTTGTGCATCTTCAATGTTTCTGTCAGTTTGCTATGTGTGTCATATTTACAGATAACATCAGTAGGAATAAGTGCCTGATTTATGTCAGCAAACAATTTTAATTATTCTATAGATGTTCACTAAAGGAATATTTCCTGCAATAATGTTATCTAATGTTTTTAGCAGCTCCTATAAAGTTAAAGCCAAACAGTGAATAGTAATGAACAAGTGAGTGAATACAGATTCAGAGTGCTCATGGCTCTGCGATTATCCACCTGTAAAACTCCTTTTGAATGAGTGATGGATCTCAGAAGGGTTAAAAATCAGCGACTTTTCCTCTTTAGCCTTAGCCTTAGCCTGGCGCCATAGCCACCATCAACCTTCCTTTTTGGTGCTGGAGGGAGCGCATTGGTGGTTGTTGACTATGTTCACATGATTTAACTTCACTACCAAGACTTTAAACTTACGATAACGTCAAATACGTATGATTTTGTGTGAACATTGACGCGGGAAAAAGACTGACTGGGACTGAGTTTTATGACCACCATACACCAGTCATTGGGTATAAGGTCGGCATGATATACACTTTCTTCATCAGACTAAAACTGTGCAAATGCGTCCACAGGTTTCCATTTGGTGCTGGAAGCAGGGCTTTCCTGATCGCCTAACACCTGCAGCATACTCACACACCGGATCGCTCCCGATTCCAGAGGACGGCCTGAGGAATAATGATCTGGGCTGAAATGAGGCAGAAAGGCAGATTTTCACCGGTCATGACCTGCAGGCTGTAAAACAGCTTTTGGAAGAGTTGTGAGCAGACACCAGGCTGTATAAAGCAACCCTATCAGCCTCAGTGGTGGAGTAGTGTGTGGTGTTCCACTTTTGACAAAGAAAATGGCCTATTGTGTGTGGATCATTAAGGATGCAAACACATGTATGATGTTGCGTAATAATGTAATCCTACTATCATGTGATGAAGACCTGTGCTTTATGCTTAAGTAAATAGGAAATGAAATAGGAAATTCTATTTAACACATGGTACAGTAAAACTCAGGCATGTGAATGGCAAAGGAAAAAAAGCAGAAAGCATGAAAATAAACAGCGGGATTTTTTTTTTTATGATTTAAAAAATGTACCTATTTAACAATGTATGCATATAGGGTATACATTTAGTACCTATTTAATAAAGTCTGCAGTGCAAAAAGTTGAAAATCATCACAGGGGGGCTTTATATTTAGATTTCTTAATATAGAATTAAAAAATCTGCCAATGTTGAAATAAATGGGATAATGATATATTTGCATGTAATGATTAAAAATGCTGTAGTGAAAGAAGAAGACAGTAATGACAGATGTGTGTATTTCAGCTATGCATGCGCCATATGACAAGATTGGATTGTGAATGATTAAAATGGGTCCACAATCAGTCTTTACAGAACTTGTTAGTATCACTGCACATTCCATCAGTTGCAGTTCTATGGCTCTAGGTGTTTCCCCGACATAAAGCAGTGCAATGCAATGGGTATAGTCCTTTAAATAAAAACGGATAGAAAGGCCATTTCCATTCAAATCCACATAGCAGAATGGTCAGAGCAACAGCCATTTTTAAGTGTAACATGAACTTCCGATAAGCCAACTTCCGACAAACGAGCAGTGAAATAGTAACGTTACGAGCCGCTAAATGAGCTCGTTTTCTGTGAACAATCTTTTGAGGGGGTTAAGTTAAAGCGAAGGTAGGAAGCTAACGCCAACTAACGCAGGCTAGATAGCAGCACGGTGGCTAAGTGGTTAGCACTTGTGCCTCACAGCGAGGAGGTTGTTGGTTTGGTTGTTCCAGTCCTTTCTGGAGTTTGTATGTTCCCATGTTTGTGTGGGTGTGCTCTGGTTCCTTCCCACCATAAAGACATGCACGCTAGGTAGGCCAACAGTTGAAAAATAGCAAATTGGCTAACACTGGCATATTTACAGAAATGTTGATTAATTTACATTGTCCTAATCATATAAATTTCGTCGTTGTTGCTGGTTCCACCGTTCTTTTGCGCATCGGTTACAGAGAATGAGCTGAACATTGGTCTGGGTCTAACAACAATCGCCATTTTGTTGTGTACCAATCAAATGACCATGGCCTGGCCTTTCTGTCCATGTTATTTCTATGGGAATAGTCTAACTCACTAGCTAACTGCTGCTGCCTGCACTGCTCACTACCTGGGTTGGGCGTCATTCAGAGCTTATACAGCTGATCAGCAGATCACAAAGGAAAGAAGAGGGTGGGGGAAATAGGGAGTGCTAACAGAGCTAACAGCTACAGTGCAAACAGAGGATTAGTTAGCTCACACTCTCTGGGGGAGACCTATCTTAAAGGGGAGAGCGGTGCAAAAACCCAGACTCTTTTGGCGGTTTTCCACTGCGTGGTATCTACTCGACTCCCACGGCTCTACTCGCTTTTTTTGGTTTTCCATTACAAAAAAAAGTCCCTGGGACCTGCTACAGGTACTTTTTTATACTCTCAGTCGAGGTTCCAAGCGAGCCGAGGCGATACCAAAAGGGACGTGGTTACCTGCAGACTGCTGGTTGGTGCGGAGAGAATCGTCACTTATGACCGCGTGTTAGCAAACAAGAGTGCGGAGTGTGTGTCCAGAACAAACGGGACATTTAAAACAAATCTAGCCCGACCACGACAGATTATCCACTCTCTGCACTATTCTCAATTTCAACTGTTCGGGCTACTAGGGGCTATGTCGTTTCCAATATTGCCACGGTTACTTTAAAAAACAAGACAATATATACAGGGCTGCCAACTTTTCCAAAAACTTGGAGTGAGATTTGGGGGGGCCAACCCATATTTTGCCGCGTACAAAGCAATTCTTTTGGTCTTATCCATGGGTTTAAATTGGGATTTGGTATATGTGGGTGGATGGGGGACTCCTAGGGGGGTTGGGGGTATGCCCCCCCAGGAAAAAAATTGAAAAATAAACCATTAAATGGCACTTTCTGGAGAGTTTTTGCAAAAAAAATGGAGAAATCAAGTCTTACATGATATGTGCAAAACTGTAGGGTTAGGAGCCTTGTGTTGTTGTATCAACAGGTTTTAGGGCATTCAGCATTTACATTATTAACTTTATAATATAAGAACGACCCACACATGTGCCAAACATAATGAAACACATGAAGAGACAGTAGCAATGTCAGCAAACACTGAGAAGATTTGGGTCTGTGGTGACAGGTCCAGGGGTCCCTGGTGGTAGGGCCACAGACGTTCTGCGGCGGCGATTTTACAAAGCGTGAATGCTCTAAAACACAAACAGTCCACATCAGTCATGTTGGTGTTAACATGGTTGTTCATGTACTTTATAGCGTATAGTAAATAGTACTGCGATGCTGAACACATGCAAATGTTAGCTAACGTTACCAGGAAACTTAACTTACCGTTGTGTCGGCGAACAACCGTCATGTCGACGTCTGAACTCCGTCAGAATTCCCAAACTCCGTTTTTTTAGCGGTGATTTTTGTTGCTTCTTTAGCTTCTTTTGAAACAAAACATTTCTTCTGGCTGTGGCGAGTAGCCGACGTGCTGTTGTGAGTCGCGCTGAAAATTACGTCATCACGCGTTGCTATAGTGACCAGCCACGCTCAGGCTTTACGCAATTTGCAATGGAAAACGAACATAGAATGGGCCGAGGCGAGCCGAGCCGTGCCGAGCCAAGCCGAGGCGAGCCGTTACCAGCAGTGGAAAAACGCCATTTGTGTCTGTTGCTGCCTGTTTGGGCACAGACTCTGATGTAGATATAAAGATAGAGAAATATGATAGTTTAATCATAATTATTTGCTTTTTTTCCAAGAGTAAAATGAGAAGATGTGCTTGCACTAAATATGAAGCTCAAGCCAGCTTGAAGCAAAAACCATAGCAAAAAGACTGGAAGCATGGAGAACCCGACTATCTATGTTAAAAGAAATGCAGCAAATTTTATTTACTCTTAGGTCATGGAAGGACGCCTGAGCAAGTTTTGTTTGCCATACAATTGAATGTTCTAAAAATAAAATCTACTAAGTAAATGTTTAGATTTAAATATTTTACCACATATTTGTAACTAATGTTTTGTGAAAATGTGTGCTTGTTATAGTAAGTTAGCTTTTACTTACATGGACAAATGGGGATCTACTGTATGTATTTGTAAGGGCAATAGACACAAATACAGCTTCATGCCTTATTTGCAAAAGCAAGTGCTTTGAAGAAGAGCCATTACACAAATTCAATTCCGTTCATGTATTAATTACTTAATCAGGTTGTTTCATTGAGATTAATCTTTTTTTTCTTGGATATTATTAAAAGGCACAAGAAATCAATCTTTTTAAGCGTAGTACTGTAAAATTTACAAGCCTAAATGCTGTGATAAGCCAACATCTGTTTTTTATTTAGCAGCTTGGCTCAAAGCCACATACTGCCTGTTTTACAACATTAGCTGGAACGACCCAGATGTTAGAAGGCTACATTTTTCTCTAAGACTGAGTTGTCCATGTGTGATGGTGGATTGTTTTGCTGTCTCGGCCGCTCAGACCCCTCAGCCCCGTGGCCTTGAAACAGTCCATTTACCTCTAATGTCTCCGCACTGGCACAGCCGCCTCTAATGAGCTCTTTAAACGCAACTCTCCCTTGTCTTGTAAATGTAAATCTGTTTAAAGGCTGTTCTGAGTTACCAAAAGGAGTTACAGTAACATGTGTCAACATGGCTGTCAAATTTGAAAAATCTCCTCCAAATGCAACTACTTAGTCTTGCTTTGCCCGACCTTCCTCCACAGCGCTACAGATTTCTTTTTGAAACCTTAGCAAATCCAGTTTGTATCAGTTCCAGAATCAGGATCAGCTCTGATGGCCAAGGAGTCTGGATCAACGGAAGTACATATCCAGGATAAATCCCTTCTGGAAACAACAAAATGTTGAGAACGGCAAAACACAGAAAGCAGACGGTTTGGGACATTGATGTCAGGCAATTATTAGGTAATCTACTTCCACTGATCTGGACTAGGACGTCTCGATAGATAAAGAGAAAAAAGAAAGAAAAAGCATCAACCCACAACATAATTTGAATTTTAGTATAAAGTAGAATCTTTCCTCAGTGATAGGGGCGGCTGTAGGCTCAGTGGTAGAGCGGTTGCCTGCCAATCGGAAGGTTGGTGGTTTGATCCCTTGCCCTGCAGTCCCATGTCGAAGTGTCCTTGGGCAAGACACTGAACCCCGAGTTGCCCCCGGGTGCTGCGCATCGGTGTGTGAATGTGTATGAGTGTATATCTGATGAGCAGGTGGCACCTTGTACGGCAGCCTCGGCCACAGTGTATGAATGTGTGTGAATGGTGAATGTATGATGTAAAAGCGCTTTAAGTAGTTGTTAAGACTAGAAAAGCACTATATAAACACAGCACATTTACATAAAGGACCATCACACTTGAGTCTTTTATAACATTTGAACCATTTTAGTTGAGACACTGGTGCAGAACGTAAGACCTAACATTTTCCAATTAAATATTATCAAAAGGTTGTTTTTGTGTTTAGGCATGCCAGGAAAAGTTGAGAAAGTTTAAAGGACCATAGTGGGGGCTTTGGTAAAATGAACCTGAGATGTTAAATGCACGATGGGCAAGTAACAGTGACTTAAATCGTATTCCAGCAGTGTTGGGAGCGTGGAAGCAGGGCAGTGTGGGAGAACATGGGTTGAAGACCAGCCGGGCTGCAGCGTTCTGAATGAGTTCCAGAGGTTGGATGGTAATTGCATGCCACCAGTCAGGAGGAAGTAGCAGTGAGCTAAACGTGAGATGACAAGAGCCTGGACCAAAACCTGTGCCTCCTTCTGGGTGAGGACCGCACGTATCCTCTTGATGTTCTGGAGAATGACAGAATGACAAGTGGCAGTCTTAGGTCTTCTGATCTTTAGGTCAGTCTTGCAGTGTGTGATCTAAACATCTTTTAGGCAGGGCAGGGCACCACCTATAGTATGTTCGGCCAAACAAACCACTCGGCATGGCCTTACGGTCCTGTTCGGTCCTGTATAGGAAGGCCCTCCGTAATGCCAGAGCAGCGTACTACTCGTCATTGATAGAGGAAAATAGGAACAACCCCAGGTTTCTTTTCAGTACTGTAGCCAGGCTAACAGAAGGTCACAGCTCTACTGAGCCAAGTATTCCCATAGCTCTTAGTAGTAACGACTTTATGAGGTTCTTCAATGATAAAATTATAACTATTAGAAGCAAAATTCACCAAGACCTGCCTTTAACTGGCACTGACTTATCTCTAAACTCAGGAACCTTAGAAACAGCTGTAAAACCAGATACATGTTTTGACTGCTTTGCTTCACTTGATCTTTATCAATTTAATTCAATTATTTCTTCATCTAAGCCATCAACCTGCCTCTTAGATCCCATCCCGACTAGGCTACTTAAAGAAGTTTTACCATTAGTCAACACTTCACTACTAAATATAATCAATTTGTCTTTATTAACAGGCTATGTACCACAGCACTTTAAAGTAGCTGTAATTAAACCTCTTCTGAAAAAGCCAAACCTTGATCCAGATGTTTTAGCCAACTATAGACCTATATCCAACCTTCCATTTCTCTCTAAGATCTTTGAGAAAGCAGTCGCCAAACAGCTGTGTGACTTCTGCATAGCAACAGCTATTTGAGGATTTTCAGTCAGGATTTAGAGTTCAATAGCACAGAGACCGCACTTGTGAAAATTACTAATGACCTCTAATTGCTTCAGACAAAGGACTTATCTGTACTTGTGTTATTAGATCTAGCGCTGCATTTGATACCATTGACCATTATATCTATTACAGAGATTAGAACATTTAATTGGCATTAAAGGGACCGCTCTAGCTGGTTTAAGTCTTATTTATCAGATCGATCTCAGTTTGTAATGTTAACGGAATCCTCTGTGCACGCCACGTTAGTCATGGAGTCCACAAGGATCTGTGCTCGGTCCAATCCTGTTCACTTTATATATGCTTCCTTTAGGCAGTATTATTAGGAAACACTCCATAAACTTTCATTGTTATGCAGATGATACCAATTATATCTTTCAATCAAGCGGATGAAACTAATCAGTTAGCTATAACTTCAAACGTGCCTTCAAGATATTAAAACCTGGGACCTGTAATTCTAATGTTAAACTCCGATAAAACTGAAGTTATTGCTCTCGGACCCAAGCACCTTCGTGACGCACTATCCAAAGATATGTTACTCTGGATGGCATCACCCTGCCTCCAGCACCACAGTGAAGAATCTTGGAGTCATCTTTGATTAGGACATGTCCTTTAATTCCCATTTAAAGCAAATTTCAAGGATCGCCTTTTTACCTACGTAATATTGCAAAAATCAGGAATATCCTGTCTAAAAATGATGCAGAAAAACTAGTCCATGCATTGTTACTTCTAGGTGGATTACTGCAATTCTCTGTATCAGGCTGCTCGAAAAAATCCATAAAGACTTACAGCTGATCCAGAATGCTGCGGCACGTGTTCTGACAGGAACAGGAAAAGAGATCACGTTCTCCTGTTAGCTTCTCTGCATTGGCTTCCTGTAAAATTAGAATAGAATTTAAAATCCTTCTTCTCACCTACAAAGCTCTTCATGGTCAGGCTCCATCTTATCTTAAGAGTTATAGTACCTTACAACCGGGAGAGAACTACGCTCCCAGAATGCAGGGTTACTGGTGGTTCCTAGAGTCTCTAAAAATAGAACGGAGCCAGAGCGTTCGCTATCAAGCTCCTTCCTGTGGAACAGGTTCCAGTTGGGTCCGGGAGGCAGACACGTCTCCATTAAGAGTAGGCTTAAGACTTTCCTTTTGATAAAGCTTAGTTAGGGGATAGAAATCGAATATTGTTAGGGAGTAGTAGTTAGTACATTGTTTTCAGATTATCTATCATATAATATAACTAAAGGGAGACTTGGCATACAGCCCGATCCGGTTGGGAGAGTTCTGGCCCGGCCGGGCTGGAGCTCTCTTTACCTGTCTCTCTTGGTTTGTTGTAATAGTTTTAGACAGCTGGGGACTTATTTTGATACACTAGTTAGGGCATAGAATCGATATGTAGGAGTAGTAGCTAGTCACATAGTTTTCAGATTTTCTATCATATAATCAAGAATATAATAGAACCAAAGGGGACTTGGCTACCGCCCGATCCGGTTGGGGAGAGTTCTGGCCCGGCCGGGCTGGAGCTCTCTTTACCTCGTCTTCTTTGGTTTTGTTGTAATAGTTTTAGACGTGGGGACTTATTTTGATACATGGCTCCTCTCTCCTCTATCTTTCCATCTTTTCATTTATGTGCATCCATGGCCCAGAAATGTGTTACTAACCTATTTCTGGGGAGTCATTCCCCGGAGTCCTTATGTTCTTTTTTCCCCAGCATGTTCCCTTGGATCAGAGAGGCTCCAAATCAGGGTAGCAGCTATTGCCAGGTTCCGCTACACGTTCTGTGATGCCATGTTCAACTGCTACATGTGGTGCTGCTACGTCCTGCTACGTCCTGCTACGTCCTGCTGTGCCTTGTAATGCTGCACAGCGTCCTGTTATGCCATGAACTACCACAAAGAACTGCTACAAACTACTAATTTTCTATTTTGTTATTGCCATCTTCTTCTAACCCCAACGGCCCGTCAGACACCGCCTAACAGAGCCTGGGTCTGACCGAGGTTTCTGCCTAAAAGGAAGTTTTTCCTCGCCACTGTCGCACTGTTGCTTGCTCTGGAGGAAACTAGAACTGTTGGGTCCTTGTAAATCCGGAGTGTGGTCTATCTGTAAAGTGTCTTGAGATAATTCTTGTTATGAATTGATACTATAAATAAAATTGAATTGAATTGAATTGAATTGTTTTTGTGCAATGCTGTGATGTTTCCTGTCAGGACGCTCTCAATGATACAGGGGTAGAAATGCCTCAGTATTTGAGGGGATACCCAGAATTTCCTCAGATGTCTGAGGTGAAACTGCATTTCTTTTCCCAACACTAAGTCAGTATTTAATTAATAATTAATGCATAATATAAGCAATCATTTTGGCCCTGTGGTCCCATGTCGAAGTGTCCTTGGGCAAGACGCTGAACTCCTAGTTGCTCCTGATGCTGCGCCTTTGGTGTATGAATGTGTCTGAATGGTTCCTGTACTATGTAAAAGCTTTGAGTAGTTGTTGAGACTAGAGACTATAAGAACAGTCCATTTATTGGAAAGCTGATAAGGTACTATAGATACAGGCAAGATGTGGGGGGAGGGAGAGTGTGAGGCATGACGTGCAATAGTAGTCCCCTGCCAGAATTCAATCATGGACATTGCAGGACCTCTATTAATTCTATGGAGAAAAAGGACATGCTAAAGCAGGAATAATTTAATAATGTTCCATGTTACTGTCTTTTTCCCTGTGTCTCTCTCTCTCCCTTCCACTGCTCTATTTGCCCTTCTACTCAATCTTTGATTATTCTTTTCTCTCTCTGCCCTGAATACTTCTCACACACACACACACACACACACACACACACACTCTTTCTTTCTGCTGGGACATTTACAGTAAGTACACACATATGTGCAATGACACTACTCGTTTCCCCATGAGAAATGACATAATTCTTACAATGTGTGTGTGTTTACAGTATTTTTAGAATCCAGCTGTATCTTCATAGGTCTTGCCACCATATTGTATTGCAGTCCTAGATCTCTTTTATAAGAAATTCTTTGTAGCGTGGGTCATAAGAAGTTTTGGAAGAAGAATTGACTGCTCCGACTGATCAACTCAACATTAGATTTCACGGGTTAAATTACATGTCTTCTAAATATGTTGAGTTCATTTTAAGCGTCTTCATAGTCATTCACGGATTCTGTAACAAACAGCAATTGGATATTGGACGGAAACAAATCATCTTGGGCTGAATGGAAACTGGGTCCCTGCAATCCAAAATAGGTTATCATATATGCCGGTCCAAAATTCCTGGACCTTATCACAGGACCATAGGACATGAAGTAATTGGCTTTCCTCTGTCTTACATTTCCAACAATTTGGTGTCTGAACAATCTGCAATGGGTCCAAAAGAAGCCATGCATAATCTTGAACTGAATGAGGTGCACCCTCACATCGCGTGACATAGGCATTTTTTTTTGCCTAATAGGACTTTTTCCGTGATCTGGCATTATGATAACTCTTATCGACGTCTAAGCCACTGCTGCTGGGTTTAAACTGGGCTAGAGCCTGGTACATGCGCGGATCCTGTGCCGCAGCAGTGGCCTTTGTCATGCATGAAGAATGACCTGGCAGGGAGCGCACTGGGAAAGACTGACCCAGTTGTAGATGACTGCATGAGCAGCAAGGATCCGTAATCAACTAATTCCTATTTATAGCCCGTAGATACAACCTGGAAATAAGATGAGCAGAAGACGATATATAATGTAGATAAAATGTGTATCTGAGACATTAAATAACAGCTATAGCCTGACTGAGCTTCTTGATTTAAATATTGACTATGCTGATTCAGAACAGATTATTGATTTGATTTATACAAGCGTTTAAAAGGGTAATTCCCCTGAAGTTCTGCTAAAACTGTCTCTAAAGAAGGGTCACCTTTCTTTCCATCTTCATAAATTACAAAAATGCAGTCTACCTGCAGTTGTAAAGTGGTGTTTCTTTGGCTGACTACAGACACCAACTAGCAGAGAGCGCATTAACCCGACTAATGAACCTTAACCCTCTGAGGTCTAAGGGCATTTTCACCCATCTTCTTGAGTTTACCTTTTTAGGGTATTCACATATATATTGTTTCATATCAAAATGTTCAGAACAAACTCAGCTTTTCTCAGTCTTTCTAGAGCAATGTGTAAAGACATAATTTGGCACTAAAGCTGACACGTTGATGTTGAAATTCCTCAAATCTCTTTTCAAAACAAGTCCAGTATTCTAAGTAATGAGAACAACACTCTGCGCGTATAAATGATACAGCCTTTCTTGACCGCGCCCACCCTTTCCCCATGCAGTTGCTAGTAGCTCAAGGACACTGAGGATAAAAAACATGATGGACTGTGCAGAAGAAGTAATTATCTTTGCTCGAGTTTCTGCACTTCTGAAAATAGCCATACTGAGAAACACAGAGAGAGTTGTGTGGAGCTATTAGTCTTAATTAGCTTTGTAGCAACTTATTTGACTATGGCTTGAATGGAACAGATGTTCATTATATCAAAAGGTTACGCACTAAAACTTTAATAAACTACAGCTGATAAAATCTGATACCTGTGAAATTTCTTTTTTTTGATTAAATATTTTTATTTCATTTATATTTAAACAATTTACAGACAATGCACTGGGACATAGGAACGCGTCCCGGGACCAAAGAAAAAAAATACACGGAAAGGAAAGACACAAACAAACAAAGACAGCAGCAACGGGGCAAAAGTCTACAACATGGACTTTAAGGTCTCAGCTATGCTTAACCAAGAGTCCAAAGTCCCTTGTGGTGCTCCATTTATACGAGCCATAGACAGCTCCATATATAACATCCAGAAAGGAAAGGGTCCATGTACAAATAGACAAATCGTGAGGTGGCTTCCAACATGTTGCAATCATTTTCTCAGCAGCTATAAGTCCAGCAAATACAGCACGTTTTTGAATTTTAGAGAGCTGAAGGGCTGCCAAATCATTCAGAATCAAAACATAGGTAGTAACAGGTACAGTAACATTAATCAGGGCAGATATTTTGGATGCAATATTGTTCCAGAACTAACCAACAGGAGAGCAATCCCGGATCATGTGAAGATCTGTACCTATGGCTTTTAGCGTGCAGAAAGTGCTTAAAAGACTGTTACTAACCTTCACATGAGGAATTTTCACGGGGGTGAGATATGTCCTATGAATGCAATTGCAGTGACTTTGCTGATGGTCTGGATTGCACAACACTTCTGGAACGTTAGACCATACATCATGCCAGTTAAAATGCTCAGGTCTGGGCAATCACGTTCACAGACCCTCTCAATAGGGTGGCCAATGCGACCAGATTATACCAAAAACTGATAGAACCTTGATACCATACCAAAGGTTTTGGCTATTCAAACCTTGCCCATCCATCCTATTTGCCAAAAGGATGGATGGGCAAAGATCTCTGCCAGGGGACAGTGTATGCCTTGAGTGCTGATTTTAATTGAAGGTAAAAGAATGAGGTATAGTGGTAGACTAAAAGCGTTTTGTAAAAAGATAACAAGCCAACCGGACAAAGATAACAAGCCAACCTCATTAAAAATGTCTTTTACATATTGTACCCCTCTCTGTTCCCACTGTGGAACTGTTATTGGCATCCCACCAATCAGGAGTGCTGTGTTGTTGAACAATGGGGAAAATGTATGCCAGTTACATGCTACACGACAATATGTTTGAACCAATCTCCATCTAAGTAATATATAAAATACAAGATAACGGGCCGAAGCCTAGCTGTCACTGTTTATTAGAGATATTGGCAAAAAAGAACGTCAAGGAGTGACCATGGTTCTGTCGTAGCAACTTCTAACGTATGCAAGCAGACGTATCTGAGTCCAACCAGGAAAGGAGGGGTTTTAACACAATGGACCAAAAAAATAGTGTTTAAAGTTGGGAACTGAAAGGCCACCATCCTCCTTCCTCCTTTGTAGAGTAGACATCTTAAGTCGCGACCGCTTACCTTTGCAGATAAATTTAGATACTGCAGATTGTAATTCACGCCAATAATCAGAAGAGGGGAGAAAGGTAGCACAGAGCTCATACCGAACATAAATTTTCAAAAACATAAATTTTGACCACAGAGATACGGGCTTGACTAGACATTGGGAGACCCATCCATCTTTCCATTTCTTTCAAAACGTTCAGGGCAGCAGTTTAATAATCTGATTTAATTAAGGGAAAATCTCAATGCCTAAATATTTAAACCGTTTAAAAATGCAGATGTTTGCAGAGATAGGTGAATTGAGAGCAGGATCATTAAAATGAAACATTCCAGACTTTGACCAATTAATTTTAAAGCCATATTCGTCAGATTAATTTACCATTTAATCAATAATATAATCAAACTAGAGGAAGGCAGGGCAGTACAGCCTGATCCAGCAGGAGAGAGTTCTAGCCCAACCAGGCCCCTCTGTTTACCGTGTGTCTCTTAATTGTCCCAGAAATGCTTGTTACTAACCTAGCTCTGGGCATTCATTCCCTGGAGTACTCACGTTCTTTTTCCCCCAACAGTTTCCTTGGACTAGGGAGGCACCAAATTCATGGTTGCAAGTGTCATTATGGTCCTGCTACATGTCCTGCGATGCCCTGTTACGTCCTGCTACGCTCTGCAATTCCCTGCAAATTCCTGCTATGCCCTGTTATGCCTTATTGTGCCATACTCTACCATGAACTACTACAAACTACTGTTTCTAGTCACTGTTTCATTAACTTTCATTGTGACTGTTGTTACCACTATTCATTACATCCCCAACCGGCTCCATCAAACACCACCTACCAAGAGCCCGGGTCGAACTGAGGTTTCTTCCTAAGAGGGACTTTTTCCTCGCCTCTGTCTCACTAAATGCTTGCTCTTGTAGGAATTACTAGAACTGTTGGGTCCTTGTAAATTATAGAGTGTGTTCTACAACTACTCTATCTGTAAAGTGTCTTGAGATAACTCTTGTTATGAATTGATACTATGATAACATTTAATTGACTTTAATTGAATTGAATAAGCTTCCATACTTCTCGCATAATAATAGAAGGTGGGGAGGAGATGATTGTGAGGGAGATTTTCTGAAAAAAACACATCTTTTGCAAATAGTGAGAGGAAATGCTGTGTATTGGAAATGAATGTCGGTGACGCCATAATTGATTGGTGAATGGTTGAGCCAGAGGCTCAAAAATGCAGGACTCAATGGGCAACCTATGTGTGAAGATCTAGAAACTGGAAATAAGGAGGACAAGGAGCGCCCGGTTAAGACTTGGGCTGAAGGGTTGGAATACAGAACTTTAATCATACCTATTAAAGTTTTTCAAAGATTGTTGTTGATCAGTCACTAACAGACAAAAACATAAGAAAATGTGGTCCAGGTTGAAAAAAAAAAATTACCCTTTAATGCATAATAATTGTGATGTTTGTGAAACCTTGATTGTTTCTTAGACTATAATCATACCAATAAAATCTATGAAGTTGCATCCCTAACAAGGACTTACAACCAAAAGATCAGACTGTAACAAAAACTCCACCATGTGTTAGGGAAGGCAAGTTGTGTTTACAATTGGTGCAAATATGACCTAGTTTAACCTGGCTTCTATTTTCATTCATTCATTGTCATTCACTCCTTATGTATGCATGTCACCGTATCATCTTCAGAACTTCCTGCGGTCTCTCTCCTCACACCATCTCCCTCGCTCTTTCTCATTGCTGTCCTGAGAGAGCAGAGTGTGATCAGTGAGAGATGAGGTGTGGGCCTCTGTGTCACAGAATCATTTTAGACCCACTCAGTGTCAACGCAGAAAATGTGCATATGCACGTGTCCACACAACTGCAAAGAGGAACATATGGGCACACACACCTACAACCTGCAACACATGGACATATCACAGACAGTGTATTCTGATATACAAATGTGTTCACAAAAAACATACACACAGGATTCATTTCTTGTGGTGCATATTTTCCAGAGTGGTGCGGTTGTTGATGGACAGTGTGTGCGGAGGCTGGGGATTCAGCCACATATGGCTCGGATAAAGTGACTGGCATAAGTCACTGCTAATGTAACAGCTTCTTTGTAGTCTGGCTCCTGGTAGTCATAAAATCTTGCAGGGAGCGAAGGCAACAAGACCTGATTTACACCCAATCACTGGTTAAAGTGTCAAAGTTCCAGCTCTTTAATGAGGGAATGCCTCTGTACCCTGGTGTGTGTGTGAGTGCGTGTGCGTGTGTGTGTGAGAGAGAGAGAAAAAAGGGTGTGAGAGGTTAAGGAGTGTCTATATGCAGCAAAGGCAGCGAGTCTCAGGGAGAGTGTGTGTGCAAGTAAATGTAAATGGACTGTTCTTATATAGAGCTTTCTTATCCTTTTCTTGTGTGTGCGTGCGTGTGTGTGTGTGTGTACACAATAGATGTACGTGCACACAATAGACCATTTAAAAACAAAGCATTTAGGGGTCATATCCCGTCTCATTAACACAAAAGCAGTATATAAGAAAATCAAAATCTTAGCATACTCCAGGTGATTATTTGTGTCATGCCATCAGCTAAACCCCAACAGTCACGTTTCAGACTGCCTGCCAGGGATCATGGGAGTATTGAGAGTTGTTGTTTGTTGTGTTAAAGTGCTGGCCTTCCATCTGCCATGTTTACCAGACAACATATTTGTGATCAATACAAAGCCATTGTGCTGCTTGGCCTGATGAGCCCAGCCAGAAAGTCCCCCAAAACAACTCAATATCATTGACCTCCGACCGTCTGTCTGGCTGACTGCAGCCGGCCAGGCCTCATCGTGTCTGGGACATCATTGCCTTGCACAGAGCAGAAAAAAAACTGCCAACAAACTAAAAGTGTGAACTAACTCCTACTGCTAAATAAATCTCATGAATTCAGTCTCTAGAGCACATGAGTCAAACTCGAGTCAAATCCGACCCCTCATAACAATTTAGGCTCACGACTAGTTGTGCGCCAAACCAGAACAACAGGACACTGTTTTAACAATAGAATTTGGCAGATTTACCGACAGAAGCAGAGAAAATGTTTGTCTTTGTTTTGCTTGATTTGCTAAGTTCTATGATGGCTAAGGAAGTTTTTGCTGACTTTTGTAGGGCTTTCTGTCGACAAAAATGCGAGAAATTTAAAAAAAGAAGAAGAAAAATGCAGTAATACTGTCAAAGATAGTTGACCTTTTCAATGATGTAAAAGCAATAATAAACAACTATGCATGTCTGACCCTTAATGTGATACTCTCATTCCATTAGGTTTCCCTGCTTTAGAGTGACAGTGAACCTATTGACATGTGTATACACACAAATCAACAACAGAACAGCCCAAAACCCGAAAGGGGACCAAACAACAAAGTTTCAATCAAAGCCTCCAATGTTTCTTTCACTGAACTCGACTGCGGTCAAGCTCTCCGTTGAAGTTGGAGATAGACACCGGCAGAGCAGACTATTAAAGTCACTCACGAAACAATGTCTGAAATATGATTTAAAGGACATGGGCTGGTTCGTCCATGGAGATGCAAGAAATATGCGCCAGTCCAGAACACGGGACATTCCTCCCTGTATGTACTTTCTTGCTCCAGCCCCTCGAGTCTCGTTTTACCAGACCATCCACATGCTGCGGAACAGAGGAGGGTCTGGCTACTCCACACAGCATTCAGGGATGGGGGGAAAAACATGCTCAGATTTTGGTATTTCTTTAAACCGATCAGAAAAGTCCTGTTTTGTTCAGAATGCCAACACAAAGAAAGCTGAGTGAAATGGAAATCTGCAAAAATACATGTATCCGGTGGAATTTCCTGCAGCACTGGGGTGATCCAGGAAGTGGAACGTCATCAACTGATTTGGACCAAAGTAACTATAGGAGTAAAAAAAACGCCCTTAGTGTGGAGCGCTAATGTAGCTCAGCGTAAATTCTTTCAGGAAGACCTAACTGTTAAACTATGCTCTCCTATATTAATTCAGCTGTTATCCAAATGAATGTACATTTTATCATGCTCTGTGTAACTGTCACACATCTGCAAACTAGTCTCTCCTGATTGTAATGTATCTCAGTGTAAATCTTTTCAGGAAGACCTCACTCTTTGATGCTCTACCTAACTCCAATCAGCTGTTGGAGGCGTTCACCTTCCTGCTAAACCAATCAGAATCATATACAAATTTCAAGGGCAAATCACAGAGTTACAATCCGGCTTTAAATAATCTGTTTCTCCCTTTGCTATTAGCTGTCGTTGCAGGCAAAGAATGCAACCCTCCACCCCCCCCCCCGTCCACCTCCAGTCCTCTACTCCAGCTGACCGGTCCGGAGCCTCCTTCGGTCTGGTCCTTGGGCTCCTTCGTCGCCACCACCGGTGTCTAGATTCCATCGGAGGGGGGGGGGTTATGATGGTTCTCTACCCCTATATATACTAATATACAAACTATTCGTATAGCGATGGAGTCTAATCGCCAAAGACTTTGTACATTTTATTGAGCTGTACAATAAACTTTTGTTGCATATCTGCAAACATGTCTCTCCTGATTGAAATGTTTTTAATAAACTGATCCTACACTGTTGGCACGTGACTACGTTTTAGTAACCCTCGTGTTGTCTTCCCGTCAAAATTGAAAATCAACACTTTTGT
>NC_045747.1:26809855-26813396 GCF_008692095.1 Etheostoma spectabile | reverse complement strand
TATCGATGTTTTTAACTTTTTCTTACGTTTTTGTCCCTTTTTTCAACACCTTTCCACACAACGCTTTTTTTCAAGGTTTGTCACCTTTTTGACGTTTTCAACGCAACGTAACACTAACTTACTAACTTTGGTTTTACAGTTATTTTTGGAATTTATGGTTTATGGCCAATAAACCTCATTTATAGGAAATTTTACCTAACGTTTGAGGTAGAAAAACAGAAATTGGATAATCACAAACTGAAATATGTCAACCTTTGTTATTTCAAAACCAATTTAATTTTTTTCTCAAATGCTATAAAATTGAATAAGACGCCCCATAATTAATGAAAGGAATCAATCATGTTATTTTGGGTAGTTAAAAAGAACACTGATGTAGGAAAGCGGGTCAATTTGACCCAAGGACAACGCGAGAGTTAAGGTGTTGTTACGTTTACACAAAAAGCACTTGATAACCATCAGGGTAAGATAGTCATCATGGGTAAACAAAGAAAGCTAACAGTGAAAGCTGGCATGAAATTACATGAAAAGCCAGATCTCCAGTTCTTTGAATGTCTAATCACCCCCAAACCAGTGTTGGTGAGTTGGTGAGAGGCGTTACGTAATGACATTACAAATAAATGTATTGTAATGTTACAGTATCTAAGAAAAAAGATATAAATGATATAAATATTAAATTACAGTTTCTACTTTAAATGTTGGCGGTTAGAATCAAAGGTATTCTTTTGGTAAACATCTTATTTCCCTGCCATTATACTGCCTAGAGAGGCTTTAACCCTCTTTTGCATGAATTCTTTTTTAAACATGGTAAAAATGTCTTGATGTCTTTTAGTTACTCCAGGATGCTTAAATAATGCAATTGCAAAAAAAAAAAGGGGGGGGGGGTGTAGTTTTTTGGTAGTTGGTATTGCCATGTGGCAACAACACGCATTCGTGGAAAGTGCCAAAAAATCCATTATTTTTTTTAAAACATGCTTTTATTGAAAAATTTTCCAAACAAATTCAACTTATATGTATCAACATGTATAGCCCAATGTGTTTGCAATCAAATTTGCGAGAAGCACGAGTCATTTAAAAAAAATACTATTTATCTTGTAGATGGGTCTAGGGTTAACAGAAGACCATGCACAAAACTGCAGAGGTTCACTGAGACTAATGGAAATAATGTTTTGCTATGATTTAAATGACTCTATGTGTAATGCTTTGAAAGGCAAGATAGGCCTCAAACAATGCCACCTCATTTTATTTGGTCTCCATATATGTCCATCCTCGGCAGCAAGTGTAAAGGCTGCAACAGCTAAAAAACAGCCATTTAAATCCCTTTGAGTTTTCTTTTCTTTTGGGCTTCTATGTAACAGGACAGATTAAGATAAGAAAGTGGAGGGAGGGGGGTTAGACATGTAGCAAAGGGCAAAAGGTCAGAGTTGAACACGTGGCCACCTTGGTGAGGACTGAGCCTAGGTACATGGGCCAAACGCTCAACCAGGTGAGCCACCAGGGCACGAGTCTTCCTTTCCAAAAAAATACTGTAACTAGTTTATTGCTTGGATAACAAAAAACCTTTGTATCTTGACAAATCTTTGTACTTTTTACTAGTGATGGCCAAATGAAGCTCCATGAACTATGAGCTCACTAGGTGGCGCTCTCTGTTCTGTTATGTCTCTGAAAAAGGTGAAAGAAATGAGTCTGGTATGGCTGCAGCCTGGAGACCTCCCGTCTCATGCCCTCCCGTCTCATGTCCTCCCGTCGTGCCTCTCCGAGCTTTGAACTTTTCACAATAAAAGCTTGCGTCTGGTCTGCTATGTTTTTGTTCTTTGGTGTTTTGGATGCTTTGAACTAAAAAGTATGACAGTTATGCTAATAAATACAAATACTTTTTTAGCAGATGTCTTAGTTACTAGCAAAGCAGTTTTGTGTATGTGCCGGCGGGATTTATCCAGTTTAGGAAATCCCACAGTGTGTGAGTGACTAGAAATCCTTTCTGTTGTTTAATTGTATTTCAACAATGAATTGCCTAACAATATGAATACTAGGGATGAGCGAGTACAGCATTATCTGTATCTGTATCTGTTTACCACATGAATTATCTGTATCCGGATCCGTACTCGGACTGGGCGGGGCCTAAACTGGAAGTGGTCAGATTGAACCCGGAAGTGGGTCAGGTTGTCTTGAAATGTGCGGGGCTTTACCGGTATGTTATTAAGCATGCAATTGATATGAGTTGATCAAAAATTGTATATTTATTGCTGATTTGAAAACTATTTACATCGCAGCATCGAGCTTCAGATCAATGGTGTTGTCAGGGTAACAACAAACTATATACAGAACGTTTTGCAACAATGAATACAACACATGCGGTTGCAATTATGAAGTAAAATGTAATGAACAAGAGTTTTCATACTCTATACTTTCTTTTTTTAACTTTTTCTTTTTATATTTGTGATTTTTTTTGTGTTTGTTTCTTTTTTTATTTCTTTTATTTCTTTTATTTCCACACAAGGTTGTGTGTGTGTGTGTATGTGCGTGTGTGGGTTGTGTGTGTGTTTGTTGTGTGGTTGTGTTGTGTGTGTGTGTGTGTGAGTAAGAGAGAGACACGAGAGAGAGGGGGCGGGGGGCAGCTGACAGTAAAAAAAAAAATCTCCGATGGCAGAGACCACGGGAGTTGCATTTAAACCAAGCAGCATGTCTGAAACTCACGTTCACCAAATCACTGGTTACTATGTAAGGACTACAAACCCCCTTCCCCAGAAATCTCTGGTTACTAAGTAAGGACTACAAACCGAAGTTAAAACAAACCTGAAGCTGAGAAAACCCTAAACGTTAACGGAACAGATCCGCAGACTGATTGACTGACGGAGCGGGAGAGAGAGAGAGAGAGAAGAGAGAGAGGAGAGAGAGAGAGAGAGGAGAGAGAGGAGGAAAGAGAAGAGAGAAAGAGAGAGAGAGAGAAGGCCGAGGGACGCATTTCTTCGTGTTCTCTGTGTGTGTGATTGATCCGAGGGTTTAGCGGCGGGGCGCTGTGACTATCACAGAACGCTGCGCGGCCAGTTGAGGAGTTGTATTCAATCCGAGCACTGTTATTGACTCATATTACTTGTATAATACTTGTACTCGGCAAAAGTGCTTTATCCGTACCGGATACTCGTTTCAGCCGGGTACTCGGATCACCCCTAATGAATACAGACTGATTATTATAACTGTATAACCTGTATGAAAACAAAATTACACTTGAGGAGGCCTGCACTCTAATTCAAGGTCAAGCACTCACCGTGATGCATTTTACCATTCACTGACTAAATCATTGTTCTGCTTAAATTCCTAAACTGGAATATATTTTGAATTGGCTCCTAACACAGAATACAATATGTATTCATTTAAAGACAGATGTGTTATTATTATATTACATATATGCCTACTTCAGGAAACCCACATATAAACCACAATATTAAAGTCACCATAATTCAGTCAAGTCAAGTTTTTTCTGCTGCTTGTAATTTAAATCTATAATGTGTAGTTTTTGTCTCCCCTACGAGGAATTCTAAGT
>NC_045747.1:26802292-26809845 GCF_008692095.1 Etheostoma spectabile | reverse complement strand
AAACTGCCCCCCCCCCACCCTTTGTAGCAACTCTTTTGGCAATGGCTTGAATGTAATGGGTCATTCATTAATATCAAAACGTTACACACGTTTAACACTGATTCTCTTCACTCTTATACAATATATATAATTTCACGCAAAATTATCTTTGGAGGTGATTTTAACACTATCTCTTTACATCTCCACAGTAAGAGAATCCAGAAATAACCCTCCAGATGGCTTTGACAGCTTTTTGAAGAAAGAATTGGCATCCATTGTGGACATAAATGACTCTCCGAACATCTCACCACCACTACTCTGGGTAAATAACCTCATATTACTCGTACAAAAAAATCGAAATCGAGACAGTAGGGAAAGAAACCAATTCTAGAAATAAAAATCTCAGAGTTATATACCACTTTGCAAAGAAAACTGCAGACCTGTACACAAACTGCTGCCAAGATGGCTGTAAAGCAACTACCAGTGGCAGTTCAATATAAATAAAAGTGAACGTTGACACTTATTCAAACAACTAACCTAACAAGGAAAGAAGCATAGCCTGCACAGTTTTTTTATATCTATTTTAAAGTGGCTATATGTAACTTTCAGTTTGTGCTGATCCTAGTGGCCTCTTTAGACAAAAGCGGTATTTAACCACACGTGCTGTTGTGAAAGTCTATTTCTTTGACTGAAGTTATCGTTATCAGGAGGTGATATAGCGATGAATATTTTGCTCAGGCAAAAATATCTTTCATTTACAATAAGAGAGTATGTTACAGATGCATCGCTGCATACAGTCACTTAGCCTATTTTGGATGTACTGGAGCTAAATGTCATTACGCCATCATGGCAGCCCCTCCTTCTCCCTGTTTGTGTGCTTTATTGTTTCCCTGTTTGTGATCCCTCATGTTTCTCCCTCCTGCTCTGTGTCTGTGAGTTGTGGGTGTGGCTTAGTTTGCAGGCTGCGCCAGGTGAAGCCTAATTTTCCCCAGCAATACTTGAGGCCGGCTCTGTAATTCACTCATTGCCAGATTGTTCAGTCTACTGGTGTGGTACAGTTGTAAGCCCTGGCCCTGTGTGTAAATCTGTGTCCTGGTGTTCTTGCTTGTATGGCTTATGTGATCTGTGTTTTCTCCTGTTTCAGTCTGCCTCGCTAGCTTGGGCTCACGCATCCTGTTACACCTGCCTGCTTCACTCTGGATTCAAGAAAGTTTGTCACGTGTTGGAATTGTTTGTTGGACTTTGGAGGACGCCATTACCACATGGTCAACGCCACAAACAAGAGGTGCTGAGGCACTGGGCACGCACTGGAGAGCGCGCTGCACCCACCACCCACCACCCACCACTGGATCCCCTGAACAGGACACCCTAGGACACCTTTTCTCTTGCACTGTCTATATTTATCTTTATTAAATCACTTAAACGTAATTCCTGTGTCACGTCTGCTTTTTGGTCCAACCTCCAGCGCCGTTCCTTAACACTAAACCGAGTATGACTATCACTGTCACAAGCCAAAGCATTAAGAGATTGCCTGGATACACTAACACTGGATTGTCCGGTGTTACAACAAATTCTGTGACCTGTCAAAATGTGTTACTGTACCGTCGTCTACCTGCCGCAAGACTGTTAGTCTTGTTTGCTGTTAGAGGTCATTTATAAAAAAAATTATACTTTGAGAAACATTAAAGTCGCATAGTCAATTTAATTTAATTAACTTCTATAAAATGTGACACCGTAAAGATAGCTAATTTAGGCTAAATTCCCACAGTGCAACATGCATATTAGTGTATGGTGGGACTAAAAGGCAATGGGCATTCAATAATGTTGAAATAACGCGAGAATGTTCCAAAGACATAACAAGGCGATGTTTTCTGTTTGTTTCAATACAGATCTGCCAACATGGCATGAGTTTAATGTGGTGTTAGTGGAACATTGTGGCACGCAATAATTTGAGTTTTAGTATTTACTCTTAATAAACTATTGTGTGATACCTACCATTAAAAACTCGACTTTCTGTAATCATGTTTTAGTCCTTACTATAATATATAATTACCTCTCCTGGCCACTGGATGCGGATGCATACAATTGTGGCATGCCAAAGCTCCGCCACTTCTCTGTCATGAATCCATACACATTTCCAATACGGTTACGTTGTGTTCATAGTTCATAAAACTGCAGGGCGGCGACTATGCAAACATTTCAAATACGAGATGTATGTAACACTGTAACACTGACTGGAAAAAAATGGTGTTACAGCAGCAAACATACATCAGTCACACAGCACAGAATTTAAATATAAATGAAATACTAGGATACAATATACATTCTACAATATACATGAAAAAATAATGGGAATAAATATAAGAACAAATATTTGAATACAGACAGGATGGGAAAACAAAAAGTGCAACTGCTTAAATAGTATGCTAAAATGTAAAATAAACCAATTGTACAGGTTGCACTTAGTGCAGTATTGTGGAATATCAGGGTCTTATCTAGCACCCAGTGATGACGTGTTAAAGAGTTTTATTGCTTGTGGTAGGAAAGTTTTCCTGTAGCGGTCCGTGCGACATCAAAGCTGTCTGAGCCTCTTGGAGGAGCTGCTCCTCTGTTGGACCAGTGTGGGGGAAACTGATGAACCAGAGAAATGTACAGTAAAAATTGGCTTTCTTGGTCAAATGAAGTTGTTGTATCATACACTTCAATCCATCGCACGCTTAGTATAAAAGCGGATTGAGATAGATAGCCGTCTCTCTCTCAATCAGTCGGTTAGTTTTTGAAAACAGCTGAAGGAGCATTCTCAAAAATGGGCCTGTTTAATTTTTTTTGTTATTTTTTGGGGCATTTTTTATTCGATAGGACAGCTGAAGACAGGAAGGTGGAGAGAGCGGAAATCGTACATGGGGCGCATGCTCAACCAGGTGAGCTACCAGGGCTCCCCGAAACAGGCCTGTTTTTATTTAATATAGGCCAGTTTAGGTAATTTTTCATTTATATGTGTCGCAGCTGACATCTCACATGTGGCTTTGACTTAACAACTGAACATTTAGCCCACATTGTAATATTTTGAGAAATTATCAAGATACCAAGATATGCATTATGTATGTATTCAGCTGAAAAATACAGAAATACGAATTTTGGTCCACATTGCCCAGACTCGGGCGACACGATATGACCTAAAATCAAAACCACGATTAATTGCATGCAGCAAAGGGCCGCAGGGCGGAGTCAAACCCAGGCCTGCTGCATTGAGGAGTAATCCTCTATATATGGGTAGCTGCTCTATCAACTGAGATATCAAGGCGCCCACAATCAATTTCTTAACTGCTAATTAACTTGTTAGTCCTCACTTTGAACAAGCAATTTGCTTTTTAAGCTCCTCTTTTTTCTGGTTATGGTACATAACACATAAAACTATATCGATGAGGACCGGCGAGTTAATTCAGCCGTCTGAGTATACCAATCAGACACAAAGCTGAAAACTTGCAGGTGGAGGCGCTGGAGACACAGTTGTGTAAAATAGTTGTGCAAGAGAACAATCCGATTGGACAGAAAGCTAGCTGTCTGGATTTACCCTGCAAAGATTTGAGGAGCAGTTAACCCCAGTCCTCAGAAATCCCCCGGACTTTGGAACGGCAACACAAAGAAAGAGGAAGGAAACAGACATCGACGAAAATACATGCATCCGACGAAATCAACCAGTAACCATGGTTTTGGCTCAGCTGTACATGTTGGAACCCGAGTCTAATCCCGAAACACAGGCAGAACAACCCGAACCTGCTTCACAACCTAAACTGGAGTTGGATGTTTCAAAGTGTTAAGTTATATAAATGTTCACAAATTAATCTTTCAAACGGTCGTCAGACACCGCCTCCAAAGAGCCTGGGTCTAACCGAGGTTTCTGCCTAAAAGGAAGTTTTTCCTCGCCACTGTCGCACTGTTGCTTGCTCTGGAGGAAACTTCTGGAACTGTTGGGTCCTTGTGGATTCTGGAGTGTGGTCTAGACCTGCTCTATCTGTAAAGTGTCTTGAGATAACTCTTGTTGTGATTTGATACTATAAATAAAATTAATTGAATTGAATTGAAACGTTTAACTCTGCACTCCTGGACATTTTGATACAGCTATCTGAACTCTTTGGGCCTCCACTTTAATTAGCTTGGTTTGAAGGCTTGCCGCACATTATAACGTGTGTTACCAAATAATGCTAAATGACACACGTTTGTCACAGAACTAAAGACTGGACTACAAAAGAGCTGTTTAGAGCAGTTTGTGAACAGTGTTTTCTGTGGGAAATTGTATCTCCATTTGGAGTGGACTTTGGGCTTTTTCATTTTATAGACCTATTAGCACATAAAAGATTTATAAAACAATAAAGGAAAGGGGAAAAGCGTAATATGAGCACATTAACAACTTTACCTTGCTTTGCGGTGGGCAAACTGTCACTGTGCCAGCACCGTGAATCGATGACGCTCTACCTTGGAAAAACCCTATAAGATGCTTCTAATGTAGACCCTTACATATGTCAGTTAACGCTACCCTCCCAACACTTAACTCAGCAAATATTAGCTCATAAAGTGGAGCGTGAATGTTGGAAAGATACCATAAAAAGCAGCCGGACACACTGGCGTCCTGTTCAGTCACACGGCAGTCATGGTTGAAAACCACAGCCCCCCCACAAACAGAATGAGTTGGTACACTTTGATGATTCAGTCTACCCTGCAACAAATTTCATGACAGATAATAACAGCTACTTGCCATTGAAGTCATGAACACAAACTTTAGTTTGGACACATTGACGGACAAGTTAACTTCACAGCAAATATTAAGACAAACAGGCCTGGATTTTCGAGTACTTTCGGTTCAGTGAATGCACCGCTCCTTTAGCACAACCTCTGTGACATCCCGTCTCCCACTCCTCCATTAATCCACACCTGGACACTGTTCATTCTAACAGTCATTAAGATTTATAGAGCCACTTCTGTCGAGTGTTTTAATGTAGTGTTTTTTTTTTCACGTTACCTATGAGGAGCTCTTGATGGGAACATGGTTTCCATTATGGCGGTCATTATTGCTGTCTGGTTGCCTTCAGTTGATCGCTCAAACCACGTTTATGTACGACACTCCACTGTGAATGGAACAACAAATGGTTTGAATTAACTGCACCAAGAGGTGGACACTTGTGTAACTTGGAGTTTCAGTGTTCTATATTCATGACGTTCCACTTTTGGGATTGCTTTCGCTCGTGCGCCGAATGTCACTCTTTTCGGATGCCCCTTTACCTCTTTCTATGTGTTGACATTCTAAACTCCATTGGATTTATGAGGACTACAGCTAACACCAAAACATCTATTTGCTCCCATTATAAACTATATTTTTTACCCAAAACCCTCTTGCTGTGAGAAGACAGTGAACCGCTGCACCACCCTGCCGCCACTGTGTGGGTATTTGTTACCTTAAAATGGGTATGGTACTGCTACTACTACACCTATTGTGTGACTGACAATATTGTTCCCCCCTCCACCCTGAACTGACAACTGAACAATTGCACTCCCACTGTCTCTGCCTCACTGGCTGCTGGCTTACACTCACTTTCACTATACTTACAAACATACATTTATTACTACTGTACTTTACCAGAGTTTCCCATAAATAGGTTATACTTGGGTACGTTGCCCAGGTAGATTGATACCCCCCAGGTAGATAAAATCTGAATTCAATTTTTTTTTTTCAATCAATGATGTAATTTTATAGCACACAGACCAGCGGCCTCCGGCCCTTCCCCCTAATGGACTTGCGTGTGTGTGTCTGTGTGTGTGTGTGTGTGTGAGTAAGTTTGTGTACTGAGAAATGTCTTTAAATTCACAAACAAACTAGGGAAAAGTGACAATGACATTAGTTGTCACGTGAATCTGTTTTCTCCACATGCTGTACTGTATGAAGCCCCTTCTTTGCGCTTAAGATACCCATGAACACACACACACACACACACACACACACACACAGATGAGTTGACGAAGCACAGACTGTGTGATATATATCGGTGGCTCTCCTTCACTCTAAAGCCCATCAGCCTCCATATTACAGCCCGTCTACCTTCCCCCCCCCCTGGAGAATATCCCTGCATTGTCATTCTAGAACAGTAATGAGGTGAAGGGGAACTGTTGAAGTGCTGAGACCTGACAGCAGAGAGGCAGATGGGACGGATTAAAGTCAACTCAATGGCACACTGTGCCGGAGATATACTGTAGGAGGGAGGCAGGGAGGTGAAGTGTGGAACAGTGATCAGAAAAAGAAGGAGAGGAAATATTCTACTTTAGACTAGATGATATGCTAATGTAAGAATATGTTTTATGTTCAATGTAATATTATCAGATTAGTCTAACCAGAGAAAGACTTAACAACAACATTAAGAAAGGGAGGAAACTGCCTGGGGGGGCTCCCAAATATCCCTCTGATTAACACTTAAAAAAGCCATAGACTGTCCATAACACTCTTCCACCAAAACATCAATTTGCTCCCATTATAAACCATATTTTTACAGTTATTTTAAATGTACATTTCATTATACATTGTCACCGTCAATATAAATGCTGCTCGCTGTATATGCTGTATACAGACATGTATACATGCACAAACTCGGTACCATTCAGGCTGTCCTCCTGAACTAATCGGAGCTACAAAAAGTAATGCATTGTAGTTTGGAATTATTTCACGAATTTGTTACTGTGAGCCCTACAGTGAGTTTGCTGTTAGGCACCCCCCTCTACTGTCTGTAGTAATTACTACCATTAGGGCTGGGTACCGAATTCAACACTTTTTAGGCACCGACTGAATTGCCTCGAAAGTATCGAGTATTGAAAGATGCCTCGTCATTCAATACCCACTTTCAATACCTAAAGAGTACATCTCATCAACGTCAGTGAGCCAATAGCATGCTGCTACCAAGAGCTACTCATGCTTGTAGAAGCAGGCTGGAAAAACTCTATGTTACGCACAGAGACGGAGCTCCTGTAATAGGAGCTGAAAAAATAAAATGTGCCATAACATGTTAATTAATAATTTCTTTTTGGTCCATAAAATTTTTATCGGAAAAAGTTTCGTTTAGGAAGCGGTATCAAAGTCTTTTCGTTGGTATCGGTACCAGCATTGGAAATTGTTTGAACGATACCCAGCCCTACTACCGGAGCATCTAGTATAAGAACACGGAAATCATAGGGAGGAGGTCTAGATGGTGTTTGGGTCCCAGAAGTACTACTTAAGTGGACCTAAACCACAAACCTTTGTCTAATCTTTTTCATTTATTGTGCCAAATTGTGCAGCTTTATAAAAACACGTTCTGCCCACAGGTCCCTCTGTTTTTCTTTAATTACAGATAATGAGTTTGTGTGTAGCGTATATCTTGGCACTTTTTGGCAGTGTCTTGGCAGTTTTTCCACCGTATGTCCTTCTTTTCCGCTGGATGTCTTTCCACTTTCTTTGTGTTGACAGTCTTAACGCCGGTGGATTTCTAAAGACTAGGGTTAACTGCTCCTCAGATCTCTGCAGGGTAAATCCAGACAGCTAGCTAGACCAT
>NC_045747.1:26795928-26802282 GCF_008692095.1 Etheostoma spectabile | reverse complement strand
TCCAATCTGAGTTTTCTGTTGCACGACTAAAACAACCTTTGAACGTACACATGTTCCACCAAATCAAGTTTCTTCCCGAGTCTATTTTGCAGCGGCACCAGGGCTCCGTGCAGCGCCTGGCACCACCCAAGATGATTGTGATTAGTTTAAAGAAATGGCAATAAACCCATCTCCCACCCAGAATGCTGTGTGGAGTAGCCAGACCCTCCCTGCGCTGTGGAGGAGGGTCTGGCAATGTGAGATTAGGGTTCAAGTAAAAGCATTTGTGTTTGAACAGCTGCAAACCAAACCAATTAGGGTCCGGTGAGGAGCTACAGGCGTGGTATAGGTGTGTGATGGTCAAAACACCAATGGCGGCTGAGATAGACAGAAGGTTCATCCAATAACAGGAACAGACCAAGCCTGGATAAATACTGGTATAAATGACAAAGCACTTCTTTTTTTTTAATTCTATGAAATTATCCATGTTTGGAAAATATTTTATTTTATTATTTATAATTTATTTTATATTATATTTTTTCACGTTTAGTCATGTTTAATTTATACTATTGTCTTAACTGAATGAAGACATTAAAAAATTATTGATAGGAACCAAATCAGACCATATGAGCTGGTTTGTGTCTGTGTACAGTATTATATTGATAGACAATTTTCATAATGTTTCTTGGTAGATCAGGTTATATCTTTGCAGAAAGTCTATTTAATTTTTGGCAGAGCCCCCCCCTCCCAAAACAAATTCCACTTGCTGCCACTGAATTGGATACCCACCGACCCAGGATTTATTAGAACCAATGCATGCATGCTGGATGTGATGCGGAGGATAAAAGCCTGTGGATGTGTGCACAGAAGCGGAGGACAAGAGGACAAAGTTCAGTATTACCTTGTCATTCCACATTGATAACAGGCTCTTTTGGTCTTTTAAAGCAGCATGATCAATCCTCTCAGCCCACAATTTCTTTTTGCTGTGCTGCAAACATATACAGTGGTGCTCAAAAGTTTACATACACATGCTTAAGTTGACTAAAAAGAGGAATAAAAAAATCATGTTTGGAAATTATTTTATACCTAAATAAAAAATGAGGTAAAATCCAACCTTTAAGGACACCAATTTTCTTTGTGAATGAATAAACGTATTGTAAATAAATAATGTTCTATTTAAAATACAGGGGGTCAGAAGTATACATACCCCTATGTTAAATTCCCATAGAGGCAGGAGATTTATTATTAAAGGCCAGTTATTTCTGGATTCAGGATATTATGCATCCTGATAAAGTTCCCTTGGCCTTAGAATTAAAATAGCCCCACATCATCACATACTTTCACATGCTTAGAGATAGGCATGGGATACTTTCTATAATCATCTCTCAATGCAAATCAAACCAGGTATTAGTCTAACTGAAATAAAACCATGCCTATCCTAAGCATGGTGAAGAGTATGTGATGATGTGGGGCTATTTTAATTCTAAGGCCAAGGGAACTTTATCAGGATGCATAATATCTGAATCAGGAAATAACTGGCCTTTAATAATAAAAAATCTGCCTGCCTCTATGAGAATTTAACATAGGGGTATGTTACTTATGACCCCTGTATTTTAAATAAGAAACATTATTTATTTACAATACGTTATTCATTCACAAAGAAAATTGGTGTCCTAAAGGTTGGATTTACCTCATTTTTTAATTTAGGTATTAAAATAAATTTCCAAAACATGATTTTTTTATTCCTCTTTTTAGTCAACTTAAGCATGTGTATGTAAACTTTTGAGCACCACTGTATAGCAGTTCTGTCAGACGGTTCAATGTGTGATACACGTGCCATTTCAGGGAGAACTGTGTTATTAAAATACACTTAGTAACAGCAGGTGTCACCAAATCATCCAGTACTGAAATCCTGGAAAAGGATAATAACTTTTAAAACAACTTGGGTTCTGTTATGGTAACATTGAATTTAACAAAAAAATGCAGCAACATGTCTAAATATAGGTCCAATGGGACAACTAGCATGAGCAGTCCCACGATCTGGGAGAGAGCAAGAGATAAGACAACTCTTACCATCTCATCATCATTTCAGTAATAGCCACAGTGCAATGAGAAGTACTGGGACAAATAAAAGCAGCATGTGAAAGGAACTGTAGAGCAATTGTTTAGCAACAGCACACACTTTCCCTCAGTTGCCTTCTGAATTGAATTAGTATTTCTCCTGACATTTAGCGGCTCATGGCAGGATCACTTCAGTGATCAACAGCTATTTAACTACTTATTACATGCAGGATTTCTTAAACTATGTTAACAGTTGTAATCTTGTCAAGTCAATGACATGTCACTGACATTACAGTGACCAAAAAATGTGTCAAGACTACCCAAAATGCCCAAATTGATCTTGGTGTCTTCACTAACACACTTGTGTTTCTGTTGAGCTGACAGTTTTATTTAACCAATATTCCCCAGAAACATTGGCAATTTCAGACCCTTTTTAGGGGGACCCAAGCCCCCATACATTTAATCTAAACCTCCCTGAACGTTATAATAATTGAAAAAAAACTAATAAATTTTAGAGCTTTAAAACAACACTGGATAACGTTTTGCACCTTACAATAATGTTTAAAAAATTGTTTTAGTGGTTCATCAACGCGTAACAGGGTGAACGCACCTCTGTATTCACTTTGCAGCTCTCTACCGGCTATAATGGCACTATGCAGGTTTGCCTGATCGGGTAGCAGATCTGTAATTCCAATAACACACAATGGGACAATTCCGTTTCCAACCTGTAGGAGCACCGAAAAAATACAGTGTTGCTTTAAGTTCGAGATTGCATACTTGTCTGTTAGTGAAAGAGGACAAACAATATCAGGTTCAAAGGGCTTAAAACAGGTTTTAATGTCCTGTGTTGCAGAGGTAGTTGTGCCAGACTCCCGCCTTGAGCTGAGGGTCTATCTGATCTGTGAGAGGGAGAGCAGGAGTGCGGTTGTTAAATTTAACGTTGGTAGTCCCCAGAGAAGAAGTTGGTAATTTCATGGTGCAGATTAGAACCCAAATTGAAACGTAAGCAACTAAAATTGCTGAATGTTAGAACATTGTGTCAAACTGGTCGTTATTGCTGTGACTTGCGAAGTGTCAGGTTTAGTTCCATCATAGTGTTTACATTGTCAAAAAGCGTTAGCTGACGTTGTTCAGTAGCTAGCTCAGAAATTAAATCTAATGAAATAAATCTAATGAAATCTAAAGCTATTAAAATTACTGATTTAGCAGGGGGGTTAACACTTTAGCAAGGCACTGTATTTGATTTACTTAATTGCATTAAGAATTCCTTACACAAGAAAAGACATCCAATACAATCGAGGATAAAAACACCATAAAGTCCAGGACTTATTTCCATTGTGGTCCACATCTGTGTCATATTCTCATTAGGGGCTGAGCCCCCCTAAAGGTCTGATTCTAGAAGCTGCCTTTCTTGCGTAAAGTAGATTGCACAATAGCATCTTTACTTGAAATAATAATTGGATTTCAAAACTGCAGAGAATTCACACTTTGATTTGCTTTGCTTCCCATATATTTACACACACCCTGGCTTTAGGTCTCGATTAGCAGCAGTACATTCAAATTAATTCATCCGTAGTGGTGCTCATGTACATCATCAGTCTTGGTAAATACCCTGTTAAATTGAAAACGTGGTAATGCTACGTTTTGTGGCCATGATGTTAAATTTACTGTAGGCCAAGATAAATAGCCCCTTGCTTTTCCACAAGGTAGGCCTACAACTGCAGTGTGCAGTCTATATTAGCATTGGCAAAGAAACAGCTTTTCCTGGTGCAAGCAGATGCACTGGGTCCTGCATTATTAATATTATTGAGTTGACATCATGATCTTCAATTAGCTGACATAACCAGAGTGCATGTAATTAGTCTAACACGGCAGAATGGATTACCATGTTGATTAAACGATAAATACACAATGGATTTCCTATCAATTTCACTGCATTCATCGATCCTAATTCAATCCAATATGAATTCCCTAAAAGTATAGTTAAGAGTCATTCTCAATTAATTTGATTAAAATGATAAATTCACATATTAACACTGAGTTAACTGTAAAACCTGAACACAGTTATGTGAGTGTGTAAAAACTAGTTAGCATACAACAAAGAAGTTTAGCTAATATCGTAAAGAAAAATATGGCTTAAATTAAGGACCAAACTATTCAAATGATTATCTAAAAGTAATAAATAAATGGTGGAAAAAATAGTTAAAATTAAGGACTAAACTGTTGTGATTAGCTAAAAGTAATGGAGAAACGTAAAAATAACTTGCAGTTGAAATAGTTAGCTAAAAGTAATGAATAAATAGAAAGCTAAAAGTAAGGACTACACTGTTTCAATGATTAGCTGACAGGGAATAGAGAAACGTATAGCTTAAAGTTAAAATAGTTAGTTACTGATTGAAAAAGGTAGCTAAAAGTAATGAATAAATGGTAGAAACAGATAGCTAAAAGTAATGGAGAAACATAAAAATATGTTACAGTTGAAATAGTTAGCTAACTGTTGAAAGAGTTTGCTAAAATAAATGAATGAATCAGGGCTGCCAACTCTCACGCATTGGCCGTGAGACACACGCATTTGACTGGTTTCACACGCTCACACGCCACACCCCCGATTTCTCACGCAGAAGTGTCAACCCGGTCGGTTAAATTTCTGATAGATGAGTTTATCTATAGATGGATCTGTTTAGCCACTAGTTGTGCTTTCAGAGACTGTGAGGGGTTCAGAGCGCTCCCTGTCTGTGAAAGTTTCGAATTGTCGCAAACTGAGAAATTTTTTTTACGATCCATCCCATTTCGGTTTAGGTATGAGCTCTGAGTATCACAGACCCGTCCGTCGCTTCGTGTCCACTCTCTCGTAACAACAGAGGTGGCAGCGCGGCTGGTAGCGTAGCAACTTCAGTTCATGTTAGTGGACTGCCTGCTGCGTGGACAGTGACGCGTTGCATCCGTGTAGTCCTCCGATAATGCGCAGCGTACAGCCTACTCTAAACTTTGTCAGAGACCAGAGACCCAAATGGCCTCTGTGTCTGTCAGACGGTCTGCATGAGATCCACCATATCAGCGGAGCAATGACATGCACAGCAGACTATATGACAACTCTCCAAATCTCGGCCAACAGAGATGGGAGGAGTTATATTTTGAATGTGCACAAAGTTGTAAACATGAGCAGAAATCTGGTGAAACACATCTGAGCTATACTATATTACTATACCTATATTACTACTATATACACTATACTATATATACTATACTGCAACGTTGGGCCACTATTGTGCTTCTTTAACCTCGGTGCATCTCTAAATGTAACTGTAAATAATTAATTTGATGTTTTATGAAATGAACAATAGTCTTTTTCCCCCAAAAAGTAAATCCAGAAGTGGGGCCCAGAGGATGAGGGGCAAACATTACTGAACCTTGGCACAAGGGTAAAGGATAAGAATTATGTAGATCAGTGGTTCTTATTCTTTAGAATTTCAGTGGTCTAGGTGACCCTCAACATTAATTTAACTTTGGGTCCCTTGCCCAAACACCAGGGACCCCTGGACCTGTTCCCCACAGACCCAAATCTTCTCAGCTGTTGATGAGATTTGCTACTGTCTCATCATGTGGTTCATTAGTTTGGCACGTTGTCTGGGTCAGTTCTTATATATAAGAAGTTAATAATGTATAAATGTAAATGCTGAATGCCGTAAAACCTGTTGATACTACACAATGCAAAGGTTCTTAACCCTACAGTTTGCACATATCATGTAAGATTGATTTCTCCATTTATTTGCCAAAAAACCTCCAGAAAGTGCCCTTTAATGGTTTCTTTTTCAATTTTTTTTTCCTGGGGGGGCATAACCCCACCCCCCTAGGGAGAGCCCACCCCCCACATATAAGAAATCACAATTTAAACCCTGAAGGATAAAGACCCAAAGAAATTGCTTTGTACGTGGCAAAATATGGGTTGCCCCCCCAAATCTCACTCCAAGGTTTTGGGAAAAGTTGGCAGCCCTGATGAATGGTAGAAATAGATAGCTAAAAGCAAGGACTACACTGCTCTGATGATTAGCTAAAAGTAATGGAGAAAACCGGGCAACGGTAACGCTAACGGAGGTGTAATGTTACGGGTGGCCGTTGTTCTGACTGCCTGGGTCTGTTTCCCGACGGTTCAGTAAACTGCCGTTAGCATCCTTAGCACCAGAGTTAAGTGGTGACCGGGATGGTTGCTAGCTGGCTGGGGGGCCGACGTGGATGTGTCCCCGGCCCGGGGCTGTAATGATAGTAGATGGTTGCTAGCTGGCTGGGGGCTGACTGTGGAATGGATGTGTCCCT
>NC_045747.1:26792545-26795918 GCF_008692095.1 Etheostoma spectabile | reverse complement strand
TTGTCAGCTCTCATCCCGACTGAAGCCTTGCGGCGCCGGAAGACTGAGGCAGAGGACAGGGATGTGCTAGCTAGCTAAATTGCCATTAGATTAGTTGTCTATCTATACAGTTAAAGCCCATGTTGCAAGTTAAACACCACTGTTGATTATTGGGTACAAAAAGCACTCAAGATATGTATATCATTTTTAAAAATGTCTCCAAATAGTTTTAAAAGTTAGTTTTGGTCATTTTTAGTATTCGCGGGTTTATGGAGTCAATTCGGCGATGACGTCACTCGAGGGAGCAAATTCTCAGCCTGGCACTAGAACCACGGAGACTGACTGGGATGAGGAAGAGGAGGAAAGGCCAGCAGCAAAATAGTTAAGAACCTGACAGACGTGAGAGGGCAAATGAGGAATTGTCAAGATTGTGGGGAAGTCTCCTTCATTTATCTCCTTCATTTATCTCCTTCATTTATCTCCTTTATTTAGCAACGCACCAGTGCATACGATGACTTTACTTTTTACTGTCAGTGAATAGCAGCGAGTGAACGTCAACGTTTTCTCTCAATCTAGTGACAGGGATCATGTCGTTAGTTCGGATAAGTACTGGTACATTTATCTAGATATAGGAATAGAAGGCATCCCCGAGTGTTATTTCTAAGTGTTTACCTCTTCCTCCGGTGAAAACGTGTGCGGTTTGGCCGGTGTTTGTATGTGTGGCGGCGAAACTGCGGGGAGAGCGGGTGCTGTAGGCAAGGAGCAACGGTCGGATAGCTCATGCCGCGCACACTCAGGCTACTCTTCATTATCTTTAACGTCATAAATGTAAATAATAGTCCAGGATCTCGGGGAAAGAAAACGATATGCGTGTGTGTTTCAAAGACCACTGCAGGTCGATTGTGGGCGACAACGCCGTCGTGGTTAGCTTACCGAAACTCTAATGCCGTAGTTGCTGGCTAGCTACGCGATTAGCTTTATCCGCTAGCATCCGTACAGGCTAACTATAGCCAGTTAGCTTTGTGTGGAACGTAACAAAAAAACACCCATCTCAGGAGCGATGCTACTATTCCATTCAATACAATTATGGTACAAAAGGCGCACTAATGCCACATGTATGATGTGACAACTGGACGCATACATAGGCAACACAAAGGCAGTCGTAATATTTACCTAGCAGGCTAGGCTAACGCTGTGTGCTAACATCCGGCGGCGTAGCGTTAGCTAGCTATAAACTTGTAAAAGCCAAACAACATCCCCGTCTAAGCCGTGTTTCACCTTCAGATCTTTGAGTTCTTGGTTACATCCGTCTTTGAAAATCTGCCCGCCTAACACGGACAAATTGTACCGACTTCCTACCGAGCTAGCTAACCTACAGCTAGCTAGCTCGCTAGCTATACCGGTATGCTAGCTATAGCTGTCTATCTCTCTCTCTCTCTCTAAATAGATCTATCAATACTGTCTATATGTCTAGCTAATATTATATATATAGGCTTCTATGTATATGTATGTATTATCATATCGTTGCTGAAAACTCTTTCTTTCACTGTGTCTTCTACTCTCGTAACTCTCAATGGTCTCTCTAAGCTGGTGGCTATCGTCTCCCTTGCGTGACGTCATGCAATGCATGTGGGGGAGAAAAGCAAACCACTAAAATGACCTACTTTTTGTGTATTTATGTTTTGTGATACTTTTCAATATCATATACAGTGGATAACTGTTTGAATGTTTATTACCAACACAGGGCTGCCAACTTTTCCAAAAACCTTGGAGTGAGATTTGGGGGGCCAACCCATATTTTGCTGCGTATAAAGCAATTTCTTTGGCTCTTTCAGCATCATTATACTTCAGGGTTTAAATTGGGATTTTTTATATGTGGGGGGGATGGTTGCTCTCCCTAGGGGGGTCCGGGGGTATGCCCCCCCAGGAAAAAAATTTGAAAAATAAACCATTAAATGGCACTTTCTGGAGAGTTTTTTTGCACAAAAAAATGGAGAAATCAAGTCTTGCATGATAAGTGCAAAACTGTAGGGTTAAGAGCCTTTGCATTGTTGTAGTATCAACAAGTTTTAGGGCATTCAGCATTTACATTATAGACATTTGAAATTCTTATGATATAAGAACTGACCCAGACAATGTGCCACACATAATGAACCACATGAAGAGACAGTAGCATATGTCAGCAACAGCTGAGAAGATTTGGGTCTGTGGGGAACAGGTCCAGGGGTCCCTGGTGTAGGGACCAGGAACCCAAAGTTAAATTAATGTTGAGGGATCAACTAAGACCACTGAAATTCTAAAGAATGAGAACCACTGAGTTACATAAGTTCTATTACTTTAACCTTTGTGCCAGTAATGTTTGGCCCTCATCCTCTGTGCCCCATTTAATGTTTTTACTTTTTTGTGAAAATAAAGACTATTTGTTCATTTAAAAAAACATCAAATTAATTATTTACAGTTACATTTAGAGAAGCACAGAGGTTAGAGATGCACAATAGTGGCCCAACGTTGCAGTATCATACTTATAGTATAGCATATAAAGTATTTATATATATAGTGTAGTATAAATAGTATAGTATATATATATATATATAGAAATATATTTCTGCTCATGTTTACAACTTTGTGTACAATAAAAATATAACTCCTCCCATCTCTGTTGTCCGAGATTTGGAGAGTTGTATAGTACATATAGTATATATAGTATATAGTGTAATATAGTCTGCTGTGCATGTCATTGCTCTGCTGATTTGGTGGATCTCATTCAGACCGTCTGACAGACACCGAGGCCCATTTGGGTCTCTGGTCTCTGACAGAGTTTAGAGGTGTCCGTACGCTGCTCATTATCAGAGGTGCATGGATGCAACGCGTCACTGTCCCCCCCCCAGAGCGCGTCCACTAAGATGAACTGAAGTTGCTACGCTACCAGCCGCGCTGCTCACCTCCATCTTTACAGAGAGAGAGGACACGAAGCGACGGACGGGTCTGTGAGACTCAGAGCTCACACCTGAAGCCGGGGAAATGCACCTGGGATGGCTCGTGAAAAAAAGGTTCTCATTTTGCGACAATTTGAAAATTCCACAGACAGGGAGCGCTCTTGAACCCCTCACAGTCTCTGAAAGCACAACTAGTCTATCACAAGTGGCTCATCAGGTAATAAACATAGATAAACTCATCTTTCAGAAATTTGACCGACCGGGCTGACACTTCAGCGTGAGAAATCGGGGGTGTGGCGTGTGCGCGTGTGAAACCAGTCAAATGCGTGTGTCTCACGGCCAATGCGTGAGAGTTGGCAGCCCTGCCAACAATCAATAAGTGCGAATTTGTTGGAAAATTAAACCTGCAACATGGGCTTTAACGTTACTGATGAATTTGTGGGTTAGCTAGCCCAGAG
>NC_045747.1:26792344-26792535 GCF_008692095.1 Etheostoma spectabile | reverse complement strand
TGGTCAAAACAATCATACTAAAAATAAATGAGTAATCTTCTATTACCCACCAAGAATTACATTAGCATTAGCTACTTGTAAACCAGCACCTTTACAGTAGGCACCAAAGCACTATTCCTCTTCGTTCCCCCTACAGGTTGGGAGGGGAATTGTTACCATTTTTCTGATGTCTCATTCCAACAAGTTAATGA
>NC_045747.1:26792239-26792334 GCF_008692095.1 Etheostoma spectabile | reverse complement strand
CAATTTTGGAAACATTATTTTAAGATACAATGGAAGCTTTGTGTTGGATTAATCAACATTGAAATCAATCAATATCAATAAATAAGGTATCTGTT
>NC_045747.1:26789753-26792229 GCF_008692095.1 Etheostoma spectabile | reverse complement strand
TGTTGCAAACTGGGATGTAATCAATGACAAAACGATGCCATGTGGCAGAAAAACGTTAGTACGACCCTGTTCAAGGTTTCTTCCTAAAAGGGAGTTTTTCCCTACAACTGTCGCACTAAATGCTTGCTCTTGAGGAAATTACTAGATTTGTTCGGGCTTCATAAATTATAGTGTGGTTTAGACCGACTCTATCTGTGAAGTATCTTGAGATAACATTTGTTAAGATTTGATACTATAAATAACATTGAATTTAACTAATTTTGACAGATATTGTATGAATTGATTAAAAAATATTCACCTTTATATAATGAATAGTGTTATACATTTGTAGCATACATTGGGAATTAATAAAGAGGTATCCAAGTTCATCTGACAGGGCTATGGGGGTTTCCCAGACCAAAAAGATTGGGAACCACTGCAGTAAAACCGTTAGGCTTACACTTTGGTAAGTCAAAGACAAAGTAACAGCAGAGAGAATATGGTGAGAGTGACAGCTTCCACTTGGGAGGGCGGGTGGGAGTGTAAAAGCCTGTGATGCAAAGCTAATGGTCCACTTAAGCCACAACTCTTGATCGCACATCAAGTGTGAGAGCCCTGTGTAGGTGGATCTGCTGCAGGTCAGTGTGTTACAGCAGCATGCAGTCTTGATAGTAAATCCGCTTTCATTACCATGTCTGACACATGTCTGTGCACTGCTCATCATTTTGGATCATGACAATTAAATTATCAACTGCTCAATATCAACGAATCTTTCCCAAATTTGGGTTTGTTCCACAGACAATGTAAGCATACTTTGCATGTGAAAATTTTTGCATGATGACATCGACAGATTAACTAAAAAATGAAGTGAACATTGTAAGTTGCGGGCCCAGTTAATGTGATGAGCATTTGAATTGGGTAATGGCAAATTAGTACTAAACCCAAAGTACAGCTAAGGCTGATGGGAATTGCATTTTTTTACAGGTATTTGGCCATAACTCAAAGTTCACATTCAAATTTTTGATTTTAATTTGTGATGAAAAGTTAGATTACCAAAGTGTATTAAATCACATATGGATTTCATCTGAGACACTTGAAATGACAAGTGTAGAATGGGGCCTAGGATACACAGAATAGAACAGAATTCCTTTATTGTCATTGCTCAACTACGTACAAACAAAACTAAGTAGCACTCTTGGTGGTGCATACAAACATATAAATAATAAGTAATTAAAAATAGAGGAAAATAAAATAAATATATAGGTAAAAACAGACCAAACAGACAAAATACAATGCCTTCATGTGAATAAAACAGTGGCTAGATGAGATATTGCCCATTGCTGAGTTGCAGTGGCTTTATTTACAGTTAATGAAGCTCAACATAAGTTCATTCAGGAAGACCTCTATGCTTTTTAATTTTACTTCCTCTCCTTTCTCACCTAATTATCTGACTCAGTGTTTTCAAGTCTGGTTGTATACCATGAGTTCTATGAGCCAATTACATCAGAATCAGAAAGGAGTTTATTAACATTGTAGTTACCTTACGTGGAATTTGCCTTGGTTATTGGTGCATATGTACAAAAATAAATATATCAAACTTTAAATCTGTTCTCTGCTGCTGTCAGCTGTCATTTCAGGCGAAATGGATAGGCCCTTCCACCTTACTCCCCTCTAGTTCTCATCATTCCCATCGCCCAGGGTTCCTCCATCATCAAAAGTCCCACTCCACATAAACATCCAGATCTTCAGGGTTTCCTTCTCCACCACCAGTGTCTAGACTCTCTACCTCTTATAAATTTAACATAGTGATGGAGTCTAATTGCCAAAGACTTTCACATTGAAGTCTTTTGTGCATCAAGTTAAAAAAACTTGTTAACACCCTTAATGAAGGCTCTCCTAATTGAAACACTTTTAGGAAGGTGCAGTTGAAATTGAACTTAGATAATGTAATGCAGATAATATCAGTGTAAACAGTAAGTGTCAGTCTTTGACACTGTTCAGTTCTCTTATGGCTCTGGGCTAAAAACCTTTCATACTTACTAACTAACTTTTTAGGTTTTGACTGTGATTAGACTATGCTGAAGCATCTGTCAGAGGGCGGCGAATCATCTGGGAACCATTAATGTCTGTACATATTTTGTGCCTAATTTATCCAGCAGATGTTGAGATATTTTACTGGAAGATTGGAAACGTTGATCTGCTGGTAGCGCTAGAGGTTAGTTGGTGACTCATTCTTTCTCTTTACAAAATGTCATGATAATCGGACAGCACAACAATATAAATATAAATATAAAATATACTGTAAATGTGAATAAAGCTCAAACTCCTTAGAATAACTTTACATTCCATAATGTCAATGCATTGGGAACACTGCACATTCAATTCCAAACCAAAACATGACCAAAATTGATCAAGTTTTTTTTTGCATATTTCTTTACAAACTCAACCATTTACTGTATAAACTAAAAATGTCTCAAGGGTTTGCTTTACTTTGAAT
>NC_045747.1:26781242-26789743 GCF_008692095.1 Etheostoma spectabile | reverse complement strand
AATATTTAGTTGCACAACCATTATTTCGGAAAATTGCTTCCCATCTGTGTTGCATGAAGTCAGCCAACTTCTGGTACCTGTGAACAGGTATTCCAGCCAAGGACGATTGAACTACATTCCAAAATTCCTCTACATTACTGGGTTTTGCCTCAGAAACAACATTTTTGATGGCATCCCACAAGTGTTCTATGGGATTGAGGTCGGGGGATTGGGCTGGCCACTCCATAACATCAATCTTGTTCTTCTGGAACCAAGACTTTGTTCGCTTACTGGTGTGTTTTGGGTCATTGTCTTCTTGAAAGACCCATTTCAAAAAAAGATTTCTCTTCAGCATAAGGCAACATGACCTCAAGTATTTTGATGTATTGAAAATGATCCATGATCCCTGGTATGTGATAAATAGGCCCAGCACCACAGTATGAGATACATCCCCATAACATGATGTTTGTACCACCATGCCTTACTGTCTTCACATTGTACTGTGGCTTGAATTCAGTGCATGGGGGTCGTCCGACAAACTGTCTGCGGCCCCTGGGACCAAAAAGAACAATTTAGCTCTCACCAGTCCAAAGAATGTTGCACCATTTTTGCTTTGGCCAGTCAATGTGTCCCTTGGCAAATTTCAACCTATTCAGTACATGTCTTTTTCCAGCAATGGGACTCTGCGGGGGGGCTTCTAGCGGAAAGCTTTGCTTTACATAGCCTTCTTCTGATCGTAACAGTACTCACAGGTAACTTGAAGTCTTCTTTGATTTTCGGCTATTCTTCCATCCATTCAAATGGTAGTTCCCACATCATTCAGGCTTTGGATGCAATTTCAAGGCATTTGAAATCATTTCAGCTGAGCATCCTATAATTGTCTGCACTTCTTTATATGTTTTCCCCTCTTCAATCAACTTTTTGATCAAAGTCCACTGTTCATCAGAGCAATGTCTAGAACGACCTTGCTGAGTATTTCAGTATGAAATGCACTATAACCACCATGCAAAACATTATTTATAAGGTTAGGGATGATGGACTGCTATTATTTTGAACACAATGTGTGTGTGTGTGTGTGTGTGTGTGTGTGTGTGTGTGTGTGTATATATATATATATATATATGATAGAAAAATACACAAAGAAGAAAAATAGCATATACAAGAAAAAATAAGAAGAGAGTAATAATGATAATATATACACTATAAACACTTCTTGTATTTACAGGTAGGAAGAATATACTGTATATGCAAATAAATATACTTTACATATGAATATGAAAAATGCATATGTACAGGTCATATATACACGTGGGGAGAATAGATATACTGACATATAGATGAATATATCTATGAATATAAGATGGCACATCGCACAGGTTCCAACTCCGCCTTGCGGCCCTTTGCTGCGTGTCCTTCTCTCGCTCTCCTGTCCTTTCATGTCTTCAGCTGTACTATATAAATAAAATGCACAAAAAATAATCTTTAAAAAAACAAATAGTGCAGAATATGTTTGAGTGTTGGCTCATGTTATTGCATGAAAGAGTATGACTGCTGCTGGAATGAATGACTATACACACTATAGAATAAACACTATCAAGCCAAAGTGGTGGACCGACCATCCCAACATTGCAATTCATAGGGCCATTTTACCCATCATCCATATAGTGAAATAAACCTTCCTCCTGCTAACCCATATCTGCTTTTTTGGGCTTTAGCTTATTGGCCTGCCTGCTGTGCAGTGTGCTCTTTTGGGAAAAGCATTGGTCATGGTCTGTCAGCTTCTGTTTGTACACAGTGCATGAAATTACTTATTCAAACACTGTCATCACTGATGGTAGTTACAAACTAACATGCTCTCTTGTTTTTTTTGCTCCGGCTGAAACTCAAAATCATGAATAAAAGATAGTAAATCACTCCCTTCTCCCTTCTGTGTTTGCAAAGGAATGGGCTGATGGTGATGTTAACCGTTTGACAGGTGGCATCTTCAAAATAACTGGGTCAAATAAACTATATATGGCTTTCCCTTTCTGCACTACATTAGCTCATGGTGTTTGTAACGGGGCTTTAATGCCAAACAAATGCTACTGGAGCTTTCAGTTAAATCTCTAACCAATTACAGAGCTCACAGCCTCACATTTATACTGTGAGTCATGGTTGTCTCAATTATACAGCTGCCAACTCACACATACATAAACAATTTAATACTATTATTGCAGAAACCAAATTTAAAATCAAGTTCCAGTCCCATCTGTTGGTTTTACACATTTGTTTCTTATTGGCTGTTACAATTTACTTGTTAGAATTTTTGATTTTGCTTGTGAGCAGGGCTGAACTATAATTTCAGATTGTGCAGACGTCCTTATAAGTTATTACTGATTACTCAAATAACAACTACGGCTACATGTGTCTACTTGTCTACATGTAAGTTATGTGTACAGGTGTAGTCTCGCATTGCAAAACCTTCCTCCACGGAGCTGCGGAAGAAGGGCTGGCTAGTCCACACAGCTTTCCGAGATGGGAGAAAAACATGCCCTGGTTTATTGGCATTTCTTTAAACCAATTACAATTGTCTTGGAACAGAGCCTCTGCAAAATAGCCTCAGGAAGAAACTTGTTTTGGTGGAACGTGTATGTTCAAAAGTTATTTTAGTCGTGCAAAAGAAAACTTAGATTGGATAGATAGTCTAGCTAGCTGTCTGGATTTAACCTGCAGAGATATGAGGACCAGGTAACCATAGTCCTCAGAAATCCACAGGAGTTTAGAACGCCAAAAAAATAAAGAGGAAGGTAGGTGACCTCTGGTTGAAAAGAAGAACATCTGAAAGAATTTCCAGTGAAACCGGAGTGATATCGAAAGTTCTGGATATAGACTAGTATAAGAATGACAATGGATGTATTTAAAAGGGAAGGGGGCCCACTGAGGCTGCATATAAAAAACTGCAATTGAAACCAGATCCCACTAAGCATCTGATGGCTGATGGTGCATCATCAGCTTTTTTTTCGATTGTTTTTTTTGGGGGCTTTTCCCTTTATTATGAAGTAACAGTGGATAGACATGAAATGGGGAGAGAGATGGGGGACGACACGCAGCAAAGGGCCGCAGGTTGGACCCACCCCAGGACTGCTGCAGGACTCAACCAACATGGGCCGAACGCTCTTACTGGGTGAGCTAGAGGCCTCCCCGAGTAGCATCAGCTTTGTTTGGGAGTCATAATCACTGATCAGAGCAGTGGAGTGTGTATTAGCTTCTGAGTGTGTGTGTGTGTGTGTCCTGCTCCACCTCTGCATTAACATGAGCTGGCAGCTAGCCTGCCTGCATCGCACTGATATCAGCCTGGGCAGATGTTCCAGGGCTGACTACAGAGGTGTGGAAGTCATTAGAAAGTTGTGGTAATGAAATCCAGGCTAACAGGCATTACCGCTGTTGCCATGGGGTTTGTTGGCCATGCTTGACCCACCTGCGCATTTACCATCTGAAGGGGCCAACATCAACAAGGCTTTTACTGTGTATTTCAGTAGACTCTGCTCAACACCAAGATGCTGTCATATGGTCTGTTCTCTTTTTTTCCTCCTCTTGTGTAAATGCATTACTTGTAAACAACAGTAAACATGTCATGAAGAAATGTCAACTCCACCACAGACATCGGATTGGATGCAAAGTTGGTGCAAAAGTTAACAGTAGCTAGCTTAGATGTTTATAATGAAAAAAGTCTAGGGCACAGATGCTTTCCAGTGAAATAATGCAAGTTATCATTGATGCAGATGTTACCAATATTTGTCTTATTTATACTCCTTCTGAGTAACTTTAAGTTAAAAATTAAGCCGAGAATGATCTTCTTTTTTTTTTTTTTTAAGATTATTTTTTGGGCATTTTTTAGGCCTTTAATTGACAGGACAGTCGAGGATATGAAAGGGGAGAGAGAGGGGGAGTGACATGCAGCAAAGGGCCGCAGGCCGAATTCGAACCCGGGCCGGCTGCGGCGAGGGGTAAACCTCTATACATGGGCACCCGCTCTACCAACTGAGCTATCTGGGTGCCCAAGAATGATCTTCTTTACATGTTGCATTTGCAGTGTAGTTGATGATACCTTTATTTAGTTTGTTTTTTTAACACAGGGAAAACCTGCCAAAAAACAGATGATAGACTCTTTTTCCATTGCCACTAGAAAAGTATGCACAAGCTCTGCTTTCCCTCAAAAGAGATACACTACTCTTACAACATGGGTCAAAAAGCCGCAATGAGGCCGGTGAAAATGTTACGGTGGTTTCTTCTTTTTTATATATATCTGTTATTTATAAGTTACGGTTGAGACGCACTGGGCTCAAAAAAACGGCCCTGCCGTTTGTCAATAACCTATAATGTGAATCTTTCCAAGCACTTTGCCACAGTGGAATCTTGAATATTTGTGGCTGCATGCAGAAATTATCCAAAGACAAATTATCAGTAGTAGCCTATAGAGGTTGATACAGGGGCGGCCCTTCTGGCATTTGCCCAAAATCCAGATGGCCAGTCCGTCACTGTGTGTGTCCCTGCATCGGGCCGGAAAACGGCAGAAAATAAGTGTGTTTACTCGGGTGTCCTGTTTCCATCACTACCGATTGAAGCTGGAGACGATAAATTACCATGCCTACTTACAAGGCCATTCGTCCCGGGAGAGAATGCAGATTGTAGTCTTTTCCACTGTAGACAAAAGCCAGATGTTAGTGGGTGTAGTTTTTTTTTTTTGGCAGGTAGTAAGACACGATCTTAGCAGCTCTGTGAGGCTTTACTCAGGCACATGTTCGCCATATTAGTTTAGAGGGTTTGAATGCTAACATTTGCTAATTAGCACTTAAGACAAAGTACAGCTGAGGCTGATTTGGAATATTATTCCCCTTTAGTATTTGGTCAGAAACCAAAATATTGGACAAAATGAAATTTTAGAACCAATTTTGATCACCAAAGTCTTCAGGAGTCATTCATGGGTACATTGAATGTCTGTTCAAAACTATTGTTGCAATTATGGTTGTATTATAAGCCACAGAACCCAGTGGCGACTAATAAATAATAAATACATAGCCCCAGTTAAAACTCTTAGCAGCAAACTCTGGAACAGATTGATCTTACAGAGGGCTTGATTATATTCTGGAATGGACGTGTATACGTACAGCTGCGTGCAGCGGACGCATCGTAGCTCTGTTAATAATATACGCTTGGAGGACGTGTTCCACACATGCACAGTAGATGATGATATGTCTGAACATGTCACACAGCCTACACATACATTCTCTGATGATGACCTTTACGCCACATGGAGTCTTGCATACTCGCAGACAGTATAGTTTCAACTTTATTGTCTATTACTTATAGGATTTGAGAAGTTTCTGGACATTGTCACAATGTTTTCTGTCACAAAAACACAGACACCGATTGGGAAGACAGAAAACAGGAGTGCTTTTTTTAGTGGTGTTTGGAAAAAGTCTAACAAGGTGCCCTTTGGTGCATGGATAGTCTACATTCATGGCGTTCCACATCCGGGATTGCTTTGTTTCTGCCGGAAATTCGCAAGATGTCACTCTTTTCGTCTGTATGTCCTTTACCTTAAGTTTCCGTTAGCTTTCTTTGTTTAATTTTAACCTCTGGTGGAATTACGAGGACTATGGTTAACTGGTCCTCAGATCTCTGCAGGGTAAATCCAGACAGCTAGCTAGACTATCTGTCCAATCGGAGTTTTCTGTTACACGACTAAAACAACTTTTGAAAGTACACATGTTCCACCAAAACAAGTTCCTTCCAGAGGCTATTTTGCAGAGGCATAAGGGTCTATTCGGCACTTAGCGCCGCCTAAGACAATTTTGATTGGTTAAAAAAAAGGATAATAAACCAAAGCATGTTTTTCTCAGTTTAGGGATAATCCAATAGCATCAGAACAGCAAAAAAACAAGATACACATTTTTTTTATTTAAAAACCTTTATTGATGCGGCTTTTGCATAGAAAAGGTACAAAATGCACAAACGCATTGTGGCACACAGGCCTTCTTCAGGGTGACTTACAAGAAGTGAGATACAAAAAGGAAATATATAGAACAAAGACAGGACGTGACATCACACTCAAAACCCTAGTAAAATAGAGGATTGTCAGTATTATCAGGGAAAAATTATTTGACAAACACTGTTTGTTGATATTTTAAATTTATAACATGTTTGATGATAAGCACCTGGTGAATGAAGATAATGTAAATTAAAGTCACCAGTTTTTGTTGGTATCAATACAAATGAACTATGCTATAATATATTATTATGTACCATTGTAGGGATTGATGGCCCAGTGGGTTTTTCAAATTGAACAGATGACTTTAGCTCCATTTTCACATAAGCAGTAGATCATGTGTCCACTAAAAGAAATCTGTGAGGCTTGCATTGTTATATTCTCTGGGGAAAAGGCCTTACTAACGGGAATTATCTCTTCACTGCTGCCTCACACCTGACATACACTGGAATTGTGCGTTAGAATGTCTTCCTTATTATAAATAATAGGATCATCTTATAGAACAAGCTAAAGCTACAGGCTCAATGTCACAAATAATATATGATAGCATGCTCATTAATTGATTATATGTGACATTTGTGTTACATAATAAGGATTAAAGATTCATGTGTCATATGACCAGTAATCTGACAGGGTGGTGTATTCTGTCCACTAGCTAACAGCCAACTAACCATATGCTGTTTACACATACACAGGAAATAGCGCTTTGGTGATGAAATAAAATACTGACATGTTAAATATATTTCACTTTACAGCAGGGGCGATTCTAGGATCAGACCTTTAGGGGGGCCTAGCCCCTCATGAGAATGCGACACAGATACAGTGCCTTGCAAGAGTGTTAAGGGTCTAAAATCGCCAACGCTTTACACACCCAGTGAATCCACAACCTGGTTTTGCTGCTCCCGAATATCTAATCTTCTACACAGCACAAATAATACAACAAAGTCACCGTGCCCATGTCCATATTTATCAAGCCTCTGAGAATTACTTACAAGAACACTGCTAAAAATGTACTTAAGATAAAAAAATCTTGGCTCAAAGCTGTGCTTAACAGTTAATTATCAAGCATCTCAGTCATAATTTAAAAGGGATATTTCACTGTTGGAAAGATGTATATATCTTTATATTGGGTCACTTCTGTAAAAGAAATGGGATTCTTTTTTTTAAAAAATTGGTGCCTTTTAAACAGAGAAACACCATAAAATGTGTTTTGGCTCATGTGGATGAAATCCCAGAATGCACTTGCATTCCTTTTCTACTAGTCCACTCCCAAGCCACGCCTACCGTTTACAGACATAGACAGACAGTCAGTCAAATCAACTCACCGTGGCTCAAATGGTGTTGCACATTTAAAAGATATAAAAACAACATTGTATAAAAATACAGCTACATTTAGTGCACACACATTATAGGTAGCATTAACGCTTGGTGTGCTGTAAACACAAAGTATAAACACAGCCTTGAAGTTGCGTGGAATTTAGAATGGATTTAGCATTTAACAGTCACAAACTCCACTAGCGGTTAGCAGTGGTTAAAGTGCCCCATTTCTGCGTGTCCGTGTCCATGTTTTCACAGCCCACTTCCATGAGTCTCACCCGACAGAGCAGCTTACCGTGAGACCAGTTTGTTCATCTTTACGGAGACATTATGGAGAGGAAATAGGGCAGAGAGGACAATACATACATACATACATACATACATACATACATACATACACACATACATACACCTGGACTTAAATTCACACCTGGTCACTTTATCACTAAAACACTGACACTTTAATATTAATTTATGGTCTTTTCTTTGTTTATTTGACGAAGGTTCTTATTGTTGTTATTTTGTTGTCTTTATACTGTCTTTATACTGTTTTTATTTCTTTTTATTTCTTTTTTCTTGCAAAAACTGCTGCTGGAACTTTCAATTTCCTCGCGGGAGTCATCCCAAAGGATCAATAAAGAGAAGTCCAAGTCTAAGTCTAAACTGTCTAGTGTTAGCTTTCCACCTAACTGGAACTCCCTTATTTGGCATTGCTGCATCCAAGCACACCGCCGTAAATGTCCCCTTACTGGGCTAGCGGCATCATGTGACACCGCTGGCTGAGGTGCTGGTCTCTGTAGCAGACAAAGCTCACATATTCTGTTGAGTATTCCATCTGTAATAAAGTTTACTTCATATTCTCCGATCTGTACCTATGTATCCTGGTGGTACACATGTGCGTTAGTTTCAATGCACATAGTTTTTAGATTAGCTCCAAGATGGCCGACACTCAACTCATTTCGGAAAAGTATTGGAACAAAATATTTTAGCAACATTTTGATTGACTGGAAATACTTTGGTATGTGTCAAGTAAATTCATATGAAATAACATATCCACAAACAAGTGGATAACAAGAGTTATTGCGAGACACTGGAAAGATAGAGTAGGTCTAGACCACATCATTTACAAGGACCCAAGAGTTCTAGTAGTTTCCTCCAGAGCAAGCAACAGTGCGAC
>NC_045747.1:26780227-26781232 GCF_008692095.1 Etheostoma spectabile | reverse complement strand
GGAAAAACTTCCTTTTAGGCAGAAACCTCGGACAGACCCAGGCTCTTGGTAGGCGGGGGTTGAGATGAATATTGGCAATGACAGTCACTATAAAAGATCATGGAATAGTGACTAAAAAATAGTAGATTGTAGTAGTTCTTGGCAATGCAAGACAGCACGGCATTACAAGGCACAGCAAAGCGTAGCAGGACGTAACAAGGCATCGCAGAGCGTAGCAGGGCATCAACGTTACAACTTTATTTACAGATCTACACATGAAGATGAACGTGATCCCTTTCATCATGGTCGGAAGCCATCAACAATGCATGCACTGTATGTCTACATAACCTTATGTGAAATAGAGAAAAACGTTCTGTTCAAGTGTTTTTCACCCTGATTTATTAGCTTAACTTGCATGATTCAACACCTAGCTTACAAGTCAACTCACAATTATATGTTAAGCTTTTTCAGGTAAGTCCACAGTCTCCATCAGTATAATGTAAGATTATGATTATTAGAATCAACAGCTTTTTCAATAAGCTTTTTCATGTTGACGTAAAGGTAATGCTTTAGAGCTGCTCTCTTTCCCACATCAAAAAGTATTTTTATATTGTCTTACATGTTGTACTCAGTCATACACTACCCTATAGTGCCCAGTTGAATGCTTGCTTTCCATTTTTGTCCTCGGGATCAAACCTGACCCGTTTTTCAAAGTTTCTAATCAATAAATTTGTTTTTCTTTCAACCAAACTGGCCAAAAACTAACAATTGGTTCAATTAATAAAACTGTTGAAATGCTTTAAAAACAATTTACTGACTGAACTCTGACAAAAGTCTGCCTCTGATTTTACCTTAAATATTTCATAATTTCTACTTTTTAACTAAAAAAGGTAGGTATAAAAAAAAGGTCTTAAGTTATATAACTGCTGTGTTTAATGTATTTTTTTGCTATTTATTGAGAACATTGAACAAATGTGTATGTGTAGATGAATGTGCTGGTACGTACACACACACACACACACACAC
>NC_045747.1:26779965-26780217 GCF_008692095.1 Etheostoma spectabile | reverse complement strand
ACACACACACACACACACACAGGCTTTACAGAGGCATCGTTCGCTGCCTTACAATCCCATGTAAAGGAAGGAAGAAAAGAAACGATGGTAAGGAGATTGTTTGTACTCTTACGATGGATGGCCTTCAGAAAGCATGTTGAATATAATGAAGAAAAATGGGCATGTTGATGTAGGATATGGCAAAGCCGATGACTCTTTGTTAGTAGCCAAGGTTGCATTGGTGTTACGGGGAGGTGAGGACAGGACCCAAAT
>NC_045747.1:26776656-26779955 GCF_008692095.1 Etheostoma spectabile | reverse complement strand
GACAGCAGGCAGGAGCAGGAGCACAGCAGTTTATTGTAACACAGTTCAAAAGAAAACACCGGGTGCTACAGGCGCTGACTAAATCCAGGAACCACAAGGAAAAACAAAAAGGTCCAACATGAAAAAAGGTCCAAAACAGGTCCGGGGATTTGGAAACACAAAAAGAAGGAAACAGCACAGGGAAATGCAAGGACACAATATCACGGGAGAAATTTGCAGCAACTTACAGGGAAACAATGGAGACTGGCAGGACCATGCACACGACAACATAAGGCTCTGGCAAAAGACAAAGGGAACACTGGGGTTAAATACAAGAGGTAACGAGATAACGGAACAGGTGAGACATCAGGTGAAACACATTAGGGCGGGGCAGGACAATCAGACCGACAAAAGTAAAGCTGGGCAAGATGAGACAAGACAGGAAACCATACTATCAAAAAAAAACAGGAAGCAGAACAAACAGACACTTACCGGGGAACAAGAGAAAGGATAAACAACACCAAGGAGAAAACTAAGAAACAACACAAGGAGGCAAAAAAGGGAAAAATAATTCCAACCAAAACCCCAAACCATGACAATTGGCTTACTTTCTCCTTGACGGGTTAAGTGGACAAGAGAGAGAGCAAATATTGTCACACAGTCTCTTCACAAGCTGCATGACATTGGAGTGTGCGTCGTTTCCCTGACATGTGATGGACCGTCTTGTCACTTTGCCACGATGCAGGCTCTTAGAGCCAATATCACAGTTGGAAACATGAGGCCATTTTTTCCTCACCCTGCAAATCCTATGCAGGCCGTGCATGTTGTTTTTGTCTTGTGCCACATGAAACTCTTGAGGAACGCTGTAGCTGATGGACTTGTTTTCCAGACAGACAGTGCCAAAAAGATTAGATGGCAATATCTAGAAGATCTAGACCTAAACAAACTTCAGAAGACTGAGGGCTCAAGGCTGGGTAATAAGCTTATCTTTTCTTTGGAGAAGATGGCGGTAGATCTTGCTGCTCAAGTTTTCAGCTGCAACGTTGCAGATGCCCTGGAATTCTGCAACAAGGAGCTTCACTTGCTTCACTCAGTTTCATGGTTCTGTGGAAACCGTCAAATTTCTGAGAACAATCAATTTAGCTTTTGATTTTCTCAATAACAGGAACCCTGTGGCAAAGGGTTCCAAAGTTGCTTTGAGAAGTTGTAATACACTTTACATGCTGAGTCTGTTGGAGAGATCTGAAAATGTCCTTCTGCAGCTCAGAGATAGCTCTGGGTGACATCTTGTGCAGGGCCTAGGAAAACAGGTCCAATTGTTGCCAGCTCCAGATGAATTTCAAACATCTTTAAAGAGCTGGTTGAAGCACAACATGCACCTTGTAAGTATCTCCTCACTTACAAACTCAGTCAGGGTAACCTTGAGCTGTTATTTTCAGCAGTTAGGGCACACGGAGGCTACAACAACCCAACTGCCCGACAGTTCAAAGCTGCGTACAAACACCTCCTAGTGAGACATCCAAGTGAAAAATGGAAAAGGGAATTGTCTCATTAGAGAATGCACCATGTTGGCAGTGACAGTTGGTCCAACTTCTCGTCAATAGGATGTCACACCAGCACTGTCTCTACATTCTAACCTCTACTACAGCATCGTACTTTATGTCGATTCAATATCCAAGTTCAAGGACGCTTCTATCCATTACATTGCTGGATTTGAGGTTAAAAAGATGGAGAAAATCTTGTGTATGCCCTGTTCTCTTGCATTGAGTTCTGATTCCAGCATGCAAGCTTTCCTTGCCTTGAAGAACAGGGAAGGCTAACAGAATCCATCAACAAGTATTGTGGAGGTGTGTAAAGCCTCTGAAAGGTGCTTTCAAAGACTTCTGAAGACCAGTGGAGGAAAGTTTCCTCAAGGAAAAGGAGTGACAGCTGGATACGCCTTCATCATTTGGCAAAGGGAGAAACTGAGAAAGTAACAGGGGCTCTGGTGAGAAGGAGGATGAAAAAATGTATACTTTTCCATCACCAATGGTATGGTGTTTTTACAATTGCTTTGCTTAGAGCCCGCATCAATGGGGAATAAGCATTTGCTGAATGAACCTGACTTTACATACGTTCAGCTTGCTGTGAGAGACCTTTAGAAAACATGAGAAAAACCAGTCAGTAAAATATTTTGGTTCACTGTTACTTACATGCTAGCAACAAATTACATGAAGTTTTAAGGTTAAACTGTTATTTTTTTGTGATTATGTAGTATATTCTGTTCAAATGTTACACTCAAATGTTCAGATGTTTCAGTGTTGTCTGTTTGTGTTGTGTGTTTGTTATGTTTATCTTGTCCTGTGTCCCCACTCTCAGTCTGCACCTTGACGTGGTGAGTGGGCTTCTAACTTAGCCAGGCTAGATTCTAGAGTTTATGGTAAGCGTATTGTGTCACTTCTGGTGTTCCCGTGTTACAAACGCTAGTTTGCTGCTCTAGCAAAACTCACTCAACTCTGCTTTATTGTTTAAATTAGCAGCTATTTGATTGGATTGCATTTAAACTACACTAGTTATGCTCAAGCACTTATACTTCTCTTACAGCGACTGCCTCGCTGATCTCACAATTGTTAAAATGTACTCCAGCTTAGCCATTGCTAATGGCTAACTCCTCTCCCTCTCCTGCTTGCTCTTGCTCTGTTTGTCAAATGTTTAGCTATTCCCCTGCGTCCTTTAGTAATAATGATACATGGAAAACCAGGGAGCGCATATGACGGCGGTCGCTCTAAAGCATCTTCGCCTCTCTGACAGTTTCTCCTCACTCAGTGATACACCTGCTGATTAGCCAACTGTGGTTATTGGGAGCTCTATACTGCAATATGTGAGGCTGGCGGCTCCAACGGCTGCGGTCGTGTGTGTCCATGGGGCCAGAACGGGCAATATAGAATCCCATCTATAGCTTCTGGCTAAAAAGAACCGTAAATACAGTAAGATCATACTTCACGTAGGTGGTAATTATTTATCACTAAAATTAATGTTGGGTCACTTTGTGCATATGCAAAGACAATGTCGGACTCTCTGGACCCCTGCCAAACCAGACCAGCAATGACATGTACAGCCGCATGTCATCCTTCCACCGCTGGTTGTCAGGGTGGTGACCAGCTAATGATGTGGTCTACGTGAATAACTGGAGGGTGTTCTGGGGAAAGCCTGGTCTAATTACAGAAAATCATTCATACCACAGGCAATAACACTATTTAACATGTCATCGCTGGGTGCTAGATAAGGCTTTTGGACACCACGCTACTGCAATAAGTGCAACCTGCACAATTGGTTTATTT
>NC_045747.1:26773377-26776646 GCF_008692095.1 Etheostoma spectabile | reverse complement strand
TACATTTTAGCATATTATTTAAGCAGTTGCACATGTTTGTTTTCCCATCCTGTACATATTCAAATATTTGTTCTTTTATTTTATTCATATTACTATTTCATGTATATTGTATGTATGTATATTTTTCCTAGTATTTCATTTATAATTTATATTCTGTGCTTTGTGACTGATTTTGCTGCTGTAACACCGGATTTCCCATTTTTCTTGGGATCAATAAACATCTATCTATCTATCTATCTATCTAATTAGGAGAGACAACATTTGTCCCACCTGGGACAAAACCACTCTCATATCAAAAAATCTGACCGAGTCCATTATCGGTCGTAAGCTATGACAACCCAAGTCTGATCAGAAGTGAGATGCAATGCGCTCCTCTGTGCTTCCACTGGAGCAGTCGCCCACTCAAAGTCTAATAACCACGGTCTGTCCCCAAACTCAGATTGATTAAATCAAAGGTAAACAAAAGAGGGGCTAAACTTAACAACCTAATTGGAATTAACCCTTGTGTTGTCCTTTGTGTCACAGGGACTTTAGTTTATTTACATTTTGTATTAGCCTGGCGTTGTGCTTCTGGGTTCCCGGGGCCTTTCTTATTTCATGTCAACTGCCGTTTCCCTTCAAACCAGGTTCTCATTATATATTTCTATTTGCCTAGTCTTTTTGGCTCTCTATTTGTATATTAGTTTATATCAATTGGAAGTACATTGCAAGATAAAGCCTGGGCGTCAAGTTTTGCCCCTGACCTCAAAATCCCTTCGCTTTGGGAAACAACAATAAACTTCAAGCAGGCAAGCTACACGCTGAAAATGGCCAATTTTGAAGAAAATTTGGATGGTGCAACAAGGCAGGCCTGTTTGGTTCTTTCGGGGAATAATTGTAAATATTTACAAAGAATATGTTTACGGCATTTACTATCTAACTGAGATGTTTTGGGACCAATTGGTGGGAGTACTGTGGACAAAAGTGGACATGGCGATACACTGGTAAGAGCAAATGAGGTTCAGCCATGTATCCAACTAATTTAACTAGCTCTTGTTACTGTATTGTGTAAGCCTGTGTTTTCATCTTAAAGGCAATAAGTAATACTGACAGCTAGTAAATAGTTACTACAGCACAAATTCAAAATACTGGAGAGTCATCTCACCCGCCCCCTCCTCCCCAGACTCAAAGTTCACAGAGCTAGAAGCGTGTCTGAAATAGCCAGACTTTACTTCACAGCACAGCAGAGTAGATGACGTTGCCGGCTATATTGACAGTCATAAAAGGGAAAGGGAAAAGACGATCCATTTCCTGGGAATCCGGATTAGCTGCCCAAGTAATGTATAAATTCCTTTCAAATACGCATTCCCAAATCCCAAACTGGCAATTTTTATAATATTTGTATTATTATTTGGGCAAAAGAACAGTCTATGTCCATCATCAACACAGTTTACAATATATATTATTATAAACGCTGCGTGATCAGGTGAGCTGCGTGCGTGACATCTGCTGCAGCGCTGATCATTATTGGGGTGGCAGTAGCTTAGTCCGTAGGGAGTTGGGCTGGGAACCGGAAGGTTGCTCGTTCAAGTCCCCGTACGGACCAAAGTATGGTGGTGGACTGGTAGCTGGAAAACCAAACTCCCAACTGCTTGAGGGGCCTTTCCATGGGCAGCCCCCTCACTCTGACATCTCTCTCCATTAGTGCGTGCACAGGTCCTGAGTATGTGTAATATTTCACAGAACTTTGTTATTTAGAGCAGGGGTTCCCAAAACTTTTAGCCCACGACCCCCAAAGTAACAGTGCAAGTGACTTGCGACCCCCCCACCATAAACGTATATAAACATTGCGCGCAACCGCACACGCACTATGGACGTATCCAAACACAAGCATATTGGACAACACAACAAAAAAACACAGCCTAAAATTATTCTACAGTAATTTACTCATTACTTTAATTGAACTTAACCTCACTAAGAGATGGATGTGAATATGTTTGGAGCACAGCAAGTCCAATCTTGGTTTAATGTTGGAGACCGCTACTCAAAAATCATCCTCCACATTCAATCGCGCTGTACACCGCCCTGCTACAACTGATTCTGTCGCTAATATGTCGGAAATCTGTCGCAATGACCTCAGGGGTCAGAGTGGTCAAAGAAAATCAAAAGAGCTGTTCCCTTTTTATTTATTTGCTTGGTTGTATTTTAAATTTAGCCACTAGTTTTATCTTGTGTTAAAATCATGGCTTACATATGCTATTTCTAATCATTTTTAAAATTTTATTTTATTTCTGGAAATCAACTTGCGACCCCCCTCTCTGGCTCGCGACCCCCCTGTGGGTCCCAACCCCCACTTTGGGAAATCACTGATTTAGAGCACCGTCGCCTGCATCAATGTTACCGTATGACAACAAAAGACGCATACTCCTTTTTTATTTCATTTTATTTCCTGTTTCACGTCATGACCTTTCCCGGGAATTGGGAAATAGTCTTGATCAGGTTTCCCGGGATTAAACCCTACTCTGTACAGACCTTACCTGTACCCTACTGTACAGATAAACTAACAGACACACTTTTTCGGTTTAGAATTATGGTTGTAACTGCTAAAAACACGACCTCCCCGTCCTCTCCATCAGACACAGTTCCTCGTCTTATAATTATGGCAAAAATCACTGAACTCAGGGCCCTCTCTTCCCGATTGACAGTCACCGTTGTTGGCTACGGCTGGTGAACAGGTTGTGTCTCAATTATTTTGACTCTGGTACTCTAGCTATATAATTCAATGTGAGTACACGAATGTTGAAATGACATAAAATGCACATCCCTTGTAACCGTGATAAATTTGCCTGAAGCTAAAGCTTATCAGTTCAGGAAGGAAATTAGCCAACTCAGCGTCTTTTGGGCTCTAAACTGTCTCCAATATTTATCCAGGGTTTGTTACGTCTCTGGTCACGCAACTATTAGTAACAGTAACAGTGGTACTAATAGAAACTAAAACCGTGACTGTAGTGCTTGTGCACACACATGCATTTTTATGTGACATAGACAGACCTGAATTTTCTTGGTATGTAGCCTACATATCTAAGACATTGAATGAGTTTGGTGTAGGAACAACTTTATTTTTCAGAATTAAAGCATTCTTTTGGAAAATCCACCCACTGAACTTTGTGAAAAGATATTTTTCATTGCATGGCACTAAACTAATTATTTGGTACTGCTGCCACAGGCTTGAACTAAAGTTATGGTAACACTTTATGGTAAGGGTACATGAATTATGAATTAATTCATGA
>NC_045747.1:26772849-26773367 GCF_008692095.1 Etheostoma spectabile | reverse complement strand
ACTTCATTCCTTTATATCTTATGAATCATCGGGAGTTGACATGAGTTCATAGCCTCTCATTCATGACCTCATGCATGAACAATAAAGCATCAACTAAGGTGGGTACATCATTTTGGACAAATTTTGAGAATTTGCGGAGTGATGACCAAATTTTTTTGCAGAAAAATAATCATGATGATGCTTAATAAATCATAATTCATAATTATGTGCCCATGTACCTAATGCTGTTGCTCATGTATGAAGTCACGAAGGACTATGGACATGTCAATTCCTGATAATTCATGGGATATTAAGGAATGCAGTAATACATAAATCATTAATTACATATCTCATGATTGTACATGAATGTATGCTTCAGCTGAGGATATGCCGTATTAATTATACATACTCCTACATGTCAGATTCATCTTAGACAATGTGTAATGTAAGCAAAACATTTTTAGTGATTTGGCGTGACATTTTGGTAATAAACAGCATTGGTAAATATAAATGTGCTGTATTTATATAGCGCTTTTCCA
>NC_045747.1:26772729-26772839 GCF_008692095.1 Etheostoma spectabile | reverse complement strand
CTGCTCAAAGCGCTTTTACATCATACAGGAAACATTCACACATATTCATACACTGTGGCCTGCCGTGCAAGGTGCCACCTGCTCATCAGATAAACATTCACACACATTCA
>NC_045747.1:26767849-26772719 GCF_008692095.1 Etheostoma spectabile | reverse complement strand
CCGATGCGCAGCACCGGGGGCAACTCGGGGTTCAGTGTCTTGCCCAAGGGGATCGAACCACCAACCTTCCGATTGGCAGGCAACCGCTCTACTACTGAGCCACAGCCGGCCCTGTGATAGATTGTAACATGTAAAACACATTGTAAAACAGACTGATGTGCTGACAGAAGGTCCTCAAACAAATTAGCAGACACAACTAAGTGGAAAAAAGTGTAATAACATCAACAGCTGTGGTTAATAACTCCTGCAACAGCATGCTTATTAGGTACATTAACAGGCTGAAATACTGTATTTAGATTTTTTTTTACATAGTGACGCTCCAATATTGAATCCTGTGCTTTATGCAATATAAATGGTTGCAGAACTGAAGCTCTTTCAAGATAGATCATTAATGTAAATTTACAAAAATATATATGTTCTCATGTGCGACATTTTATGATTTTACTGTACGTGCCTGTACTTTGGGCGCCTCCGTGTAACGTTGCCCAAATCTCGGGGTACATATATTTCAGTATGTTCAAGTTAAGGCAATCTTAACAAGGCAATCAACCCCCAAAATGAAGTTCACGTGCCATGGATAAGCTTTGCTAAACACTCAGTCATGATTGACAGGCTGAGAACTGTCAATCACATCATAGCCACGCCCTAAAACACCCCCTACTTTATCGCTGATTTTAAAATCAACGAGACCATAATTTAAAAAATGATCATCATTCTGTGTTGCAGAATACTTAAAAGTAGCGATTGAGACCATAAACTCTTCATAAAGATGTCTACTGACGTAATAAATCAAGTGAGAAGTGGGTCATTTCTCCATAGACGTCTATTGAAACCGACCTCCTTTTGCAACCCAGCGTGTCGCCGTCTGCAGGAATTCAGATAGAATGCAGGTTTAAGTTACTTCCGCATTTGCAGCACTTTGCCAAACCGGATGCTTTGTCCATCATTATTAACAGTTTATGGTTGGAATAAGACATAACAATAATGGTAATGGTAACTATAAAGGACAATTCCGCTCCCAACCTGTAGGGGGAACGAAGAGGAGAAGTGCTTTGTTTGAGGTCTGTGGAGCTGAGTGCTGCGATTTTGGTTTTATTTTGCATATCGTTACAGCCCTAATGTCATTTATTGTTAGATATTCTGGAATCTGAGGAGTATGGCCTGAAGGAGACCCAGGATGAAGAGGAGAGTGGGAACCCATGTGTGGCCAGCATGGCTCCACTGCTGAGGGTCGCAGAACAACACAATGAGGGAAATAGTTTGGGTAAATAGTAAATATTGTTCTCACTAACATGTGTGAAACATTTAAAGAACTGGCTCAAAAGTATATGCTACGTGTCTAACTTTTTTATATCTGTTAATATATATTTTCTGTGTATGACCTCCAAGCGGCACTATAAAGCTGCAGCATTCGGCCCAATGTTTGGAGGCCGGAGTTAGATTCATCCATCTATGACCCTGCCAGTGGCCCACCACATTTGTTTGCCACATTGTGTGCAGCCCACTGCACGCAAGCACAACCTTCTGTAGACTGTAGAGCAGCATGCCACCAGTTCTGTCCAAGCAGCGCCACGGGCCTTTAAGCTGCCCTACGGTCCGCTCCACCACAGCCCGAACATGAACATGGCTGGGATGCTCTGGCTGTGGTTGTCACCTAATGGTATACATTGACACATACTCATATGACAAACAAAATCATTTTTGCCTTATTTTACTGTGCAATGACTTTAAACGACATATCCTAACAATAAGACAGCCATCCTGCACAGTCCCTTGACACTCCCACTGGAAGTCTGTCCCTACACTGCTATTCCACAGGATCAATCATAAGTACTGTAGAGGCAGGCCACCGTGCCACGACATTTGCCAAAGACATTTGGGCATCCCAGATCACTTGCACAATAATAAAGTGGAAATGTTTTTTTGCGTGCCTAAGCAAATTGATATTTAGATGGTGCCCTTATAGCAATGTGAGTGCAATCGATGGCTCCAATTTCATTTTGAAAACCGGCTCATTGCTGCAAATTGCACTTCAATATTGGCCTGCTCACCCACAGTGAAGGGAATATTTACATACCTGGGTGACGTCCGGGTGACATCAATTTTATTGATAAGCACCTTTAGCATCACAATTATGTCAAGATGTTTACTCTATTTGTGTAGTTTTAACAATTATATTTTGTGTTTTCAGATGAATTCTCTTGTGAGTTCCCGGGAGGCGAGGGCTATGCATGTCAGCCTTTTCTACTGACTTCCTTTACAGACCCCCAGACAGCAGCATAGCACGCATTCAAACTTGCCTATGATCAAGGGCCCAAAATAAATGGCATTTGCTGGACAGTGTGTGGTTCCCATTAAAATATGGTATTTACCATGAGCACCACATTGCTGACTTCTTAGCATTGTGGACTAAATAAGTATTTTCACAAGATTGACACAATACCTCGAGCATTCTGGACTCTACCAGCAGTTTTCACATCTTAACTAGTGCCTCCACCATGCCACAACCAATAGAATTATATTGACAGTGTTGATAAGTGCCAAGCCTATGCCATTGTATAATAATACCTAAGCTATTTGTCTATTGTCAGCGTCATGAACGCTTCCCAGCTCTATGGGAGCAAGCTTGCAATGCATTCTGGTAGTGTCGCGGGGACATTGCAGAAGTTTGCCAACTTCGTGCAAATGAGGAACGGTCGGCTCGGCTCAACGCCTCTTGAAAAGTTGACAAAAGTCTTTTAAACTGACTTTTGTCCATCTGATATGAAGAGAGATTCAGCAACTGCATAGCCTATTTCACACTTATAATGTTTCATAATTACGTTTTAGTGAACTATTTTTGCAAAATAAGAGATTGTATTTTGAACAAGTTGCCATAATGGTCGGTTTTGAAATCTGGGAGCAGCCGGACCCACTTGACGCGCTCGTCCAATCAAGGTTATTATAGTTTTGCATTTTTCATTATTTTTATTTTTATTTCGTTTCGACTTTTTGTTTTCAATTCAGTTTAGCTTTAATTAGTTTTTACAGCGGGTTTGCTAGTTTATTTTTCATTTTTTGAAAATGCTTAGTTTTAGTTCAGTTTTTGTCTTTTTTGTAATATGGGTTATTTTTCAGGGGATTCAAAAAATTCAGAAAAAGTATTGTGTAATAATAACTCAACAAAATATGATAGAAATATGTGTTCACAATGTATTCACAATGTATTCAACAATAACATCACTACAAACAATGTACATATGTTGATGAGCACAAATGTGTTACACAAGACGCCGCAGTGTGTTTGATGTGCTCCAGGAGAAAGACCTAGGCAGCCAAAAGACTAAAGAAGACAGACATGAACCGGTGGTCACTCTAATAATTTTCAGCAATGGATTAAGGGCCTGCTGCGGCTCACACAAGTTCCATGTTGCATTTTATATCAGCCATCAATGTCAATGAATTTATTACATTTTGTGCATATTTGTTCTTCCCACCAGAATACTGTAAACCTTTCTGAAAAACACTGCACCTCACGAAAAGGCACACAGCTGTGAGCCCTCCTCTCTCTCCCTAGATTCACGATCTCTTCACTCAGGGTTCCCGGTGCTGGACCATCAACCCTCCTGGGACCTCGCTCTCATATTTTGGATATTTTGGATCTGGATCTTTGTCCTCTAGAAGATTCAGCTTTTCCTTATTTCTCTCTTTTTACCTTGTGTGCATTTTGTCCTTGTCTCTCTCTCCCGTTGTATGTGTTCATGTATTTTTCCTGTGTGAATAGTGTACTTGAGCTTTGCTCTCGTGAGTCTTTTCCCAAGGGTCTGTGGTGAGGAGGTTAAGTGGCTCAGATTGTGTTAGACAAAACCTAGTCTCGCATAGAACTCAACAGTTCCGCCCACAGTGAGTTGCAGAAGTAAAAATACAATGCAATTTCTCCATTCACAATTGAGGTATAAGCCATAAAATCGCAACCGTCGATGGTAGACTTAAAACCAGCTAACACATGACTAATCGATTGCATATGCTCATATAGATGCCAAAAGTTTATGGGGCACCATGAGATAAATGTCTTGTATTTGCTATGTCGCACTGAAGTACTTCATTAACCACAATCCTGAACAATCTCACAGGGATGCCTCTGATTGGTGGAACGACACTGCACGAATCACAATCTGTTCCCACGCTTATGCTGTTAGCCTTCGTCGGGAAGCTAACGTTAGTTTAGCTAACAGCTAATTCGGCTAATCACTTGATTCAGTCTAAGAAATGTTAACTCAAACTAAACAATGGGAAAGCAGACGTAACAGCTGTTATATATTTTAACGGTTATTTTCAAGGTTTTATTTGAGATTATTTTAAAGTTATTACATGCTGTCTCAGATAGCAGTTAGCTAAATTTGCTGTAAGCTAAACAAACGTTAGCTTCCTTCATTCAGCGGTGCGCAGTGGTATATGGGATGAGTAGTTCCTTGTTCAATAATGAAAAAATGTACACAGTCATGTACCTTTGACTTTTTTTGTAGTAGTAAGTTTTAATTTTGTTAATATATTTTTAAATTGGGAAATTCTTATGTTGCAGCAGCAGGTTGTGCATGCATTGTAATGAATATGTATATTTATATACACACTCTGTTAGCGGGCGGCTGTGGCTCAGTGGTAGAGCGGTTGCCTGTCAATCGGAAGGTTGGTGGTTCGATCCTTGCCCCTGCAGTCATTGTCGAAGTGTCCTTGGGCAAGACACTGAAACCCGAGTTGCCCCCGGTGCTGCGCATCGGAGTGTGAATGTGTGTGAATGTATATCTGATGAGCAGGTACGGTAGGTTCTTGTACGGCAGCCCCGGCCACAGTGTATGAATGTGTGTGAATGGTGAATGTTCCCTGTAGATGT
>NC_045747.1:26755934-26767829 GCF_008692095.1 Etheostoma spectabile | reverse complement strand
GCAGTTGTTAAGACTGGAAAAGCGCTATATAAATACAGCACATTTACATTTACACACTGTATCTCAATAGAAAATAAACACAACAAATGATATCAAATTAAAATAGCTGAATACAGAATACAAAAAAACCTTAGCACGGTAACAGTCTAGCAACCTCTTGGTGTATTTTCTCTGGTGTGCTGCGTGCTAAATTCACTTCATTGAGTGTATTGTACTGCAGAAGTGGTCTGGACAAAGAAGCGGCCAAAGTATTCTTCTAAGGATTATTAATATTCGTGAAAATCCTCTTCCCACCTCTTCATCCCTTCCCCCTTCGCTCCTTGGCATTGTGTGTGTGTGTGAGTGTGTGTTTGTCTGTGTGCGTGTTCATCACCCTTCCGCTTCAATGGAAAGGTTACACTTTCCCACTGGTCAGGGACTGAGGCTCACAGATCCTCAAAGGTCATTTGGGCTTAGAGTGTGACATTATGGCAGCTTAGAGAGGTCAAGAGAGGCCAGGGGTAGAAGGAGAGGACACTGACACGACAAAAGAGATGCCAATATAAATAGAGAAGGACATTATGAAAGAAAAAAGACGTGCAACAAAGAGTTTAGGAGGAGGTAAGGAATCCAGAGACGTGTCGCCTTACTGCCAATCACATCTTGGCTTCTTTGCACAGCTGATTGAACACATTGGAGGATTAATGTTGACAAGTATTCAGCCTTTTCCTCAGCATGCTCTTTTTGTCAGGGTGGAAAACCTGTGGAACAACATTTAAAATATAGGACACCAAAATTCTCTATTAAAACCAAGGAAAATATTGTTCAGTGTTCATTTTGTCTGCGATAATGTCGATAAAATATACTACTTTGAAAACGATATTATTTGAAGTTGTTTGATTATTTGAATTATTATTTTGTATTTATCTTTGGGATCACACATTGTACCTCCTGATTGGTAAAACAATGTCCTCTGCCACTTTTTTTCTCAGAAGTTATGTTTCTATATATCTTATTCCTCTCTGCCATTCCAGTTCCATTGTTGTCCTTCAAAGATGTACAGAATGAGTAGAAACATCTCCATCATTAAAAGATATGCTCGAATGTTGACACAGTCAACAATTAAGTTAGTAACAGTCTCTAGTCTTTTCCCATCCCGACTATTGCTCTATGATCTGGTCTAGTGCGTAAAAACAGGAGCTTGTCAAATTACAGCTCACTCAAAAAAAGCAGCTTGCCTTCTATTTTGCTCCCCCACAAGGAGAAAGGTGGAAGATATGCATGCCAGGTTGTCATGGATGACAATAGATGAAAAACTAGCATGCAGCCTCATGGTATTTTTAAAGAATATTTGTGCATTACTTAAACCCACCAACCTGTCCTTGCATCTATTACCTAGGCATGGTTATGATACCAGACTGGCCATAGGTTATGGCTTTTTTTTGCCAATGCCCAGAACCAATGCTCTTAAAAAATGGTAATATATAGAGCTGTAACATATTGGAACAGTCTCCCCCCACAGTGAATCCTAACGGGAAATTCTTCAAGCTTCAAAAGGAAACTAAGGGAAGTTGTTATCAGCAAAACATGTTTGATTCTGTTATTCTATTGTCTTTTTTGTTTCTTCCTTTACTATAATGTATTTTACTTCATGTTACTGTTGTCTTTGGTTGTTTTACAAAATCCAGGAGGTTTTCATTGTTGTAATATAACTATATTAGTATACAATGTATTTGTTGCATGACTATGTAACTCACACTATGTAGTTCTTATAAAAATTATATTTGGATTAGGTTTTTTAGACTTGGGTTGCAAATTAGCCTATTGGCTAGAAACCTTTTATGCAACGCATCTACACATATTTTTATGGCCTTGACTGTAATAATCATGTATGTAATAAATGTGCGTTGCATTGTCCCTGATAAATTGATAATAGAAAAATAAAATAGCATTTATTTAGCATGTTTGTCTTGTGTTGGACCCCAGGAAGAATAGTCTTCACTACGGTGATGACTAATGGTGATCCTTGATAAACAATAAACAGATGGAGAACGCCCAAAAAAAATATGTAACCGTAAATTCCAGGTACCGGTAAAAAATGTGAATGGTACCTAACACTACACATCACAATAAATTTGTATTCCATAAACACGAGTGTCAGTGTCTTCTACATCTGATATAAGATTAGTTATTTGTGGTTTATGTTTATTAAGTAGTGGAAGCAGCAGTAACACTACCAGAATTATTGTAAATTGTGACAGCCAGTTTTGATTTCCATTTAAGTTGTAAAAAAATATTATAGCCTGACAAACCTCATATCGGTTCTCTGTTTGAATCTGTTTGAAATTGGTGGATTGTAATCTGTCATGTGCAGTACGCTCAGCACATTATCTGTTTATCATTTTATCGTGTCCCTCTGTATTGTATTTTTTCAGCTCTTTTACAAAATATTTTCCTTCTTGCATATTTATAAATCTCGCACTTTCCCATTTGCCTTTTTATTGTGCTCCTCCTCTCATTGATGACTGGCAGTATGAATGTGTCTCGGTGGATTGTAGACACTGATTTGCCCATTGGGGATAAACAAAGCTATTTAATGACATCATCAAGATTGTCACATGGCGGTTTTCATAGTGGAACTAACATGTCAAATAAGCTGATCTTGATGTATACAAATCTGAAAGAAAATGCCTTAACATATAATATAGGGTAATGGAAAATGGAATGTAAAAATTGACATTTTTTCATACATGATCAGTAGCAGTAGTTGGCTATTATCAAGTAGGGGGAAGTGTGGCAGCCTTTGGGTTCTCTCTGCTCCCACACTGTCTTCCTCTCCTGTCAGCAGAGCGACAATAACAACAGCAGAAGCTTTTTATCTGCACCTGAAAATCTGCTCTTACGCCCACACTCTGTGCAGATGCTTTTATAAATGTCCATGTGTCTGTACCGCGTATGTGTCTGTATTTTCAGAGTGACTGAACGCGTGGGAGGTTGCAGCTGAGAGGCTACATTTTCCTGCTGCATAACGAGCCTCTCCTCTGGGGACGAGAGGAGAAACAAAAAGGATGTCTCCCACCTCTGACATATTTACCTCGATAGAACCCTTACACAATCCCACTCATTGCCATGCTGAGATATCTTGGTTAGAGGACTGTGAGGCACCAAACGGTGTCCTCAATCCAAAACAGTCATCGGTATGAATGGAATCAAAACTCGACCAATAACAGCCGTTCAACACTAGCAGTATTTTCGCTCTTTGTGAGAACTCATCCCAACCTTTCTGTGAATTGAGTCTGAGGAGGAGTCAGAAACGATTAATTTTGCTTCCAGACATCTCTTCAGTGCCCTGAATCTCAATGAACACCTTCTATGAGTGTTAAGGTATAGTGCAGATTATCTCTATTTGTGGCCATCACAGTTAAGCCACCTCCCAGGAACACTAACTTATGGTAACTCCACCTCATCATTTGGTGTCTGTTGTCACCGAGCTGGTGTCATTTTAAAACCTTTAAACACCGTGACAGATGTTATGATGATAATTCATAAAAATGTTTAGAAAATCAGTTAATTGTGAAAACAAGCGGTGGTTCGGCCCAATCAGCGTCCTCTGTGAGGAGCTACTGGTGTTAGGTGTGTGTGATGACACAATAGTAGCTGATGAAGAGGTAAGTGTGGATGCTGCAATCACATCCGTTGTATCAAAACTCGACAGTATTGCTTCATTGACCGAAGAGCAAAGAATGGCACTGAAGGCTTTTTTCCATGGAAAAGATGTTGCCAGACCTTACTCCACAGTGCTGTGAATGTGTTTAAAGAAAAAATCAATGGTGAGAATGTCCCCTCTTATATTGAGGCGTGCATGCCGTGTTCAGTTTTTTTATGCATGTGTGGGTATGTGTGATGTCTGAAAATACATTTGGCTCTTTCAAATGACAAACCAATGCATTCCTCATCGCTGCAGAATAGAATTGTATAATTCACAGAATTTGTCTAAAAGTCAACCGGCCAATTATGTAGCCTACTTTAAAATAAAAATACATTCTATTTCTAAAAATCTCTTTTGTATGCGTAAAGATGTTACTGGTTTAATTTGCTGTACTTCCTGACACTTAACATGTGGTGTTTCATTATCTGTGAGTGAGATCTATAATAGGGTGAAGAATAGGAAAAATAGATTGTGGTTATAGCAAATGGTCCGGGATAAAATACTAAACTATTTTAGCAAGAGAGGTTGTGAACAGATCATTGGACTTGCTTGGCAAAAATACAAAGTGAATGGTCTTTGGTCAAGGTGAATAATAGGACTTCTTGGAGTGTGTGTCCACCTAGCCCTTTCTGTCAGAAAGACAGCACTGCAGCAGGGCACCTATCTCTGTAAAAAGACAGTTCGCTGCCCTACTTCCTCCAAAATAGGTCACATCAAATCACCACAGGCCATAATCTGCATCTCCAAGCACTAATTATAAAACCCATCCTCTCACTCTTTGGCTATTTCAATACAGACCTGCTCTGGTGCAACAAGTAACGACTGTTGCTAAATTCTTAATATATATACCAATTAAAGTGTACCTCTGTGTCTAATTTAGGGGAAATTGTTGGAGCATGTGGGTGGTCCTGAACAAAATGCTTCAGTACGTCTCTGTTAACCTGAAGAAGGCTGTGAAAAAAAATAAACTGCAAATAAAGAGGTTCATTATGCGGTTGGTCACAAAGAGGAAAAATGCAGCAAAAACATTTAAATAAAGCTCAGAAAGATAGTGAGAGAAGTACACTTAGTGTAAATCTTAGGATCAGCCGGGAGTTGTTTTTTAACGCAATTTTGAAGCGATTCTATTAAAACTATATTGACTAAACAAATGATGTGTATTGCTCAATGGTATTTTTTGCCTCCAACGTCACCTTCCAGGCAGCTAAACCTAACTTAACCCTAAACAAAACCACCGCGCTGCCTGGTAGGAGAAACACCAGCCACCGTGTCTATTGCCACACACTAACAGCAGTAGAAATAGGCAGAGATACACTGAGTAATGTTTAAGTTAGTTGCTAATGAGGATGAATCTTGCACTGAAATGCTGCTGACTGGGTTTTATCTACCGTTGTTTTCAGGTCACTTTCATTTTAAAGGTCCCATGACATGGTGCTCTTTGGATGCTTTTATATAGACCTCAGTGGTCTCCTAATACTGCGTCTGAAGTCTCTTTTATATAGACCTTAATGGACCCCTATTACTGTATCTGAAGTCTCTTTTATATAGACCTTAATGGTCCCCTAATACTGTATATGAAGTCTCTTTTATATATACTTAGTGGTCCCTAATACTGTAATGAAGTCTCTTATATTACCTTAGGTCCCAATACGTATCTGAAGTTCTTTTATATAACCTTAGTGGTCCCCTAATACTGTATCTGAAGTCTCTTTTTATATAGACCTTAGTGGTCCCCTAATACTGTATCTGAAGTCTCTTTCCCAAAATTCAGCCTTGGTGCAGAATTACAGCCACTAGAGCCAGTCCTACAATGAGCTTTCCTTAGTATGTGTCATTTCTGAGTCTGTAGCTTTTGAGGAGGAAAGAAGGGGGAGGGGGATCAATAGTTTGCTGTCATTTCACGAACTAACACTACTTTCTGGTTTCTATCCTCTCTGACACGGTACCTGCAACGTGTCATCGCGCGTGGAAAGACAAACCCCTGTTCCTGACCCACAATGGAAAAAGTCATGTCAAGGTCATGGGCTCAACCTGGCGACGTCTCTTCTGCAGACAAGGATCTTAGCGGTACACTTCCCACTCCCTCTGCATTGGTGCAGCTGCCTCGGCCCCAGCATCCACTTTGAAAGCTATGGGTTGCTGGTTTTATGCAGCCTACGAACGTTACTTTAAAATACAGACATCACCCAAATCAAGTTCAGGGCTATTTTAACGTACAAAGGGCCATGGTTAGCATTGCTAAGCCTATGTCCTGATTGACAGGTCAGCGTTTAGCCACGCTAAAGCACCCCCTGCTTTATCTTACATGTTAAAACATGGGACCATACTTTACAAAATGAACATAATGGTGTATTGAAGAGAGCTTGTTACTAGCTATAGATGGCCAAATGTTGTAAATAGTTTCTTTAATTTTGTGGATGAAATCATAGGATTCTTGGGAAGCCTACCTAAAGTGAACCTGCCTTGAAGTCTTTCAGGTTCACTAAGAAGCAGTCTTCTCCAGCAGGACTGTCAACATTGTGCTTTGTTGCAATTTTCCATCCGGCAAACCTGATGATGTTGTGGACGGTGGAGCTGGAAAGAGGGAAGATAATGCATTTCTCAGCTTTTGTGAGTTCAGGTGCTTCTCTTCTCTCTCACTGCCATTGGCTGTCCCAATCCCACTGACAGTGTGGTATGCTCCACTGTTTGTTTGCTTGTTTGTTAAGATTCTCATTAGCTTTGGTCTGTCTTAAACAGGAGGTACTATTACATTCATCCATTACATTCATACACCCAGTACATCACAAGAACAGCAAAAAAATAAAAACATACTTCAAAGGAACAACAAAATACATTGATAACAAAAAAATGCTGACAAAACTCAACACAAGCCAAAAACATATTTACATACAGCTGCTTAAATTATGATTTATTTAACAGAAAGAAAGCATCAGAAAATTCCTATTCTATGCGTTCAGGAAGTCTGCCCCAAAATACTGTTGCCTTCCTGGTAGCTCCCAGACCTGAAGGTGGTGAAGAACTGCACCACAGATATGATTCTCAGTGCTTAATGGAATTCCACTAGAATTCAGCAGGCAGTCTTGTGTGAACCTTGACATTCTTGTGTCAGCATCTCTTCCTGCATGGCCAGAATGGATGTCGTTGCCATATCACCCAACAGGCTTCCAACCTTCCTTTTGACCAACCTTGATCCCGTGGAACAGATGAACAATGTCCTGAAGAAGGTCAATGGCCTATTGGCCAAGACCTTTGAACTGTTCCAGAACACATTTTAAAACCAGAGGTGATCGTGCCTTTCTGTGGTGGCTCTGGAACTCTCTCCCTTTAGCCTTGAGAGCCTTGGATTCTGTGGAAACTTTTTAAAAAACACCTGAAGATGTTATGGTTTGGGTGTTTTGTCTTGTCTTATTGTGGTAGTCTGTTTTTTAATTTCTTAGACTTGTGATAATGTTATATGACTTGTGTATGTTCTGTTTCCTGTTTTATTGTGATAGTCTTGTTTTTTGTGCCGTCTTGTTTAGTTTTACTTCCGCCCTTAGTTTTCCCGCCCTTGTGATTGTCTGATGTTTTCCACCTGTTTCCTAGCCCTTGTGTCACCTGCCTCTTGTTACCTTGTTAACTTTTGTAGTGTCAGATCATTGTAGTGTTACTGTGTGTATCCATTTAGTGAGTACCTGCTTGGAGTATACCTTTTTTCTCTGAGTTTTAGTTTAGATTTTGAGATCCTATCTTTTGGTTTTGGCATTGTTTTTTTGCCTGTGGCTTTCTGGGGCCTGTTGCACGAAACTAGGATAAGGGATTAAGCCGGGATATTCAAGTGATCTCGGATGAATTTAGATGGATCGCGTGGTTGCACGAAACCAGATTGAATTAAGCCCCGCCAAGTAACCATGGAGATTATTCTTTGGCGGCTAGCGTGTCCAGAGCAGCTAAAGCCAGGCTAAGATTAATCCTGGAGTCTCATGGTTAAATCAGCTGCCGTTGATCCGAAAAAACGTGTTTAACAGTTATTCCGTTGTCTTTGCATGTGTTCTGCTTTATTTTTATTAACATCCATTAGCCTACTTGTCACTATTGTTGTCGTGAGTTTGATTTAAACCCTACTACAGCTGTTTAGATGGTCAGAAATGGTTGCACTGGCACCCTGATGCGGAGTGGGACCTTTCCCGGTGGGACGGTAGTGTGTCGAGGCCGCCTGGCGTGCGGCCACTGCCTGGTGCCCGGTGCCCGGTGCCCGGTGGCCGGTGGCCAGTGGCTATTGCCTGCCAGCAGACTTGCGAGTTGTGTCAGTGTCTACTCTCTCTGTAAAAGTAGAGATGAGCAGCGCAGCGTCCATGGTCTCAGCTTCAGGTTTCTACAGGACGCGCTCCGGAGATTAAGTGTGACGATATTAATGTCGCATGTTCCCAGATGATATAATGGCAGCTGGTCAGGACCAATACATTCATGATTTCATTTTCTTGTTGCTTGTCCTTCTCTAGTAAAGGGTAGGCTAGTTTGTGTTCCTCCTTAATAAGTGGGCCTAATGTTTTTTGATATACCTTACACTGGTTTCATAATAAGTCTCACATCACCGGTAAATAACGTGGTCTATATCCCACGTAGTAGTGGAGTTATCATTCATCACAATCATTATTTTGGTGCGGTCACTTGTCAGAAGAATAAAAAAACATAAATATTGTTTTACATATGCTCACAGCGTGTATTGAAATCATTTACTTTTTTTTCTAGTTGTTGTCCCTTTCTGATTGTTCTATATGAACATTAATTGTATAATTAAGATGTATCTTATAGAGATTTGTGCGTGGTTGTAAAACATGTTCTCACGTTGTGAATAAGGTTTGAAATTAAGCCTAAAGTCCGTAGGGTCCATTTCCCGAGGCCATTAGTTCCTCTCGTCTCTTTTGAGCAAAGTAGATATTTTTAAACCCCCACACATTCAGTCGGGTCCGCTATGTGGGCTTTTTTTCTCCTGTTGATAAGAGCCTATTTCCTTTTTCCATTTTCTTCCCCTCCTCTACTTTCCATCGAAGCTGCTGCTCATGTGGTGAAACATTTGGCGCATGCATCTTCTCATCTCTGCATCAGTAAATCTGTGACGATAACGTGGTCTATTTGAGAAAGCCGTGAACGTGCACTTATCCTGGCTATCTACACTGCTTGACATAGCTCCACCTGTTCATCCTGGCTCGGCAAACGTGCAACCATTAACCCGATGAGCAGGTCACACTAAGTCAAGCTGCGCTTTTTTTCACTTATCCTGGATGTCTTTATTCTACTTTCGTGCAACAGGCCCCTGGACTCTCTGGACTTTTTGGTGTGTATTTTGTTGTGTTTTTTCTGGAATAAACCTACAACAGCTACAGGACTTTGCCTGCTCTCTCTACATTTGGGTCCTACATTCTCTAAAGTTCGTAACAGAGGACATCTTTTTAGACATCTTTTAATTAGCAATATGGCTTAGTAATTTATGTGTTTTTATTTCTTTTACTGTAAAGCACTTTGGGACCCCTCTTGTCTATGAAAGGTGCTATATAAATACAGTTTTTCATACATACTTGGTACTCATCTTGAGCCTGCTCAGGGCTATAATTATTTGGCGTGACAACATGAGATCAAATCAATAATCAACTTGCTCCAGGAGTCATGCTGTGGTAATATAGGATAGAGGGCTATTTTCTTGCTGCACCATATTTTTCAGAACAGCACTTGTTGCCTTGCAGAAAACATTTCAATCAAAAGAGACTTAATTTAAGAGAGAAATAAGTTTAATGAAGATGGTGCACAATTAGACTTCATCACAATGCTTATAAAGGGTATAGAGGCCGTGCATAAACCCCCCGATGGAGTGGTGGTAATAAAAGCTAAAAGATGCCTAAAGATCTGAATGGATGTGATGTTAAGCAGGGCTTCTGATGGATGAACCCTTGGGTCAGAGAATGATGAGAACTGGGGGTGAATGGGGTGGAGGAGGGTTGCATCGATTCTGCCTGAAATGATTGACAGCAGCAGAGAGTAGAATAGATTTGAAGTTTGAATGCAACATTGCGATAGCTCATGGAGATTGTGGAAAATCTGGTTGGATTAACTAAAAGAGTAAACGCCCACATTCAGCAGATGAGACAGCCTAGTCTCATGGAAGTTTGTGAAATGGTCAGGTTATTTAATTCATTGATCCGTGTACAGGTCATGTAAATGGCGTTTTTTCGTGTGTCGGTTACGAATTTTGAAGTAACGTATTTCCATGGGAAGCCTATTTTGTAATCACAGAACGATTATAGTAGAAAGTAGTATTGAAAATTGGTTGGTCGAGGGGTTGGATTGGTCAAACAACACAGGATTTTCACCCCAGAGACCGGGGATCACATTCCACATGTTGCAGTTCCTTTCCGTGTTATTCTCTTCCTAACCACAGCCATCCTGTTGTTGTCCTGCGTGTGACGGTTCCTTTTACCATTCTTTTTTTCCTAACCACAATTGTTGCGGTTGGATGAGAATTCAGCTGATTAGGTTGAGAAAGAGAGAAATGTGAAGCATCCTTAAAGAATTTACGCTGAGCTTTATATAGAGTATAGCCAACCTTTATCTTGTCAAAGTCACTTGGCTCGATGTGTGCAGCTAATAAGACGGGAAACTATTTTTACTGTTATGCCATCCCTTTCTAGAAAGGTCAGTAAGTCCTTTATAGGGCCTACTGATAACTTGTTAGAGGAGGTTCTTCTTGGGACGTCCTTCAACATGGTGCGTTGAGGACGATTCTGGTCACAAGCCCAAGTATCAATGGTCAATGAGGTACAAATTTAGCAAATGAGAAATGCCCCATATGTCCATTGGGACTCTAAATGGTTCTGTCTTACTGTGTGAACATACACTGCTTTATTCACTCTCACACACAAAGGATGCTGCATGCACCTCTATGCTCAGTAAATATATGGTCAGAACAAGTAAGAAATAAATATTGCTTTTGAGTTCTCCAGTTTGGATGACATCCTCAGGCAGCAGTATCAGCCCATTTATAGGATGAGGTAACCTTTTGGACTGAATAAGCTGCCAAATGGTTTGTAAAGATGAAATGAAATGTGGTGAGGGCAAAGTGTGAGTGAGGATCAGATCAGACCCCACCAGCATTTATCTATCAGACTATTGGAGTGTGACCGTCCACAGTAACCCCTTATCGCCTCGTCTAAAGGCTTACAGCTGAAAAGCATAAAAGGTACTGTGACACATGCACACACATCACACTAGGGCTGCCATAGGATAACATTAAACATGTAATACATGTAATAATCAATCTCTAATGATCTGTTGAAATTCAGAATTGAGTGTCTGACAAATTATTGTAAACTCAAACGCATTGCAATTCAATGGTCATTTTAAAGGATTATTACAGCCACATTTATAACACAGTTGTTTTGTTTTGCATTGTCGCTTGGTCACTTTCAAAGTGTTGTTCACATGCACGTTTTATTTCACATTTTACTGCCCTATTGCTTCCCTGTGTGCATTGCAATACACAATAATCTAGCATAGCATCAGCTAACTAAGCTAAAGAAAACGGTACCATAGCGAGCTGTGTGCGTTTAAAAAACATGATTCTGACAATTCACTGCCTCATTGGAGAGCTGAAAAAAAGTTGAGGAGAGAACTTTGATTTTTAGCATGTGACACTGTCACACAGCGACAAATGTCAGGCGTCGCTTGTTCCGTGAACACAGCATTAGGCGACAGTCAGCAGCAATTAGCTCAGCTAAGCATAAAGTGGAAACTGGAAACAGGAGAGAACCTTACAGTTCTCTTTTTTTAACAAGGTGTTATGTGCCAGACTATTTCTTGGCTTTGAGCTGTTGCAAGGCAACCACCGGAGATTTTGGGAAGTTAGTTTGTCTGGCTATGACATAGTCAATAGCAAACCAACTAAGCATATTTAAAAAAATGTCAACCTTTTGCTTTAATCATGTGGGAGTAGGCATAAAGTTAGATTATATAATCTTGAAAATTTTGGCATTGACTATTCAAACATATGTTCCTTGAGCACATAAGAAGGTGGGTCCATGCAAATTCACAAATTCTTTTAAGAGGATGGAAGAATAATTACCATGTTCCTCTTTCTTCTTTTACCTTCAATTAAGATTAGCGCTTAAGGCATACAGTGTTCCCTTGGCAGAGGCCTCTGCCCATCCATCCTATTTGGAAGTTATTTACTG
>NC_045747.1:26753505-26755924 GCF_008692095.1 Etheostoma spectabile | reverse complement strand
AAACTGTGGTATGGTATCCAGGCTTTATCAGTTGTTAGTGATATCTGGCCACTCTGCCCTTCCTATTGAGAGGATCTGGGCACACGATTGCCCAGGCCTCGCTCTCAATTGGTATGATGTATTTCGAGCATTCAAGAAGTATCATGCAATCCAGACCATCAGCAGATTCACTACAATTTCATTCTTACAACAATTCTCACCCCCGTGAAAATGCACCTCATGAAAATAATTAACAGCTCTTTCTGCACTTTCTGCCCAATTAAAGCTCAAGGTAGATGTCAGGTTCATAACACTTTAACTTACTAAATAAACACGATCAAGCAATAAACGAGACGCAGACGGCAAATGTGTAGTTAAAAGACAATTGCAAGAGGGGAGCACACCAAAATAGTCACCTATCTGCAGCATGACCTTTTGAGAAATCGGGGATTCCTCTGCCGCTCCCTGCTTTATTGAAACATAGTTTTTGACAATGATGACATCTGGTATCTGGTTATGCCTACGCTAAGAGAACGACGTGTACTTAAGGACCTTGAATCTAAGACACGGTTATCTCTGTAACAGCAGCGACTAAAGAAAACACAGACCAGCTTGAAAGAAACGCAGTTTGTTAAATGTGCATATGAGATTATAAAAATAGTAAGCATATAGGTTCATATAAAAATCAAAGTATGAAATATAATAATCATGAAAGCTATAAAAGAAAGTCATAATATTTTAAGACAATACATACAGAGAAAATGAAATAAAAGACTAAAAAATTAATTTCTCTGCATTTCCCTCCTGTTGTACATTTAACAACATCAGCAATTATCTCTCCAGTTTTGGTTTTCATAATCACATCATACACATGTACTTACAGGAAGGGTGTACTTCATCAAGGAGAAGGCGAAAACCTTTCTTTGAAGGAAAAATTCCTCCTCGACCCTCCTTAGGAGCGGTCACTTTTGGCCACAGATAAGTTAAAAGGTATTGTTTACAGGTGGTTTAATACATCATCGTTTTGCATTGGGCCACATTTATACAGGTCAGAATTGGCAGAAAGTTGTTGGTATTGAACATGTGCATAGTTGGTCAATGCTTGAGACATAGTACGTTGTATCAGAGTATGAACACAAGGCATCACACATCCTAGCACTATGAAGATTATTACCAGTACTGCTACAAGGGGAGTAACAATTTTAAGCAATAATCCATACCATGGTCCTGAAGTCAACCAGGAGAGGAAATCTCCTTTATTCACATTATCTGCCTCAACAGCATCTCTAAGAGCAGTCAAATTGAGGATGGCTTGCTGAATGATTCCTGCATCTTTGTCATTATCTGGGATAAAAGTGCAACAAGTAGTACCAATAATCGTGCACACACCGCCTTGTGACGCCGTCAATTGGTCCAACACTAGCCTGTTTTGTAGGGCAACCAGTCGTATAGCCGTGAGCTCTTCGCGTATTTTTGACAGAGCTGTTATGGTGGAATTCATGAACAGTCCTACTCGGTAACTGATTGTTTCCATTCTCAGCTCAACTTTACCCACCCCTACCCACGGAAAAAGCGCATGTACGACCTTTTGGCCATCAGTCCATAGTTTGTGATCTTTGGGGACATCCGTTCCCCATATGCTGTCATGACGTTTGAAAGCACTGCGTTTGGCGCGTGGGAGGTGGTGGAGCGTTACCATGTACGAGTGGTCTGCCGGTTCTACTAGAGCGCAACGACCCTCCCACCCTATTGGTAAATCCAGAAACATATAGGAACCACATAGCCAATTGAAACCTAGCTGACCATATACTCCCATTGCATCAGGGGCCTGGAAATAGGGTACACAAGTCGTACCAGGTGTTGCCTGGGTTGTGTTCAATGTGCCATTGGGCAGTGGTGTACAGGGGGTGTGAACCACAGCACAATGCACCAGGGAGACTTCTCCCATCTGTACCGGTTTTACAGGTTTTAGGTAGACATGATTCTCATAGCAAGTATATTTAGCATCTGGGGGTATATGGACAGGACCATAGAGAGGACTACGTGATGTCTCGTTGTACAGGACTCCTACATATCTGGAGTAGTCCAATTTGGACATACTCACTGGTGGGGGCATTTGCCAATTCATGGTCATGTTCATCAGGAAAGGTGTTAAGACGGAGGGCAGCGCGTGTGGGAAGATAGTGCTGGTGTTGACGGGTTTTGGAACTACATACGGGTTATTGGCGGCTATTGGCATACGTGTGCACACATAACAGTTAGTGATGTTCTCAGATCTAGCTACGTATTTAGCATAGCGATACCATAGGTTCAAATCAAAGGAAGAATTGTAAGTCACTTTGTAGTCTCTCATAGCCTCATCATCGAGCACACTACGAGATACCGGGTACTGTTTTCTGTCCCTTCGTTGTGGCCACCGGGTCGCTGTCAGCGACACGCA
>NC_045747.1:26740335-26753495 GCF_008692095.1 Etheostoma spectabile | reverse complement strand
AGGACAGAACAAACCCATCCCTTGGGAGCACCCATAGCTGGAGTATAGAGTCACAGTCACAGTTGGTTTCTTCAGCGGACAAAGGTCGGTTTTGTACCCTGTCGACCTCCAGCCTATTTCAGGGTGTGTTGGAATGGAATGATCTTTTTACAGTGACTTGGTGGTGTATCCAACGGGATCGTTTACGCAATTCTTTACTTGCCTCGTGGGCGTGGTGATGAGCACTGTGTACGGCCCTCCCATTTGGTGATGACCAAAGAACTTCATCTTTATCACTTTATCAACGCCTTGGCACCTGGTTGGAGTCTCACGCACTTTTCTCTCAAATGGTGCGAGTGTATAAGTTTTCGTCTTCTTCAGGGAGAGGCGAGAATATTTGGGGTCAAGTCCAACGTATTTCACGGGGTCCCCTTGGTTTGGGGTCGAGGCTCCGTGAGAGAAAAAAGAGAAAAGGAAGTTGGCTTGAAATTTTGGCTTGGCGTTCAATCCTAAATTAATCCCATATTGGGTATTCGGATTATGAAGGTGGGGGGAGGAGAAGTGTCAGCTTCCTCTCTTCTTCCTTGTGGGGTCGGCGAGATCTCGAGAACAAAATGGGCTGGTTGTTGCAGTGTAGCAGCAGGTTATTGTCGTGGCTTGCCTTACTGGACTCGTTAATCTTGGGTCCTTGGTATAGCCATGCTGCAACATAGCTGGGCCACAGCATGCGTTGGGTGTCAGAGTTTTTAATCTTTTTATTTGCAGGACATTGCGCGTGTGCTGCCATTCCATTAATGGACGAGGGGGCGTTCTCCAGCCAACCTGGGGCTTTCTGACAAGTCGGCCAGGCAGAGCATCATGTGTTCAGAGGCTGGTTTAACTGACTTTGGTACGCTCTTCCTACTCCCAGTAATCCCAGCCCCTGTTTGCTTTGAAACTCTTCCAGTCTTCTCGGAATGATAGAGTCTTTCCCCGTCAGTTGCTTGTGCTGAGATTTGAGTGGTCAGGGCGTCTCTCCAACTGTAGTAACTTTTCACCTACTCGGCACCTGTACGTTCAGGCTGCACTTCCTGCTGGCAGCCATGCTTCCCGTGCATCCTTTGGTGGGAATTTCCTCTCACTATGGTCAGTTATGTCAAAAACAGATTTGCAGAGCTTTGGTTTTCGTTAAACCGTTCAATTGGTAGAGAGCCATTAACTGTTTGAAGGTTGTACCATTGATGCATCTTTGTAGGGTCTCCTAAACCCTGTACAGCTTCAACATTTCGGTTCTGTCCATGGGCGATACACTCTAATAGTGCGGGCTTGTGTCTCTCTTCTCCGTTGTGGGGGTTTGACACTTCCATCATGGGGAAACGTATGACTAGGATTTCTTCTAGATTTCTCCTGATATGGTGTGGGATTTTTAGCGCTGGGGGGCGTGAGGGGGGTGAGGTCAGGTAGGTCTCTTCTTTTGATACAGGCAGACCTGTGATTAACATAGGCGCTGGGATCTTTTTTTCTTTTTCTTTTCTTTTTACCCTGCTCGTGATTCTGTCCCCCAGGGTGTTCCAGGCTTTGCGCCCTCCTCAGCACTGCCTACTTCTTTACCTCCTCGCTCTCGCTCCATACGCCCTTCCTCTTCGCCTCTATCATGCGGGGGGGGGAGTGCGGCGCCAGCATCGCTGGCGGGTGGGGGGGGCGTGGGTGCTGCGGGGCTTTTCGTCTTTCTCCAGTCCATCATCTGGATGATATTTTAAAGCCGCTATAGTACATTCTGGATTCTGCGGAAACTTTGTTTGTAGTAACTCTCTGTACTAGACGTCTCTTTTTTATTTCTTCAATCTCCTCTCCACTTTTCTCCCGGCTGGTCTCTCCACATTCTTACAAGCACCAACTCGCGCTGTATTTCCGTCGCTTTTTTTTCCTTAACTGGCAACCCTCTCTTCACACACAAGCGCTCATAAAAATATTACAGCTGTCAACCAGTTTTCCATCAAAACAATTTATCTGTCCATTACTTTACAAAATCTACGCTTCCCGGGTAAGGTTTTTTTTCATGTATCACATCTGAGGAACGGGGACACTTCTGTTCTGACCATTTCCCTTAATTACTCACAACCACAATCCCACAATAAAAGCTACGCTGCACCAACCTGTTGCCTCTGTCCCCCCCTAAGCAAAAGTCCCACAAAAACCACAAGTATCACCATAAACCGCTGTGCAAGCACCAACCGTCTATTATAACATGAATTTTTACTTGTCAGTTTAGTATTATTTTTTAAATGTTGATAAAATATAAAGTTTAAATGTTCCATCATACTATAAAATTATACGTGGTTTCATGTACAAAGATGTAGTTGAATGTGTGGTTGGAAAAAATTATCTAATCAGTGAGTAATGGTGTGGGCGCCATACCTGCTGTGTAAATCACCATGTTTGTCTCAAGAATGGTTTCAAGATCCAAACAAGCCATGCTGTATTCTTACCCACCACCCTCTCTTCCCCACGGTCTCTGCCAATGGTTAGATTCAAAAGACAATTTAACATAGACACGTTTGCTCCAAAAGAAAAAGAAGAAACTTTCCTCTCCACTACCTGGTTGTATCAGACCTGAGATATTGACACTGGAATGTGATTCACGGTACTCTGCTAAGACTTTCGCAACTAACATGATAAGTACCTGTGATCGGTGTGTGACAAACAACCCCAATGGGAAGAAGAGGTAGAGCAATGCCCAATTTGGACCCAAACTTAACACAAAAAAAATAGCAAATGGTCACAAAAAACAAACAAAACCCCGCTTCATGATCAACACAATAGCGTAACAGCAAAAACACCAAAACAGTAAACCCGGCTAGAATCAACCACACATATATACGTAAACAGCAAAAACACAAAACAGTAACCCGCTATGAATCAACACACCCATGAGCGTAATCGCAAAAAAATACACAAAAACAGTAACCCCGCTATGAATCAACACACTAGCGTAAACAGCAAAAAAACACAAAACAAGTACCCGATATGAATAAACACACATAGGACAGCAAAAACACAAAAACAGGTAAACCGCTATGAATCAACACACAGAACGTAAAGCAAAACCACAAAACAGTAACCCGCTATGAATTCAACAACAAGCGTACAGGCAAAAACCACAAAACCGGAACCCGCTATGAATCAACACCACATAGAGTAACAGCCAAAAAACACCAAACAGTAACCCCGCTATGAACACACACATAGAGTTAACAGCAAAAAAACACAAGACAGTAACCCGCGATGTAATTCAAGCACATAGCGTAATAACAAAAAACCACAAGAACTAACTCAACCAAGAACAAGATAGCGCTATCAATAAAGCATGTGATCACCCCTGTCCGAACTTAGATATTCAGAATGGCTTCAAGACATTTAACCTGTTTCCCCGCTCGGGGAAAAAGGGCGCTTTGGGAAATACAACGATATTTCACTGTTATCAACCCAGCGTGTCCCAGACCGAAAATAACACCAACTTACACTTACTTCAAGCTTTAATCGCCAAGGGAAACAGGAATATATCCTCAATATGGTCCCAGACGTATAAGAATAAAACATCAATGATACTTTCACTTAGCTAGCAATAACGGGGACCCCAGGCCCCATGTGCAACCTTTCCTGCATGTAGAAACGGGTGTCCATACAGGAAGGCATAAAAACCTAAATCACTTCACCGGGTCTGTTCGCTGATTGACCGTGGAAGTCGTCACCCGAGAGGTGCCAGGGCAGAGCGGACCAACCAATGGGCACCGTCCGCGAAGTGATGAAGGCTGTAGACAGATGTTTCCTGGCCTTGATTCGAGCGCGGTCATGGAACTCAGTGTTGAACTTCCCGGGTTCCGGGACAACAGAAAAAGGGTAAGGTTCATAACACTTTAACTTACTAAATAAGACGGTCAAGCAAGAGGGGGGAAAAAGAGACTAAGACGCAAAGAGAGTTTATATTGACAGTTGCAAAAGGGAAGATACACGAGAGCAGCTTTTCCGCAGCGCAGCTCTAGTTGAAAACTTCCCCAATTTCTTGAGCTCTTCCTTAATTCAAAACCACCACACAGACGACGATTCACAGGTGTTGAGAAGGAGGGGGCTAAATGCCTAAGCCAGAGAAACCTGGGCTGGCAAGTACTCTACTGACCTCGGATCAAGGCTCTTGTGATCCTTCTGTGATATGCAACAGCGGGACATTTATGCCTTGTGTTAGCGGGGCCGCGACTGAAAAAAACGACACGGCTTGAAAGAAACCTGGTATTTTGTAAATGTATATAATGAAAGTTATAATACGAGGAAGTTATACTAATTAAGAAAACAAATACAAAGAATAAGCAAATAAACGACTGTAGAAAAATATGAATCTCTATCACTCGAACCCTGCTGTACTTAAGTATCCACTCCACTTCTTTCACCTCAGAGGGAAAGTTTAGATAGAAAGGCCTAATATTTCATAGATAGAAAGTCTTCATATTTCATAATGTCGTAATGTACTGAACTGACAGCTTTGCTGGCGGCTTAAGGCTTGTTTCTGCAAACAGCTCTTGGAGAATCAGATACAATAAAAAACTTATTGAGACATTTTCCTTTGACATTGATGCAGTATTAACGAGGCGATCGCTGCAGTCGGCAGCAGAGGAAACCAGCTACGGGTAAGGTATAGGATAATTGTCCAGATTGTAATTACGTTCATTAAAGTGATCGATTGTGCTGCTGAAAGACCAGATTAATATTCTCGTGTCTGACAACATTTGGATGGAAAGGATTTTAAGGAGGGTGACTTTTGCTAAAGATTAATCTTAGCCAGATGTCCCGCCGGTTGTGGCGATCTGTCCCGGAAATGTCTCCAGAAACAGCTGGTCACCCTCCATTAGCCCAGTGATTCCAAAATGGGGTCGGGGACCCACAGGGGGGTGGTTGCGAGTAGAGAGGGGGGGGGTCGCAAGTTGATTTCAAGAAAATAAAAATAAAAAGTTAAAAACTATTAGAAATAGCAAATGTTACGCCATGATTTCAACAACAAGATAAAACAGTTGGTTATTTCTTTGTTATTGTGGTGTCAAATGCTCGTGTTGGGATACGCTATAGTGTTGTGCGCGGTTTGCGCGCAATGTTTATATACGTTTATAGTGGGGGGGGTCGCAAATCACTGCACCGTTTACTGGGGGGAGTGGGTCTGAAAGTTTGGGGAAACCCTGCATTAGCCTGCTCTGGACGGCTTAGTCTTAAAGAATAACTTCCATGGTACTTGGCTGGGTTTAATTCAACCAAGTCAAAGCTGAATGCATCCAGGAGAATAAACTGAACTTATTCCTATCCTGGTTTGCAGTTCAGGCACTCTCCTCCAGAGAGCAGAAATGTTTATCATGTGTTTCCAATTCCACAGAGAGAAGTTAATCATTCCAAACATTAATTGGAACAGCAAAATGTACATAAGGAGTAAAGGGGAAGTGTTTCTTTTCCAGTAGTTGAATCTGGAAGATTCATGGCTCAATACACAGTCCTGGGACCATGGTTTCCAGTGTGGAGGTGTAGTCTCATTTTAGCGGCCATGTGTGGACGAACAAGCGGAGCTACAGCCCAACAAGCCTGCCCTAGTCACTCACGGAATAACGAGCTCACTGCACTACTCCCCCCACAAACTCAGTTAGAAGTGCCATAATCTTGTGAGCCAATGACAACCCTGGTTGATGATCAATACAGTGTGATAGGGCTTAGCACTTAACACTAACAGAATCACAATCAATAAGGTTTATTTGCCAACATCAGTCAGAATCAGTGGTTGACTTGCATTTCCTCATGAGAAGGACACGTGGAATCTATCCAAAGGATTACATTCACGGTGAAGTTGCAGTTAGGTCCTGAAATATAAAAAATAAATTAGGTGAATCTTTAAAACAGGGACATTGATCACTGGGGCAGACCAGTGATGGGCTTTAAGGTGTGGGTTTTTTCTGAGTTTCATACACACCCTGTTATTACAATTGCACGAAAGGAATTCATTAGCAGCAGTGTACTGGTTATGGGCACATTGCATGGTCTCGGAGCATGTCCAGGAAGTCGTAAAAGTAACTATCGGAAAACCTAAAGTTACAGACACAGCAGCACTCAGGAATGTGGGGTTATCAAAAAAAAATAATCCTCTTCGTAGGAGAATATTACGGTTAACGTGACCTGCCATTTAGCGATGTTATTTCCAGAATTGTGAAAATTAAACAGGCATTACGGGGCTTTGTTGAAGTGCATACACGCAAATGAGCCACTTCTCACAACATCAGGGCGGTTCAACGGGACGTTGGAATCCACCGTGGGCGAAGAGGAGGAGGAGATTTGTTCTGTTACAACAGTGACCGATTGAAAGCAGAAGAACAAAAACCAGAACCGACAAAAACAGCATGATTGGCAACAGTGGTTCTGCAGTAGCTATAAGGAGTAATGGTATCGGTTCTGAGTGGACTAGTTCCGGTCAAAAAGCCCAGTAATCACCGTCTAGAGAACACACAACACCTTGTTTCGATTGGGGATGAACACAACACAGGTGTTCCAGTTAATCTTGGATGATCAGACTTCACCAGACTCTGTGGGTCTATAGACCGACTGATTATCTTTCTCTCGTTAGCTCTGATGCACCCTGGAGGTCAGGACATAAGAGACTTTTAGCATCTGATTGGTCAAAATATTTGTGACATTATACACTCCTCCAAAAAAAACAAGTCTCGGCCCTCTAAACCTTGCTGCAAAAAGTATACAATTTGTTAATATTTCATTTTTTTTGATTGTAAACTAAATCAGGTGTTTTTAAATATGTGCTCACAATGTTTCCTGACAACATAATGTCACCATGGGGACAATAAACAAGAACAACGGTGGGAAAAACAAGAAATAAAAGAAGGAAAATCAACCTATTTGCATTGAAAATAGTTTTATTCTTTTCAGCATAGGTTAAGTAAGGAATTTGTTCAGACTAAATTACTTGATGAGAGGGGAGTTTGTGACACTAAACGATTGCTTCAATTGTATAAAGTGATCACGTTTTGCAGGAAACTTAGTTCTCAGATACCCAAAAAGTAAGCAATGGTTGAGCACAGTAGACTTGGTTCCAACCTGGGGTTGGGACCACAAGAGATGCCCCCCAATTAATTCAGGGGAATCAGTATAGAAATGTACCTTGGACAAAAAGAGTTCTAACAGTGGGTTCTCGAGGTAGAGGAAACACGCGAACCAGAGAAATAAAAATGATGAATGCCCATGGAACTGGAAAAAAGATTTAGTTGACGGAAAGGCCCTGCCCAAAGAGGAGTCTCTATGGAGACGGTGTTGTAGTGTAGAGATATCTGTCGCCATTAGCGGCCATTGGGTGGCACAAGTAGGAGCTTTACAGCAGACCTTCAAGGACTGGCAGCAGTTATAGAGGAGCCGTGTTAGCAGTGACCATACCAGACTCGGCAGGACCTCTAGTTCCTAAGTCTTATGTTTGATTTGGGCTAAGTTTTCACAGGTGAGTGTTACTACAACAGCTAAGTCAATACACAAACACTGCTTCAGCCCCTCGTTTTCAAGTGTGCACGTTCTCCAACAATCCAAAATGTTTATGGTGGGTTGTTAATTCACAGCATAAAATAGATTTTCAACAGAAAAATGTACACAAGTATAAGGGAAAGATTTCTATCTGTGGTATGTTTTTAAACAATGTCCTTGTAAAAGACCTGACTCGAGCAGAGTCCTTAGGACTGTGGAGGGGTGTGTGGTCTTGCAAGCAATGTGTAGGACACCCAACTTTACAGATGCCAAGACACATGGCATGACAAATGCCCTTAGTCACGGAATGAGGGGACGCAAAAACTCAAAAGTGGAATATCTATGGCAAGGACAATCCTGGATTATAGTGGCCCAGTTTAAAAATTCACAGAAAATATTCAAATGATTTTTTTATTTTCATAACAGTCAGACATCAGTGGTGGCCCTGTGCCTTACACTCGCTTTAGCATGTGCACTTGGGGTGTCCCAGATCGGAAACAGAGGGAAGTGCACTGGAGAGCCTGAAACCATAAGGCAAACATCAGTGAGTCTGGTTCTAACATGACATTGAGCACTGGGGCAGACCGTGATGGCTTTAAGGTGTGTTTTTTTTATCCTGAGTTGTTATACACAACATGATATCGTACCTTGCCTCAAACGGACATTCATTAGCAGCAGTGATCTGCCTGCTATGGCACATGGCGGTATCAGGGCACTCCAGGAAGAGTAGTCAATTGTCGGAAGGAAAACCTAAAAAGTTACAGGATATATTAGTCTACTCAGAAAATGTGGTTGATCAAAAAAAAAAAGTGTGAAGCAACAACCACATTTGCATTGGCCTAACTCTTCCGTATAGTAGACTATAAGGTTTAACGTTACCTGTATTTTCGCCGAGTATTTACAAATTTGAAATTAAAACATGTATATTGGTTTGGGGCCTTTGTTGATTTCACCACAGAAACTGAGACGCTTCTACGACAGTCGGTGCGGTTCACCGGAAGTTTCATAGTCAATCCGGGAGGAGGGAAAAGGTTCTGTTACAAAAGCGGACCGATGAAAGGCAGAAACAAAAACACAGAAACCAACAAACGAGCTGATGGCACAAGTGGTTCTGCATAGCTATCAGGACCTGGATCTGGTTCTGGAGTGGACTAGTTCACGGTCAAAGCCCCCCAGTCCAATATACGTCTAGAGAAACACACACACACCTGTTTCCTTATCTGGTGATGACACACCCACACAGGTGTTCCCAGTTAATCTGGCTTGATTAGACTCAACCCAGGATCTGTGGGTGCCCTTAGGGGCGTCATGCTACCTGGGAAATATCAGGGACAGCCCTGGATCCTGTTGTTTTTCAGACTGCACAGCGATTGTCGAATAAGGAGGAACTCCCACTTCTGGAAACGTCTGGATTGGTACAATGGGGTTAATATGGAGTGAGATAGGGAATGTACGTGAACAGATGCAATGTTTCTTTTCTGCTCATGGTGGTGTTGGGAAGAACCAAATTGTTGCCGTACTGCCACCAAACTGTTGGGCGTAGCCTAGGCGTCAGGTGTGTGAAAACACATGGAGGGCCACAAGTGACCAAAGCGACCCCCAAAGCTCTGTGTCACAATAACAGTAGGCTACTTTCCTCACTTACCGTGTTGTATTAGAGGCTCAAAACATAGACCTACTTGCACTGACGTTGGTTTTACTAGTTACTGGCAATGGCACGCAGCTTTAATAACTAATGTAGCTTGCTCTGTTGAAACCAATGTGGGACGACTACGACCTAAATCATTGTTGGACGTTGGCCAAATAGATAAATGTATGTGTGAATTTTGTTATTTTAGGAAACGTTCAAGCCATTCAACACATGAACGTACGTCTGTTGTAACCGAATGGGAAAAAAATGTTCTAGAAAACCTCGTCCAAGTTTCCCAACTTGATGCCCCCAATGAAGCGACGTGAATTGATGACGTTTGATGTTTTTAGACCAGTACAAATGAGACATAATCATTTCTTATGGTCAAAGATTTGTGACATGATACAATCCATACTATCACAGCTCGGCCCCTCTAAACCTTGCGCAAGACTTTTGTGTGTATAATATTCATATGTTTGACGTAATTTAAATCAGTGTGTTTAATGTGCTTGAACAAACAAGATTAAACCAATGTAAAAAAAACATGTCGCTGCGCTAGAAACTAGAAAATTTACCTGATTGAGTAGCCTACCATTGTAAAGAAAATATAAATACAAATGTACTAGTATTTAAGCATACTTTGCCCTAAAAGTGAGGCCAGGGGAATTAAGGTTCTCGGGAAATGGACCCTAAGTACTCTAGGCCTAATTTCAAACATTATGTCAATGTGAAAACATGTTTTACAAACCAAGCACAAATATCTTGAGCTATGTCTAATTTCTAAATAATCTTTGTACAATAATTTCACACAGATACAATCAGAAAAGTGACAGTAATACAGCGGAACATATATGTAATGCAGGTGTATATTCCTCTCTAAACATTGATTGCAAAACTTATTACAGTTGTTTATATTCATTTTATTTGATTGGTAAGCCAAACAGTGTTTTTAAATATGGTGTTCACCCAATTGTTGCCTGACAACATATTTCACCATGGGGACAATAAACAAGAACAAACGATGTGGGAAACAAGAATAAAAGAAGGGAAATTCATGATTTGCACTGAAAAAAAGGGGTTTTAATATCTTTCACGATAGGTTAATTTAAGGGGACTTTGTACAGACTAATGACTTGATGAGAGGGGTATTTTTGTACACTAAAAACGATGCTCAAGTTTTATAAAGTGATCAGTTTTGCATGAAACTTTAGTTCTCAGATACCAAAAAGTAATGAATGTGTTTGAGCACAGTAGATCAATGGTTCCCAACTGGGGTTGGGACCCACAAGATGATCGCAATTAATTCCAGGGGAAGTCAGAAAGGTAACTGGAACACTAAAGAGTCTAACAGTGTGTCGAGTTAGAGAAACGTCGAGGCCATAGAAATAAAAATGATGCAAGGCCATGAAATGGAGTAAGAAAAAAAAGATTTGTTGACGAATGCCCGCCTCAAAGAAAAAGAGTCCTTATGGAGACGGGGTTGGAGGGTGAGGTGTCTCGTCTCCATTTAGCACCAATGGTCTGACACAGTAGAGCGTTACAGCAGTCTTCAAGGACCTTTGGCAGCAGTTATAGCAGGCGCTGCTGTTAGGCTGGGACCATATCCAGGACCCGGCATGCACCTCTAGTCCTAAGTCATTATGGTTTTGATGCAGTTTGCTCAGTTTGACCACAGGGGTATGGTACATAAACAGCTAAGTTCCAAATACCCAAAACTGCTCTCAGCCCATGGTTTGCAAGTTGTGCACCGGCTGTTCTCCACTTCCATCCAAAATATTTACTGATGGGTTGTAATTCCACAGCATAGAAATAGATCCTGTCAACAGAAACATGTAATAAGGTCGAAGGGAAAGTATTCTTATTCTGGGTAGTAGTGTAATCTGCAAAGACCTGCCTAGAATGCAGAGAGTCCTTAGGATGGGAGGGGTGTGGCTGCAGGCCCGGGTATGACACCCAACTTACAGCTGCAAGACACATGGCATGGACAAGATGCCATAGTCACTGGAATGAGGTGACGCACTCAAAAGGGGGCTTATCTAGAGCCAAGTGACATTCCTGGTTAAGTGGCTCAGTTTTAAAAATGCACGAACACAATGTTCAAATGATGTTTGTTATTTTCAACAGTCAGAATCAGTGGTGGCCATGTTTCCTTACCACTCGCTTTTAGTTGGGTGCATTGGGTGTCCAGCGAGAATAAAACAGAGAAGTTGCATGGAGATCCTGAAACCTAAGGCAAAACAATTAGTGAGGGTTTACCAGACATCGATGCACTGGGGCAGACAGTGATTGGCTTTTAAGGGGTGTTTTGGTTTTTTTCCTGAGTTTTACACAACCGATGATCTTACACTTGCCTTGAAGGACATTATTAGCAGTCAGTGCTCCTGTATGGCACCATTGCAGGTCTCAGGTAGCACTTCCAGGTAGTAGTTGAAATCATACGGCAAACTAAAGTCCACAGGGGAAACAGGACTCAGAAAGGGGTTTATTCAACAACAACATGTTTAAGTTTAAGCGAAAACGACATTCGACATTTGCCATAATCCTCTTGTAGTTAGAATATTAAGGTTTAACATTGCCTGCGTTTTAGCTCTGTTATTTCCAGGAAGTGTGCAATTAAACATTGATAATGTTGGGGCCTTTGTGAATTCATCCAGAGCCAAAAATGGCTGCTTCTACAAAAGTCGGTGCGGCTTCACCGGGACGTATCATAGCTACACAGGGAGCGGCGGAGTTTGTTTCTGTACAAAAGCGGCCGGTGAAAGCAGAACAAAAACACCGAAAAGACAAACAGCATGATGGCAACAAGTGGTTCTGAGTAGCTATCAGGGTTCCTGGTTATCAGTTCTGGGTGGGATAGTCACGGTCATAAGCCCACGGTAAGTTTACCGTCTAGAGAAAACACCACACACCTGTTCCATCTGGTGAGGAACACCACCAGGTTTGCCCAGTTAATCTGGCTTGATTAGACTCTCAACCCCAGGACTCTGTGGGGGTCTATAGACCGACTGATTATCTTTCCTCGTTAGCGCAGATGCTCCTGTTAGTAAGGCTACTGAGACTTTTATCATTTCTATTGGTCAAAATAGTTGTGACATTATTACACACTCCTCTCCCAAGCCCGGCCCTCTAAACTGATGCAAAAAGTTATAGAATTGTTTATCTTTCATTTTTTGATTGTAAAAGAAATCAGGTTTTTAAATATGTTGGCTTCACCTAATGTTTCATGACAACTATAATTTCACCATGGGACATAAAACAAGAACAAACGGTGAAACAGAATAAAAGAGAAATTCAACCTGATTTGCATTGGAAAATAGTGTTTAATATATTTCAGCGATAGGTTAATTAAGGACTTGTCACAGACATAATTACTGATGAGAAGGGGATTTTGTAACTAAAACGAGCTTCATATTTATGTAAGGATCACGTTTTGCAGGAAACTTTAGTTCTCAGATACAAAAAGTAATGAAAGTGTTTGAAGACAGTAGATCAATGGTTACCAACCTGGGGGTTGGGACCAAACAGAGGCAATTAATTTCCAGGGGAATCAGTAGAAATGGACCTGGAAACAGAAGAGGCTAAAAGGGGGTAGAAGGTAGAGAACACGTCGAACCATAGAAAAAATAAAATGATGCAGGCATGAACTGGAAAAAAAGATTAGTTGAACGGGAAAGCCCTGCCCAAAGAAGAGGCCTTATGGAGACGGTGGTTGTAGTGTAGAGGGGTCCGCTCCAGTTAGCACCAGTGTCTGACACAAGTAGAGCTGTACTAGCAGACCTTCAATGGATCCTCGGCAAGCAGTTATAGCAGGAGCCGCTGTAGCATGTGAAATACAGACTCCGGCCAGGCACCTGTAGGTCCTAAGTCATTATGGTTTTCATGTGGCTCAGTTTGCCACCGGGGAGGACATAAACAGCTAACGTCAAGTACACAAACACGCTTCAGCCCAGGTTTGCATAGTTGTGCACGTTCTACCAAATCCAAAATATTATGATTGGTTGTAATTCCAACGCATAGAAATAGT
>NC_045747.1:26716027-26740310 GCF_008692095.1 Etheostoma spectabile | reverse complement strand
TAGGGAGGCGTGGCTGTTCAGGCCTCTCATATTTCATGGTCACATGCAATGGCCATTCTTTTTGAGGAATGATGCCTGTCTTCTCTGGAATATACTTCAATAGGTGATCTACAACGGACCTAGGGCCCGTGGTGGCAAGTGGCAAGTCCAGGGAGAAGATCGTTTGGCGTTCCTCCATTCGTGACATAGGCTGAGCCATTTTTCTGGCCTCAGTTCCTGCTTTTAAGTGGGGACGTAATGCTTTTTGAGTTGTTTCATTAGGTCCCTCCCTACGTTATGGGCAATTGGACTGATAACAACTTCTGCTGTATGGGGGCTTCGCCATCTTCGTCTTAAGTAGATTGGTTAGAGATTTGTAACATTGTGATTTTACCATTTAGCGTTATACTACGGGCTATCATCTTTGTGTCTGGCTTCTCTGCGGGTTTCTATCTTTAGGCACTGTCTATCTTCCCTGTAATTCACATAAAAAACTTTACTCTTTCGCCTCCAAGTTGAGATGGTAATAGGTTTGTTTCGTCGTTCGTTAAGGATAGGGACATATTTGAGTTAATCCATAATTTCTACGGTGCCCTTGGTTTGGGTGTCGTCGTTCTTCTGTGAGGAAAAAGAAAGAAAGAAAGCTTGGTTGAATTTTCAGCTTGGCGTCAATCCTAATATTAACCCTATCTTGGGGTACTTGTCTGGATATTGAGGTGTGGCGAGATAAGCGTCGCTTCCTCTTGTTCCTTTGGGGATCGGCGAGGTTCTCGAGAAAAAAATGGTGCTGTTGTGTTCGTGTTAGCATCGGTTATTTTTCGGCTTGGTCCTTCTCTCTTCCATTTGGGCCTTGGTATTAGCCATGCTGCTAACCATAGCTGTGGCCACAGCATGCATGGTTGGGTTGTCGAGTTTTTAACTTTTTATTTTGCAGGACTCCTGAGCGTGGCTGCCCATTCCATTAGCTGGACGAGGGTGGCAGTTCCCAGCCAACCGGTTTTTTCTGACAGTGGCAAGGCGAGCCTACATGTTGTTCAAGCGCTGTTGTTTTTAACTGACTTTTGGTACGTCCTTCCCCTCCCTCATCTAACCAGCCCGTTTTGCTTTGAAAACGTCTTCAGTCTTCCTCGGAATGAAGATTCCTTACCCCGTCAGTTGTCTTTGGCTTCGAGTTTGGAGTGGTCAGGACGTCTCTTCCATATGGTAGGTAACGCTTTACATAGACGTCGGCAACCCTGTACGTTAGGGGTTACACTCTGCTGGCAGCCAGTGAGGTGCGCTCTCGTGTCATCCTTTCCGGTGTAGGGCCGGATTCCTTCACTACGGTCCCCGTTTATGTCCAAAGCAATTTGCAGAGCTTTGGTGTTTCAATAAGTTCATTGGTATGAAGACCATACTGTTTGAAGTGGTCCCCATCTCTTTGCATCTTTTGTAGGGTCCAACCCTAATACTGCTTCAGTCATTTCTGTGTCTCTCGGGGCGATAACACTCTAATAGTGCTGGCTTGATCTCCGTCTTCTCCGTTAGGTGGGGGTTTGCACTTCCATCATGGGGAAACGTATCCTAGTTTTCTTCAATATTCTCCTTATCGGTTGGGGATTTTTGAAAGGCCCTGGGGGGCAGTTGGAGGGGGTGAGATCAGGTGAGTCTCTTCTTCTTTTGATACGAAGACCTGTGAAGCCTATGGCGCTTGGGCTACCTTTTTTTTTCCTTTTTTTTCTTTTCACCCTGTCTAGCGATTCTTTGCTTCAGAGGTGTTAAGAGCTTCTTGCCTGCCCCCCAGCCACCGCCTTCGTTTCCTCTCCGTCATGCCTCTACCACGGCACCGCTTTGTGTTCCCCTCCTCATCAGTCGGCTCTCTCACCTTCTTCACCGATGGGGAGGGGGACTAAGACGTTCTGTGGGCCAAGCCACCTCAGGTGGGTGAGAGGAGGGGCTGTTGCGGGGGCTTTTTTTTTTTTTTCGTCTGTTTCAATACCAGTTCATCTTGGATGAATTTTTAAAGCCGCTATAGTACAGTTCTGTATCTGGACCTGCTTTTAACTCTGTGTGCGGGTAGTACTTTCTGTAGCTAGACTCTTGTCGTTTTGTGTACATTCTGAACAGGATCCCTTTTTATCTATCTATCCTTTTAACTCCTCTCAATCTCCATCTCCCTTTTTGCTGCCTGGTCTCTCCACATTCTTAACAAAGACGCCCAACTCTCGCCTGCTATTTCCGTCCGCTTTATTTCTCCTTAACTGCAAACCCTATCTATCAAACACAAGCGACTAATAAAGCTTATTACAGCTGTCAACCTAAAGGTTTCCCATCAAAACCATATTTATCTGTCCCATTCTTTACAAAATTTTCTCGCTTCCCGGATAGATTTTTTCTAATTATACAACTGAGAGGAACGTTCGACACTCTGTTTCTGAACCATATTTCTCCTTAGATTTTACTCAAACTCCACATCCCACAATTTAAAAAAGCTCGCTGCACCAACCTGTTTGCCTCCGTCCCCCCCCCCCTAGGCACAAGCCCACAAGCTAACCACCAATTCATCACCATAAAGCGCGCTGGCAGCACAACCTTATTCATTTCTTTTCTTTTTCTCAAAAAATAGCCAAATTGCACAAAACCACAACCAACTCGCTATAAATCAACAACATAGCGTCACGTAAACCAAACAACAAACACAATAAAAACACAAAACAAATTCAAAGAACATACGCAAACTCACAAGATAGCGCTAATCATAAAGCATGTATCACCCTTCCGAACTTCGGAAATTATCAGAAGGCTTCAAGACATTTACCGGTTCCCCGTCAGGGGAAAATTGTTTTTGATGGAAGTATCAACTGATGTTTCCGTTTATGCTCAGCTTTGGCCCGACGGAAAAAATAATCAACAGAATGATATGTCTACTTCGAGCTTTATACAGACCGGGCTTCCACAACAAATCACTCGATGAGTCCACCGACAGAAGACCACACCATTAACTCTCGCGCTTTTGTCCGTCCACGAGGCACCAGAATAAAGTAACCTTTTTCCAATTATAGTCCCAGACAGACATGAGACACACATCAATGACACTTTAAGTAGCTAGCAATAACTGGCACAAGCCCTGTGCACCTTTCTGCAGTAAACGTGTGTTCCAATCAGAAGCATAAAAACTGCATCTCCCCCGGTCTGGTTCGCTGCTTGAACGTGGAAGTCTTCACCGATGCCAGAGGAATGCCCAGGAACCGGACCAACCTAAGGGCGCCCGTCTGCGAAGGTGGACGTGCTTGTCGCCAGATTTTCGGCCTTGTGATCGCCGTCCGGTCTTCTCAGCTGGTTTGACTTCCGGGGTTTCGGCACCCAAGAAAATGTGCAGAGAGTTCATGAATCACTTAGACAACTTACTAAAACTCAGGAAGGACGAGTAAGCAATAACGAACGCGAGACGGCAAAGTTGTCGATTAAAAGACAATTGGCAAGAGTGGAGCACACCAAAATATTCACTCTCTGCAGCATGACTTTTTTGAGAAGCTCGGGGATTCACTCTGCCTCTATTGCTTTATTGAAACATAGTTTTTGAACAATGGACATCTGTTATATGTGTTATGCCTACTGCTAAAGAAACGACGTGTACTGCAAAGGACTTGATACTAAGACAGTGTTATCTCTGTACAGCAGCGACTAAAGAAAACACAGACACAGCGTAAATGAAGCGCAGTATGTTAAATTCATATGAATTATAAAATATAGTAAAAGATATAGGTGTCATATACAAAACCAGATATGAAATATAATAGCATGAAAGCTATAAAGCCAAAGTCATAATATTCTTAAGACACTACTACAGAGAAATATGAATAAAAGATTAAAAAATAATTCTTTCTCTGTCAGTAGCTATCTTCATATTTCTGGGAGGTGCTTCCTGTGGCAGTCAAGACCAATTGCATCCCCAAATTTCCGCTCGTCTTTAATGTTCTGTGCCTGTTACTGTCATGGTCTTGATTCTGAATGACTGTCAGACTTTCACCTCAGAACTCAAAACGATTGCTGTATTGCTGGACTAACAGCTGCGGAGAAACTGATTTCAACCACCACATGACCTAGTCTATCCGTGATGGACAGCTTTCCTTCTTGGAGGTTGGTTGTATGGAACTTTCCTAAGGCATGCATCCAGAGCGCCAGGAGCCTCCCCACCAGGACCTGGGTACAATGACACATCATCTCTGACTTCAAACTCAACTAGCATTGTTTGGTCCTGTCTTGTGCCTGTCTGTATGTGGTCTCTCTTTCTGCAGTGTGTTTTTTGTCTCCCAGCCTCCCCAGCTTTCCTCTTTGTTGAATATAGAATAAAACGTAATGAGATTTAAAAAAATTAGATCCAAAAAAACAAAAACGTGAGGATAGAATGAAGGTGTGCTGTCAATCGAGTGTTGCTATTGTGTGAGGTAGGGTACAGTAGTTTTTTGAAAATGTCATACATGTGATGAGGAGACGGAAACAGACCTAATGCAAACGCTCAATGTTTATTGAGGTTACGGATAGAATGCAGAGACGGGGTTAAGGACGACGCCGGGACCAGAACGAGAGGTCCCAAGGGGGGCTGGGGAAGCAGAGGAGTCTGGGGAAACGGGGATGAACCGAGGTCGAAGGCCAAGGGAGGCCATGGATCCTGGGGAGCGGGAGTGGAAGAGGGGAAGGCTGGGAGCAGCAGGAGCCGCAAGGAGGTGGAACCGGATGGCAAACCAGCTGTAGAGGTATGAGAGTTGTGAAGATGGTTGCTGGGAAAAACAACATAGAACAGAGGGTAAGAGCTGAAAAAGGACAAACACCGGAAAAAGTACCAAGGTCTTCTGAGAGCTTAAACGTGCACCACCAGGGTGTACAAAACACAATCAGCGAGGTGGGTGGTGGATCCAGGGTTGAAGTACTGGTCTGATTGGCAGGTGTATCGGCAGGAAGGGTATGATGAGATGGGAGCAGGTTGTGGAAGTCATGGCAGGAAAGAACAGAATGGGGACAAAACAGAAAAAAACTCACAGCTTGCTGGACCCAACATCACAGTACAAACAGTTTGCTCTGTCGTGTCTGTGTGACGTATTATTGTTATACACTACTAAACTTTGCTACAGGGTAAGAGGCTAATAAGTGGGTATGTGTCCTTCTCCGTGGGTCCACAAATGAGTAATCAGCCGAGTCAGACATTCGTGCCAACTGTGGTCGGTCCAAACGGCAGCCACACCGCAGTCCAGACCTGGTCCAAAGTGTCTAGCTGGGTCGGGACTCCGCAGTCAACCGTGTTATCCAAATCGTATCGGACTTCAAAAAAACACACAGAGGTTTTACGGTATAGCTGTGTCCAGTCTTTTTTCCTCTTACTGTAGACTCTGTTGCCTGTTTTACTTCCTGATAGTACCTGGACAGTACCTGTACCATGTATTTTACATGTATTTTTGCCTGTGTATTTTCAGGTAGTCCAAATTGTCCATTTTTTGATATAGGCCATTTGTACTGTAATGTTGTCTATTGCGAAAGATGTTTACAGAGTTGCAACTACGTAAGGAGGGAACAGGGAGAATTGGTGTTGACCATTCAGAGTTTTTTCTTTTATAGGCGTGAGTTACCTACAGTATACTAAGATGCCATGTTTGGCGCAATCCTATAAGGTGTAAAAACACACTGAGAACATTCTTTTTAATACCTATGCCGAGAAAAACAGTACTAGTTCTTCCAGTCGTAATCCTTGATCCACGGCCCTGGCTCGTATTGGGTTGGCCCCGGGCGCTGTATATGGCTCCACTGCTTCCTTGAGGGATGGCGTTAAATGCAGAGATCAGGAATTGCACATGTATGTGTTTATGAAATACAGACACTTAACGTTTACCGTTTAGGAGTATGAGAAAGGTGTAACTGCATGCTCAGGGATAATTTAATATTTTGGATTTACAGGGTTTGCAACGCCAAAATTTATCACATTTTTGAAACATGATTGTTTGGTTAATTGCACTTCATACAGGTTAATTGTTGGTCGTGTTTCTCCTGATTATCATTTCAGGATGTATTTTACTGTTTATCTGTTTCAGCTGTTTACACTTGAGATATTTACGAATCCTGATGCTCACGGCGGTCATGTTCCCCGGACACCTTCGGTTTCATACATCCAAATAATATTTTATGTGTTTTCTTTCATGTGATTTCCGTGTGTGTCCTGTGATTTTGATGGCACTCAGGTTGTTTGATGGCTCTCAGTTATGCACTTCCTGGTTATTCATTCCTAAACAAATATTTGTTCTCTGATCTAACCTAATTAGTATATTATGATTACGCCTAACCATGTTTTCTGTTCCTCAAACTCAACTTTTTTTATTTCCTGGCCAAATTTATAATAGTGGTATGTGTTTCAGATAGACCATCGCTAACACCAGTGACTTTCTTTGAAATATTTCTGTGAAGGACATGTACCATCCTTGATTCAGAAGAAACCGAAGTGGTGATCCGTGTTTGAGCGACCATCTATCACAGAGCCTTGTGTTGTCAACGTATACGAGAACTAAAATACCATAAATTAGTTTAACTTAAAAAGGCACTTTTGACGGCCTGAAACTGCGACAAAGTTTTCTACAATGATTATGTTTTGTTTTTGACTCGTTTTATCACTGTGGAGGATATAAAATGCACCTGGGCACGTAGGGCAAAATGGACAGTTGAGATTTCCAGTGGGGCTACCTGACTTCATATCCCACCGTGAGGCAAAGACTCATACAACTGCTCGCATTTCAACCGTCAGTGAAACCAACGATCCTAATCCTCAGTCGACTAGAGCGGGCCAAATGCCGCCTGTCCAAACCGCGAGGAATTGAAATGTCACCACGCTGCCAGGCCAGACTCACAGACGTGTCATAAACCAGCCCAGCTCCCAATGCTGCCACGCTACCATTATAGATGGTAATGCTATATAATGGGTGCAAAACGTCCATATCTCCGTGTCATTATCAGGACAGCTAGAGTGTTGTACATCTGATTTTTTGATATAAACTTCAGCTTGGCCAGAACATATTTGACATGATGAACTGAGACATTGCGCCTCTCTACTTCTTCATAATGCGCAGGGATTGTAGAGGACTTGTGCAAACGCTTGCAGCGAAATGGGATTTAGACAGCCCTATTTCAATGGTTATCATACTAGTATATTAAATAAACGGTATAACAACAAAGCTCCCTGACATCTGCTGAGGGGAGTTGCAGATTCAGGAATGAAGCTGCCAAAAGAGAGAAATTAAAGAGAAAAACTCGTGCGTTCCTTTATGAAGAATGTGGAAAACACCGTCCAGTTCCAGAAGAATAATTTAACGGAGGTTTCTTCTTGCAGAAAATCGAACATAGAGCACTCAATATTCGATTAATCCTTTAGGTTTCTGTTGCTCTGTATTGTTCTTTATGAGCAGGATGCGACTGAGGCCTTAGCTGCAGGCAACATGGAGATATAATCGTTATGATGTTGATGGTGGACCTGTGACCACTGGAGATAAGGGCTGCATGAACCTTCAATCACATTTACACACACAGAACAACCGGAATACTATTATCAAGAAAAACCTACTTGATTTATACCACCAAATCTGGAGCTAGGCATGCAGTCTGCTCTCACACCTCCCTATTTCGGTTGCCTTGGGGTAAGGATCGTTGTCAGCTCTGAAACTCATCAAGACTTATCTCTGGCAGGGAGATGTAAGGCGAGCGTGCTGTTGGACTTGCTACTATATATTAGAGCAAAAGTCAGAAGAAGCCTGTACTATGGAGGATCTGATAGCTTTGCACAAATGCTAAAGCACCAGACAGATGAAAATTAACATCAAACATCGCCCCTCCTCAAAAGGTAACAGTTCTTTCGTTTTGTTACAAGTGAATTAATGTGACAAATGTGTTGTAATACACAATACGTTATGGTCGCATGTTGCTTGCTCTGGCGGAGACTACTAAGAACTGTGGGGTCCGTTGTAAATTCTGGAGTGTGGTCTGACCTACTCTATCTGTAAAGTGTCTTGGATAACGTTGAATATGAATGATACTTAAATAAAATGATGAATGATGGAATATGTGTGTGGTTGTGTGTGATGTTGTTGTGTGTGTGTGTGTGGGTCGTGTGTGTGTGTGGGTTGGATGCGTCTGTCCTCTTAGTTCTGTAGCATTTCTATTCCCCAGGGTCATTCTAGATTGCTACAATGGATGTGGCTAGATGGGCATCCACACCCCCATGTATGTAAAAAAAACTTATCCCACACCAACTACTAGACAGAAGATACTGATGCCTGTGGGGGCGTGGCAGCTGCGTGGTCGTTTCCTGTCTTTGCACACTAGAAAAGGTGCTGACACGGCGTCTGCTGCTGCTCTCCTGGTGTACACATGTATGTTCCACTTGATAAATGACATATGGGGAGAAGAGTTTGGACTTGTTATGAACTCAGCAGTAGTATATCCATGTAACCTAACTTATACTGTTGATACCAGCAAAGACATGCAAAGACAATGACAAGTGAAAATTTGAAAAATCACCCAATAATACTAATTTTTTCTTTACTATATCTTTATTTATGTCAACGCCTATGGACTTTCAAACATCAAAATGTCATTTATTTAAGTTATGTGTGCTCAAAAGATAGATTTTTGGATTCTATTGGCCTGGAAACACTTCCACACGCTGTGTCCGTTTGAAAACTAGGGTCGTCCGATTCCTACGTGCACCCGTTTTTTGGCCGGCCGGACACGCCTGAGACGTGCGTCATGTAGGCAATGTGTAAGCTCTAGATCCTGTAACATGGGAGCCGAAATAAAACCGCACGCAACGCGAGTGACCTGCTCACCACGATCAGGGCATTATGTGCAGGAGCCCTAATGGGCGTTTGGAACCATTGTAGGTGTCCCACCCCATCACTTTTACCGTCATAAATTCAGCACATCGTCTGTGTATTACGACCAACCATGTAAGCCCATAACATACTTTTCTTATAGCTGCCGACCAGCTTTCATAGAAAAAGTTATGGTTTTAGCCTTAATCTACAGGCATATAGTTTAAGGCTAAACGACATTGGATAATATTCGACTTGGTCACAAAAATGTCTGCTGCTTAGTGTCAAGGTATCCCGCAGTCTTTTTCCATCTTCTGCTGATGTGTCCTCATCAATTGTGGCTCACAAACAGGCATTAGAAGAAAAGTGCTGATGAGAAGTATTGTGAGTCGCCCTGTTTGAACACTAACGGTATGAGCGCACGTGCTAGTCCGCTACTAAACAAAGTAATAGCGGAATTGAAGTTCTTCCACGTAGCTGCGCCTGCGTTAAGGGCAGGCAAACACGATCACAAAAGGATTGAGTATGGAGAAGGAGAGATGACGTCCAAATATCACCGTGCAAATTGAGTCGGAGCGGGCGGAGGAAGAACAGGCTATGTGCTGGCGACAATAAATAAGGCTGGCTTCGCGTGAACTGGTCCATAGTGTGAAGTAGGGGAGGGCGTGCCTATGATAGCCCTATCATTTTAATGTGGCCTATGAATAGGTGAGTAGCTTAGAGGGCCTAATTATAATTAAATTTCTTTTACCTTGGAAGGACGTTGTGTAAAAACGTTGAGAACGTCAATAGTTACCACTGGTCCAGAGGCTACGCACTGTTCCTGATGATAGTGATTGATAAAGCCTTTAAATCAAAATATGTCCGGAGGTTTAATGCACTGTCAGGCACTCACGGCACACAAACTTCATCAACAACAGGACCTGGCGGTTTTAGTCACATGCAGAGAGACTGACTGTAACGAGTCACAGCAAACTTAATGAAGTGTTGTTGGCGATCGCATCCGTCATATACTCGAATGGATCGGGAGGAGACGCTAGGCTCCTGAGGGTACCATGAAGGTATGAACCCAATTTCCTGACGATGGGCATCATTCCACTCACCATCTGGAGTTTGGTTGGAAATAACAGTATGCCTCTCAGAGTCAAATCTTTTTTAGACTATTAATACCGTATCTAACGTCTACACAAAAAACTTATGATAAAATGATACTGAGAATTGAAGAGAGTGAAAGAACTTATTTGGGATTCATGATCGATGTAGGTTGGAAGACCACATATACCACGTAGTCTAATGCAAAATATTCAAATTAATTGCTATATGTTCAAAACCATTATTTATGAAATCACAGTCATGTACGACTTGTATGACCTGCTCATCGCTAGCATAAGTAACTCACGTGTTTGGGCGCCAGGGCATGGGAACACTCGACAAAACCAAACACCGAACCTAATTCTTGCAAAAGAAGCTGTAATAAAACAACTATGAAGGCACCTACTAGTCACTGTTTATTACTTAAAAGCACTACAATTGCAGGGCAGTATTTGCCTTTCATAAAACTGAGGACAAAAATAATTAAAACCGCTTCATTTTATGAACACATGGGCAAGAGATGTATAAATAAGAGAGAGCAAATCACACTTTAGTACGAAGCATTTGTATCTACAATTAATCAAGCTACGTATAAGAGACCAAATGCCAAAAGCATCACTGGCAGCACTTATTATGGAACTAGCTGGCACGTGCAGAGATGAAATCATGTACAATGAGGGCAATTTAAGAGATTATTTATTTCAGGATGGATATAGTAAAGGGATATGAAAAGGTTATAATATTGATAGTATTAATGACTCATGGTTTTCTGGCCTCATCTACTAAGTATATTACAGTAAATATTAATATATTGCTATATCTAAAAATAGGAGGGTTGATAGAAAGAGAGACGAATGGGGAAAGAAACAAAAACCAGTTCTAATGTGTGTAGGTATGTGTAAATGCATGTGTCTATGATGTGTATAAAATGTGAAAAATAAGATCTTGGGTTTACTACAGAAGTAAAGTAGAGAAGGGGTAGGACCTGATAAGTGTTTATGAATGCTTCTACTACTCCTTTTGAAGCTTGGCAATTTTTTGTTTGACTTTCAAGTTACTTGAAGATTGTGCTGATAATACATGGGCTTATTTATCTGTATTTTAGATATATATATACTGGTAGTAACACTATGATCATAAACAGGACTCAGGAAATATCAAAACATGAAATAGTCCCACATAATAAATGCATAGCTTGTGACGGGCCCACACACTTTTTCATGCTCAAGATGTCACAAGTTAAGAGTATTGAAAAAAAGCAAGTTTGAACAATATATTTTTCAGAGATTTTAAAGTCGAAAAGGCAGCCGATTTCGGTGGAATAATTAACCAGGGACGCAATGGAGCATGAAGACCAGCGTGCAACGCTGTACAGCGGCATGGGGATAGGTCTTGTTAGCGACGTCGCAGCAATTCTGTGGAAAGTAAGGATCTGGTTAGTGAGCATGATCAATGTCCAAACATCTGTTAAATTACAATTATAGTTGCACATTTGGCGCTAGCTAATGAAGAAGATGTGTAACTGTAAACTAGCAAGAACTGAATGCTAGGCATAGTACAGGACACCTTACTCCGGCACGGTAGCAGCATTAGCATTATGCAGAGCTGTACCTGCTGCTGCAGATATTTTTAAAACACTGTACAAATTGCATCGTCCTGTATATTTCTTTCGCTCATTCCACACGCGAGGAAAAGCAATTATTTGTGTCCACTCTTACAGAATGCTATGACCATGTGGTCAGCCAAGTTTTCTTGCATCGTTACTCTGGCTTTTTCGCAAGTACTTTCTTGAAGCATTCATGATAGCTGTTACACTGCCCTTGCTTTCTTCCGTACAATGGAGACATGGTTTGTTTTTGGGACAAACCATTTGTGACCATTGAGCACTAGTCTCTCCGGTCATGTTTGACATGACGTAACGATCAGTAAGGACTACAGGTAAGTAACCCTATCAAAGGTATCGGAAGCGATACATATAAGTGGGAAATATACTGTCGGTGCTTTCTACATCTAAACAAGTAGGTTAGCTGTTCACTTGCCAATGGCTCGTGTCGCAGAGGGTGTGCAATATTCATTCTGGAAATGTGGTATGGATATTATCAATTTTCTAGGCACAGACGCCACCTGTCTGGGGGCTTGTTTTATCTTGGAAGAATATCTTAACAAACAAACTGTTAAAAGGTAAACTATTTTGGTATAGTCACTTATTGGGTTGTGATCTCACTGTTGATACTATTAAAACGATGGTGCCAGATACATGACAGATCAGGTTTAGCCAGTACTCGAGGTCAGGTGGGTGTTTTAGGATGTGATTGCTATTAAAGCAAAATTTCATTGTGTTCGAGGCTTTCCGTGTTTTTAAAAATACGATTTTGTGCTGTCATAGGACGCGCCGCCTGAGCCATCCATTCAAAGGCTGTTCGCACCCAAAAACACTTTTAAAAAAGTTGATTATGGGTAACACAAAGACCCTAGGTTGCATATTTGGAATTCAAATCAAACTAATTAATCAACTGAAATTCTCTATCTGAAGTCACTTATATTGTTGAATTAACAAAAAATGTATTTAAATTGTGGGAAACTGTAGAGCTTTTTTTTTCGTGCTGAAACCTCAAGACTAATTGTAGCATCTTGTTATTTTTTGTTCCTGTAATGATTCGTGTTTTATTCATTTGGATGTGACTTTGGTATTTTTTTTATATTAGATGTCATGAGTTTTGTACACTTGAGTATGTGTCTATTCTGTTAACCTGATTCTTTTGATACGCATTTTGTCTATGAAATGATTTCAATTTTGATCTAACATAAAAATAAATTAAACAGAGATCGGCCAGTCCTCCGCACTGGCAAGAAGTCGTGTCTAAACAACAGAGAATCAAACACCAGAATCGGAGGGAAAAGTAATCAAAACATGATGAAGTTAGTCTGTCAGCAGCAGCAGATACAGTTCATTGACAAAGCTTGCTGGTGATAAGATGATAGTTGTAAAGGTTGAGACTTAAATAAGAAGAAATTAATGTTTGTCTACTCCGTTGACCGCAACTTTGTGTTTTAAGGGTTAATATTTCAACATTTTCTTGTGATTTTTTAAGAGCACTTTTCTCAGCGATTTTTTGCAATTTATTCCCGATTTTTTGTCACTTGGTGATCGTTTGTTTAAAGTTTTAGTCAATTTTTTTTTTCATTTTTGTCCCTTTTCTAGGTTATGTGATTGTTTTTGTGTCCTTTCTCAGTGTTTAAAAAAAAAAAAGTTTTTTGTTGGGCTTTTCCCTGCTTTTTGTCAGTTTCTGTCAACGTTTTTCTGATATAGCAAGGTTTGTGTAAACTGGTCAAATTGGTCCCGCAAGACAAAACGGGGCTTAAAACAGGATAAATTTACGAACACTTCTAAATCTTTTTTTTGGAAATCTGGTAAGAACGCTAAAAATACTTAGTGTAACCTTATCCGTCATGGTGACCAGGACAAAGGACCTTGGTTTGATTATGATTTTACATTTTTTTTGCTCTCATCAATAACTTTTCTACAAGCCAGGATGCACTAGCATTATGTCATACGGGACAGTTTAGAGCACAAGCAAACAATTGTTATTGGGGTCAGATCTGTGCCTGACTGATGGGGGGAGTGATATTGATACGGCGTTTCACAGCGTTGGCTATTTTTTTGGCCAGTCTTCTTCCTGTTTTAGGAACAGCGACTGATTGCATTTGCCTGTCAAAACTGTGTCCTGTGTTCTTGCATATTTATGTAGATTGATCGTTTTATACAAAGATTTATGTGAATGTGCGTCGGACGCTGGATCGGGGAACCCGGGGTTGATGTTAACTCGTTAACCACCGTCATGACGCAGCTTAAAGAAAGACAAGCCGTCGCTTTAGGTTAGGTGAGAGCCGGTGTACTGAAAGAATCAGGCTAGGTTGATCATGATTCATAGTGACATGCCTCTGGTTGCGCTTGTCATTTCGTTCTTAGGTAGACATTTTTATATTAGGAGGCATTGAAATCCCGAGGCGCGGGCCCGAACAGCTCAGTCTTTGTTTTTTTTTTTTCCAACCTTTTTTGGGCAACACGCGACACGTGCATTAATTTCGTACCACAGCAGTACACCCGACCGAGCGTTAAAGTTGATCGGATGAAGCGATGTCGAATAAGGAAAGCCAGACAAACACGCCACATCCACTACACAACCACACACACACAATCACACAGACACACACACCAGATTCCTTCTTTTAGTTATAACTATGATAGCCTACACATGAGCGTGGATTGATATCAAGATTAATGTTAAATAAAAATAGATTTAGATAGGATTTAACTCGCAACCCCCAATGTTTAGTATTATCGCCCAACAGGGCAATATAAAAACGTTGGGGAGGTTCATTTGAATGGTAAGAAAAAAATGTTCACACAAAAAAATCATATACAGTGCCTATGCTAAAGAATCAAATAGTATCAGTGCAGCTGTGTAGGCAATCTGATATTAGAAAAACAATTTTCAAGAAGACCGTGAATGAGGCAAGCACTGATAACTTTATTAGCAACAGAACGCCTAACCTTAAGATGGGTTAGCAAAGTATGTTTGTAATTTCAAAATGTACCCAAAGAATAGATTACACTATGGATTGTATGGTGGTACATAACTCACCCCTGTATTTGTGTGGCTCGTAACATTTATCAGTGAGCTGGAACACAGACACGTTATCCACGATGCACAGCAGCGTAGGTCTGACTTTGATGTGAAACATTAACAGACTTCGGCGTTAAACCTTGACAGATTGCTGTTGAGTTAGTGGCTGACTGTCGCTAACAAGGGCAAGAGGGTCTTGTGCGAGCTGGCGGTGCCAGCTAGGTGGAATGAGTAGGCAAAGAGGCAGATGGGTCGCTGGGGAATAGATCAAGGTCACGGTTCGGATGGGAGGTTTTATGGTCTACGCTGAGCTTTACAGGTTCGCACAACTGCCCACGAATACAACGTCATAGTCACACACAACACACACCACACACCACACACAACACACACACACACCACACACAACACACACACGAGGAAAGTTTTGCGAGATTTCAACCAGCGAAGCGAGTCTCCAGCCATCCGGGTGGTAACGCTGGGACTCTGGGGTAGGGGTGCTGTTCATCTGCATGTACGTAGTACACAGAGTGTTAAAACGCACCGCGAGCAGCTAGCTTTGGAGTGGTCGGGTGCTACAAATGTTGAACAAGCATTTTAGAGCGACCAAATGTTCAACGGATTTGATTGAAGTGGAAATTAACACAGTGAGAGGGTATAGTTTAAATTAAAACACGGATAACCAGCAAAAAAATCACAGGTACTATTTTAATGTTACCGGTTCCTGGTTAGGGGCATTGATAAGACCTGTCTTGATGACAGATAGGCGTGTAGGCTACGCCCCTAATCTCCCTTCTTTTATCTTTTAATTTAAATAATGGGATCGCATATTATACAAAATGACTTGAATACGAGTTGAGAAGCATATGTCATTGTGAAAAATGTTCACCTGGGGGTATCAAGGGAGTGAACGTGAGGTCATTTTTCATAGTATGTTATAAAGTCGACTTCTTTTTGGAGCCAGTAGTACTCAGGCTAATTTGCATCATAATGCCATGCAACTAATCCAGATTCTGTATTTCGCATCTATGATTTTGGACTGAGCAGCTCCCTAGAGGCAGAAAGAACAGGACATAGTGTACGTTGAAGTTACACAACACAATAAACAAAGCTAAATAATGTATACTTATTTATTTATGATTTAATACTAAAAAATAAACTAAACATAGGGTTCTCCAAAGAATAAGAATGGCGGACACTCTGCATGCTGTCAGTTGGAAAGTATGTGTGTTCCCAGCATGTTCGATGCTGGCATTTCGTGGCACGCTATGCGTGCATGGCGGGCATGTCCTTTAACTAGAGGTAATCACGCTTTGCACCAAAGATGCTTTCTTCCTGAACATGGGTTGAGAGCAATGATGTGGTCTCTCACTCCTACTCGACTGCTCTCTACAATAAGACCTTTGAGAGGCGATCTGGCTTGGGTCCAGGGGGTGGGGCAGAGGGTCTCTTCCACCTCTGGTGACTTTTGACCCAGACCTCTTATTGCCACTCGCTCGTTTTGGCTTGAGATGACACTGATTGAAAAGACAGTGGTGGCGTGGAAGAACGAGATCTTCCCCTGTGGGGCTACGTCAGTGTGAAACAGATTCAAAGTCATTCAATGTATACTTGAAGATCAAACACACTATAGTCATAGCACAAGTAAAAAACTATTGTTGCCATTTCATATTTTTAGTTTTTATCTCATTTTTTCTGTACTTTGGCAATACTGTCAACGCAGCTTCGTGCTCATAGTCAATTATGTAACTACTAAAATAAATTGCCTTTATGATGGCAGATATCAGAAGAATGACAAGGGATTATCATTGTTGATATCTGTAAGTTACATCTAGTCTGGGCTGAACTAAGATGATAACTTTGTCCTAACCAGTTTCAATATTTGAGTACGGCACCTTAAAAAGAAAAAAGGAACTTAAAAAAGCCATTTTTTAAAATTAAACTGATCATATAACATCTAAGGGTGACGATGAAAAAAGTGACCATTTAAAATGCAAAGCCTAAAGGAAAAAACTCCTCCCACTATTAAGCTTGAATGTAAAGATAAAATTGAAAAGGCAACGTAATAAGATAAAAGGGCAAAACGCATCAAACCAAATGGGAATGGAAAAGCTTAATGGGAAGGCTGGACTTCTAGTAAAAATGTAAAGGCGGGGTTGGTAACTAATTCGCAATAACTAGCGCGACGCAGCGGTGCCTCATGCCCTGCTGTGTGTGTGTGTGTGTGGATGTGTACGTGTGCAGGGTGTGTGTGGGGGGGTGGACCCGAGAGCGCGGGGAGACGGTTAGAGCGGAGCCCCCGAGGAGAGGCAACATCATATCTTGCTGCTTTTGACATTACAACCCTGTGTTAAAAAAAATAACTGTTATTGTTTTGGCATTGCACACTTTATCATTTGACCGTTAATGTTATCTTTTCAATTTTCTATTAGCCTTTGCCATTTGTTTTCAAGCTGGTATGTTAAACTGGTGTGTCGCCTAAGGCTTGAGGGAGGGTTTTAAATGCTGGGGCAGCAGACACTTTATGATCAGCAGGGGATGACGGGACAGAGAGGCAGCACGTGGGGCGGAGCAGAGTGAGCAGGCAGTACCAGAGTTCGAGAGAGGACTATTTAGAAAAAAAATGGCTTTAACGGTTTCGGAACATTTTGTCCCATATGGCACTCATAACACTGCCAGTAAAAGAGCGTGAACTCAGCAGAATTCCCGGAGAATGCAGGGCGAAAGGCCAGCGGTTTAAAGCTGAACATGTGAGGCAACAGCTAGCCAATTGGCTGGTTGATGCATGACTGAATACGGCGTACCATGGGCCATTGCAAATATATACGGCAGTGCACTTTATCTAGGCAAGAGGCATCTCGATATGCCAGACCTTCCTCCCCAGCACTGCAAATGAGGGTTGGCAAAAAAGGAAGTCCATCCGCAGCTGTCCATGATGGGAGATTTTTTTGTTTTCTTTAAACCAATCACAACGTCCTTGGGCTTGGGGCTCGCAAAATGCCTCGGGAAGGACTTGTTTAGAGGGAAAATGGACAGTTTAAAAAGCGGCCAGGTGGACAGATAGTCTATTGACTCGTCGATTAACTGCAGAGATTTGAGGAGTCAGTTAAACCATTATAATTACAGCAGAAAGAAGTACGTTGACGGACTATCGCTCGAGAAATGATGGACATCCGTCGAATTCTTGCGTCGGACACCAGGAAAGCCTGTTGAATGCATCATCGATATAGACTATTAGGGATCAATAGTGTATAAGACACACAAATCCCATTCCTGCCACAATTGTTAATACTTAGATATGTGTCGGTAGAGAGGTGCTGGGCTAAACGGATGAAAACTGCTTAAGAGCGACATCTAATTATATCATGGGAAATGCATAACTAGCGCACTGCGACAGTAAATACTAGTGTTGTCCGACATGAAGGCTTCATGAACGATTAGTTTGTTTTGTGATCCCACATAATTGGTGCTCTTGGTGTTAAAGGGAAAGAGGGCTTTGAAAAGGAAGAATAACTCCATATGCTTTATATAACCCTTGTGAACTGAAGAGTCCAATCCAGTGGCTCAGAGGAAACGAATAAAATTGTTGATGCACTTCCTTTGGACCACTTATTTCTTCTACTTACCTCATACCGCACGCCAGATCATGCTTGTGCTGTAATCACTGCGCAGGGAAAAAGAGTTCTAACACCCTAGGCAATTCAAATGACCCATAGGTGACATTGTCTACAAAGGCGGCCTCACCTGCTGTTGTTTTACCTTCGAGACATGACCGTCAGTGGTTGATCATGATAATAAAGCTCAACCCGAGCCTTATAAATAGAAGGCTTCTTTACCAGGCCTAAACACAAACAGGAAACATCCTAATTTACTGGGCGCTATCCTCATTAATCCGACTGACTCCTTCCTCTTTTCTTTACTATCCATTCTGGATAGTGATAAGTTGGCGTGTATGTCAGGGAGGACATGTGCCGCCCCTACCATACCACTGAGCCAAGACATACTTTCCCCCATTTGCTTTTACTTCCTTGGGCTAAATAATAAGGGCCTTACAGTTGATGGGGGACAAATAGTCTTGAGAGTTAGAGCTGGCAATGAAGGAATAGACCTAGGCAAGAAAAACATATAGAAAGTGGATACAAGGGCTGTCTTTTACTGTCATATACATTTAGAATCGCAGAGGATTGATTTTGAACCGATGTTGAACTTTTTGAAAGAATTCGATATTCAACTAATTAAAAGTGAATGAAACTAAGAGACGTTAGGACTTTGGATGTTTGGAAACGCTGTTAGTCAGTTATGGCTGCAAGCGGAATGCTTTTGACTCGGCGCACTGGTTGACATACAAATGGATCTGCGTCTAAACTTGTAAAAATAGTATGTGGTCTAGACACATCTCTAAGTGTCTGAGATAACCGTGTTATACTTGATACGTATAAATAAATATGAAGTTGCGTTCAGGCTAAATTCTGATAAATCTTTTAGGTAGGTAAAAAGAGACTGAGAGGAGCAAAGGACAAGACACGCCGTGGAAAAATAAGAGAAGCGGCAAGAGGGGAAAAAGTAGAATTTGGAGAAAGGAACAGCATGGTTGTGATTTGTGCATGCAAGAGGTATCTCCTCTTTGTGCATGCTTCCCCAGTGACTGTGCTTCCCTGCGACAGACTGACAGAGCTGGGCAGGAGTGAGCACTCCAGGAAGAAATAAAAGTACAGGCATCGTGTTTGGGAGTGGAGTGCTGATAAGAGGGGGCGTAGGCGGAACCTAGATGGGGTTGGATGGTGGTGGTGGGGGTGGGTGGGTGTGGTGGGTGGGATTACTGTTAACAAAAGAGCAGCGTTCAGTGCTAAAGCAGCTGCAGAAGCTAGAGGTACATATAGGGTGAAACAGGCGTTAAAAATAAACACAGAAATCAGAATGTTCTGGATGTCATCAACACTCTGGGACCTACACGAAATCTGGACGGTCTAACCTAGTTTCGATCATTAGACATCATTACTGCTGCTCGTTTTTCTCCGCTCTTGGATGCTGAAAGCGCCACAGTTAAGGGACATAACAATGCAACATCAAATGAGGTACTCTATTGATGATTAATTGTGCTTGTTAGACTTGTTTTACGCCTAGGATCAGTTAGCGAGAGAGCCCGGCATTTGGGAGTACATTCAGGGGCGCTGGCCCTATTTAGGCAGACAGACCAGTTTCTACCAGGACCAATTTGTATCTGTGTTCACCCATTTGCTATGGCTACAGAATAAACCTTAAGCCTATATGTCGACAGAAAACAGACCTACCACAAAAGATGTCTTTCTCTGTGTTTAATGATGTAAACAGATGTACAGGTCAGCCTAACCCCTGTACAGCACATCACTCAATGGCCAAGACCTTTACCACACTATTGCGATGTTGTGAGAGTTTGAAGTTAGCCAAACAACTCATCATCTCATAAACTCACTAGCTTCTTCTTCTGCGCTCTTATGTGTATACGTGTAAGCCATTTAGACTGTATATAAGATGGACAGCTAGATAGCTCCATACAAGTATAATGGCCAAAACACTGGAGCAGCCCTGGTGGCTACATCTGCATTATAGAGCGCATAGCCCCCACCGCCTTTTCATGTTTAGGCAGAAAGGGACATGGCCCAAACTATAATATCTAAGTTTAAATAGACTTTTAGGTTATGAAAATGCTATTCCGCATCCAAGCCGCATACACAACCAAATGCAGCTTTTGACAGCTATATGTCGGGTTTATCTGTGTTCGTTGGGGCTCAAGATGAGGCTATTTGCCATTTGCCGTCTGACGTTTTTGAAAATGAGAGGTTGGCGGACAGCTAGCATGCCTCGCCAGGCATAGCAACTCACCAGGCCGGTCGACTGAGACAACGGCCTCAGTCTAAGGCAAGCCCTTTTGGAAATTACTGCTGGCTGCCTGAGTCTGGTAGGAGTAACGTCGTGGGACACTGTAGCGTTTCCATTTTTACCAGGTATTTTGAGCATTGATCCGAGGCTGGTTATTATTCTTAAAAGCTTAAAACCTCAACCCTTGTGTCTACAGTCAAGATAATGAACTCATGCATTTTTTCAGGCAAACTGGGTTATTGGAATATGGTGTTTGCCAGTGAGGTCACTTTGCTGTTGAAAAATGGTTTGTGAGGGCCTCTTAAAGATAATATAAATCAAGGATAAATTAATCTAATGAATCTTCCAGATATAGTATTGAATACACAGGACATAATAAGTTAAAACCTAAGCATTTTCAGTTCTTAAAACACTTCGCATATGTCTGGGAGTACACATGTGAAAGAAATAATCATTATAATGTATACAGTTAAAAAATACAGTGCATTTTTTCCAAAAAAAAAAGGGGGTGTCAAGACGTTTTGCTCTCATGACATCACATTTACTTATGCCATAGACAACATCAATATGTCTAAAATTTATTGATATACACCACGCAGGTCATGTATACAATCAAATGATTGGTTCTAAATATGTGCAGGTTATTTGATCTTCCATAGAGGACTATGAGAGTAGACGCGTCATTTTGTCCTCTCTGGCCTTCCATAAACGAGTTGCTAATTACGCCAGTATCGAGTGTATTGGAGCAATGTATTCTCCTGAAACAATATACGGACAGGCAGGCGACGCTGAGGTGAGGGCGATCTAGCGGAAGAAAACGAGGCCGAAACGCGATGAATATGGATAGGGAGAGAATAAAGGGGATCAAAGCTCTGAGATAGACAGTATGGATTTAAAGCCCAATGATGGTCAGGGTGAGTCACGGGTGGATTAGAAACTCCCCCGTAGAGGAGGGCTGAAGACATCGAAAAGACCGCGTAAAGCGCGAAACGTCAGGATTTAAACGAAACCGCCAAGTGGTAAACGCCTGTAATGGTTTCCAAACCCATAGTATTAACTATCATCATAGTTACATTTTAACCTCGTGGGGCGAGTGTGTGGGCTCAGAGGGTTAAACAAGATATTATTATCCTTTTTGTGGTATATAGTATAGATAAAACTGACTTTTTATATGGCGTTCTAGTTTCAAAAACTACTCAAACCCCCTAAATTCTCACGGCTGCAGAACGGCTAGCGGCTGGGCGACTCGGCTTTGTCTCCGCGTCGCGTCATGGCACTACACCACCAGGTTCCGGATTGTTTTGCGGATGGCTGCGGGCGCAGACTGACAGCTGACAGCGAAATTATGTATGAATAGAACCACAAAAATCAAACAAGCTGTTTGTTTTCTATCCGAGGAGTAATAGAGGTGAGGGGAACAATCTGCGTAGTGTTTTCAGGTGTAGTGCAGGGTAAATATTGGACCACTGTGACCTGCGGTCCTAGTATTCTCACCTTCGGATCAGAAAGAGAAACGGTTAACCGATGTTATCTGTTTGGTGCAGAAGAGGTAGTGTCTCAATGTTGTCCTGTCATACACCTAGGTATGCCACGAGCTGCAGCGTTGAATACAAGTGAGGTGGAGCTGACCGGTTGTTCGGTTTAATGGTTTTTACAGTTGATAATGGTGTGGAGACGGCGCAAGGTGTGTAGGCGTGCCATGACGAAAACCGCAGAAATGATTAGTAGTTAGGCTGTCAGTGATGCCTGTGAATACTGCAGGGAAAGAATAAGATCGTCAAATGCAGCTGTCTGTAACTTGTGATCTAATTGTGTTTAATGTTGGTAATGACAGTTATTAAACCTTCTGCTAGTGTTGGCTGCTCTGCACGTGGAAACAATATAAAGACCGCGATGAATAAGCGTAACCGAGCGCTGCAGTGCGCTACCATATACAAACTTGTGTCGAGCAAGTACTACATCGGTCATTACGCGCCATAGCGATGCTTTACACTTACAAATACCTATATTTAACATGGGGGCAAGCAAGCAACTGCTGTTGTAGAAAAATAAACCAAAGTGTCCAAGCGTCAACATGTGTCACCAATGCAAACTCAATATGCAAGTAATACTCTAGTCGTGTCTAAGGAATACATTGAGCTCAATGCGTAAACGTAACTTACTCGAACACTTTAAACAACACAATTTGAACACAAATAAAGGCACACATAAACATTTTGCACGATTTATGACGTTTGCGCGTATTTCAACGGCATCAATGCAGCTACCTGACTTGTGGTCTTCGTTCTGGCAAGCGGCATACAAGTTAATTCAATCACAGTAGGCCTACTAAACACTGGATTATATTTGATAGTTTCTGTTACATTTCAATACGCTGTAAGTAAAACAAAGCTACATATGAGGTTTCCAATCCCAGCGAATGTCAGATGTGGCAACATGTGCATCTGCCGCTCAGAGTAGCGTGATAGATAGTAGGCATTAGGCTAGTATTAATTATCGTTGTAGGATACGAGGGTTATGTTAATTGGCAACTTAGCAATCACGGTTCGTTATGGCAGAAGCGACTACTCATTCTCAGATACGAAAGATATCCATCTCGCTTATTGAAGACCTAAGTGCATATAAGCCACACAGGGGTCGGAGGAGGAACATATTTTTTGTATTGCTCTGGGTAGTCTGGGCACATAGTCGTAGATTGACTGAAGTCTCGGAGTTCGAGCAGAGTGTTGGTTGTAGAAAGTCAATCTTATGAATGTCTGACTAGTTGCATACATTATGTTAGGAAACAAGGCAATTCAGAGTATAGTAACCAAATTGTACATAAGTTATTTTAAGTTAGATTACCCACATATACAAACATCCAAGGATAGTGATGATTTATAACATGATTCCAAACACTTCACTATGCCTAAATCTTACACATCATGCATGAATGATCATCTGAAGTTGAGTTGGATTAGTATACAGAGTAGAGCTAAACAATAAGTGATAGGGCAATAAATAAGCAGAACATGAAAAGTCCCCCGCTTAACATACATCGACATACACTTTATTATTCTCAAGTCAGTAGGCCTGATATAAAACACGTTGTTGTGCACCATTCATAAACATGCTGTAACGGTGAAGGTTATGGACAGCCAGCTGCGATCGGTGTGTACCTGTGACGTGCCAGTAAAGTAAGTACCAGTCGGCAGACAACGGTTGATAGTCGTAACGACAACGCACTAATTGGTTGCATAAAGTCTTGCGAAGGGGAGAGGAATAATGCTCCGCAACAGTCGTTTTTTTATCGTAAAGTTTCACAAGACACCGACAATAATGTAAATAGAGGAAACGGCGAATAATTTATTTCTGGTTAGTAGGGTAGATGGGTCCGTGAGAGACCACGCCACACCACATCTGCCTCTATCACCAGGGATAACTTAAAACACTCTAGTTAAACCTGAAACACCGTCCTTCAACTTGGGCATATTATTAAGAAAAGAACTTAACTCCGGTCACTGTTGTGGGCCGGAGCGTCAGCGCGAACATCAGACCCAACAACGGAAGAACGCGCCCCCGAACACCGACTCGCAAGAACAAAACGGGTGTTGCCCCCCCCCCCCCAATTAACCAATTAATCAGGCCCATTACACAGCTCTCATCTCAACATTCCCGTCCCGAGGGACTACACAAAGTCTGAGATGCCGGCCACCATTCTGCTTCCGCAAGCCGCCGCATGGGGGTGTCACATCCTAGCTCTTGGTGGTGGTGCGCGGCTTGCAGTTGCCAAAGGGGGGGATGGGCCGTGGAAAGTGGGGGGGAGTGTTTAAACATGGGGGTCAGTCCCTGTCATCTTTGCTTGAATATTTCATGATTCAGGTGTTTTACGATTTAGCTCTCATGGCTTAGCGAGGCGAA
>NC_045747.1:26715824-26716002 GCF_008692095.1 Etheostoma spectabile | reverse complement strand
CCTGAATCACATAAAAACTTTACTCTTTCTCCTCCAATGGTGAGATTGTAATAAGGTTTTTCGTCTTCTTTCAGGGATAGGGAAAATATTTGAGTTAAGTCCAATATTTCTACGGGGTGCCCTTGGTTTGGGTCGTCGTCTTCTGTAGAAGATTGGCTTGAATTTTCAGCTTGGCGTC
>NC_045747.1:26715575-26715811 GCF_008692095.1 Etheostoma spectabile | reverse complement strand
ATCCCTATCTTGGTGGTACTCTGGATTATGAGGTGGGGGTCGAGAGAAGCGTCGCTTCCCTCTTCTTTCCTTTGGGGGATCTGGGCAGTCTCGAGAAAAATGGCCTGGTTTGTTGCAGTTGTAGCAGCGGTTATGTTTCGGCTTTTGACCTTTCTCTCTTCCATTTGGTCCTTGGTAATTAGCCATGCTGCTAACCATAGCTTGGGCCACAGCATGCAGTTGGGTGTCAGAGTTTT
>NC_045747.1:26715359-26715527 GCF_008692095.1 Etheostoma spectabile | reverse complement strand
TTAGCTGGACGAGGGTGGCAGTTCTCCAGCCAACCTGGTGTTTTCTGACAAAGTCGGCCAAGGCAGGCCTCATGTTGTTCAAGAGCTGTTGTTTTAACTGACTTTGGTACGTTCCTTCCGCACTCCCGTCATCTACCAGCCCGCTGTTTGCTTTGAAAACGTCTTCCA
>NC_045747.1:26715198-26715326 GCF_008692095.1 Etheostoma spectabile | reverse complement strand
TTGTCTTGTGGCTTCGATTTTTGAGTGGTCAGGACGTCTCTTCCATACTGTAGTAACTCTTTCACCTACGTCGGCAACCTGTACGTTCAGGCGGTCACTTCCTGCTGGCAGCCATGCCTCATCTGCAT
>NC_045747.1:26714686-26714819 GCF_008692095.1 Etheostoma spectabile | reverse complement strand
GTGAGATCAGGGTAGAGTCTCTTCTTCTTTTGTTGATACAGACAGACCTGTGAAGTCTTAGCTGGCTTGGGTACCTTTTTTTTTTCCTTTTTTTCTTTCTCACCCTGTCTCGTTCTTTGCTTCAGAGGTGTTA
>NC_045747.1:26691775-26714676 GCF_008692095.1 Etheostoma spectabile | reverse complement strand
CTGCCCTCCCACAGCACCGCCTTCTTGTTCCTCCTCCTCGTCATGCCCTCCCACAGCACCGCCTTCTTGTTCCTCCTCCTCATCATCGCTCTCCTCCCATTCTTCATCCGAGGGGAGGGGGACTAAGCGTGCTTGGGCCAGCACCTCAGGCTGGGGTGGAGGAGGGAGGGGCTGTTGCGGGGGCTTTTTTCGTCTTTTCAATCCAGTCTCATCATCTGGATGAATTTTTAAAGCCGCTATAGTACATTCTGTATCTGGACCCTTTTTTAACTCTTTGTTCGTTGTAGTACTTTCTGTAGCTAGACTCTTGTCTTTTGTAGTACATTCTGCAACAGGTCCCTTTTTTAATTCTATCTCCTTTTTACTCCTCTCAATCTCCATCTCCCTTTTGCCTGCCTGGTCTCTCCACATTCTTACAGCCCACAACTCTCGCTGTATCTTCCGTCGCTTTTTCTCCTTAACTGCAACCCTCTCTTCCACACACAATCGCTCTAATAAGCTATTTACAGCTGTCAACCTAAGTTTCCCATCAAAACCATATTTATCTGTCCATTCCTTTACAAATTCTACGCTTCCCGGGAAGGATTTTTTCATGTATATCACATCTGAAGGAACGGCGACACTCTGTTTCTGACCCATATTTCTTCCTTAATTTTACTTCACAACTCACAAATCCCACAATTAAAAAAGCTGCGCTGCACCAACCTGTTGCCTCGGTCTAGGCAAAGTCCCACAACGAACCACAAGTTTATCACAATAAACCGCTGTGCAGCACCAACCTTATAATTATTTCTTTTCTTTCTTCAAACAAATAGCAAATGGTCACAAACAACACAACAACTCGCTATAAATCAACACACATAGCGTCACAGTAAAAAAAACCAAAACAGTAAAAACACAAAACAAATTCACAGAACAAAATCACAAGATAGCGCTATCAATAAAGCATGTGTCACCCTGCGCGACTTCTGAAATTAATCAGATGGCTTCAAGACATTTAACCGGTTCCCCGCTCGGGGAAAAATGTCGTTTGGAACGTATCAACTGATAGTTCCCGTTTATGCTCAGCTTTGTCCCAGAAGCGAAAATAATCAACAATGATAGTCTGACTTCGAGCTTATACCTGACCCGGGCTTCCACAACAAATCACTCAATATAGTCCCAGCACAGTAAGAAACACAGCCATTACTTCGAGCTTTGTCGTCCAGGCAACCAGAATAAAGTACCATATATAGTCCCAGACATGAGACAAACATCAATGACACTTTCAAGTAGCTAGCAATAACGGCCAAGGCCCTGTGCACCTTTCCTGCAGTGAACGGGTTGTCCATCAGAAGCATAAAAACTGCATCCACTCACCCGTGTCTGTTCGCTGCTTGAACGTGGAAGTTGTCACCAGATGGTGCCAGGGCAGCAGCCGGACCAACCTAAGGCCCCGTCCTGCGATAGTGTGGACGGTGCGGACAGATTTTTCCGGCCTTGATCGAGCGCGGTCTGGTCTTCTCAGCTGTTGACTTCCCGGGTTTCGGCACCAGAAAATGTCAGGTTCATAACATTTAACTTACTAAATAAACACGATCAGCAATAAACGAGACGCGAGAGGCCAAATGTGTAGTTAAAAGACAATTGCAGAGGGAGCACACAAAATAGTCACCTATCTGCAGCATGACCTTTTTGAGAACTCCGGGGATTCTCTGCGCTCCTTGCTTTATTGAAACATAGTTTTTGATACAATGAGACATCTTGGTTATTGGTTATGCCACGCTAAGAGAACGACGTGTACTTTAAGGAACCTTGAAATCAAGACACTGGTTATCTCGTAACAGCAGCGACTAAAGAAACCAAGACACAGCTTGAAAGAAACGCAGTATTGTAAATGGCATATGAGATTATAAATAAATATGTAAGCATATAGGTTCATATAAATATCAAGATATGAATACTAATAATCATGAAAGCTATAAAAGAAAGTCATTAATATTTATTAGACACTACTACAGAGAAATATGAAATAAAAGATTATAAAAATTATTTCTCTGTCAGGATATCTCATATGTTCTGGGAGTGCTCTCTGTTGGTCAGTTCAAGACCATATTGCATCCCAAATTTCGCCTCGTTAATGTTACTGGCCTGTTACTGTCAATGTCTTGATTCTGAATGACCTGTCAGACTCAGCTCTCTAGAACTCAAAACGTGCTGTATTGCTGACTAACAGCTGCGGAGAAATGATTTCAACACCACCTGACCTCTCTTCGTGCATGGACCATTTCCTTCTGGATGGTTTGTATGGAACTTTTAAGGCATGCATCCATGGAGCGCCAGGAAGACCCGGACAATGACGCATCATCGCTGACTTCCAAACCTCAACCTGAGCATATGTTTGGTCTCCTTGTCGTTGTATGTTGTATGTGTGTCTCTTTCTGCATGTGTGGTTTTGTCTCCCACCCCAGCTTTCCTCTTTGTTGAATATTAAAAAGTAAGAATTTAAAAAAATTTGATCACAAAAAAAAAAAAAGAGGAGGAAGAATGAAGGGGTGCGTCAATCAGGGGTGGCTTTGTGTGATGGCAGGGTAACATAGTTTGAAAATATGTATACATGTGATGAAGGAGACGGAAACAGACCCTAATGCAAAGCTCAAAAGTTTATTGAGGTTACGGATAGAATGACAGAGAAGGGGTGAGAGGAGGCGGACGCCAGGGACCAGAACGAGAGTCCAAGGCTGGGCTGGGGGAAGAGAGGAGCTCGGGGGAAACGGGGAGACCGAGGTCGAGGGCCAAGCGGGAGGCAGGATCTGGGGACTGGAGAGTGGAAGAGGGAGGCTGGGAGGACGCAGGGAGCCGCAAGGAGGGGACCGGATGGCAAACCAGCTGGTTAGAGGTACTGGAGAGTCGTGAAGATGGTGGCTGAGGAAACAAACATAAAAGAGGGGTAAGATGAAAAAGACAACACAGGAAAGTACCAAGGTCTTTCTGGAGCTGTTTAACGTGCATCAACCGGGTGTCAAAACACATCAGCGAGGGGTGGGTGGATCCAGGGTTGAAGTACTGGTCTTGATTGGCAGGTGAGTACGGCAGGAGAGGGGATGTGAAGAGGAGACGGTGTGGAAGAAGTCGCTGGCAGGAAACAGAATGGGAAACAAAACAGAAAAACTCACAGCTTGCTGGACCCAACCATACAGTACAAACATTTGCCTTGTCTTTTCTGTGTGCGTATTTGTTATACACACTACTACAACTTCTGACTAGGGAAGAGGCAATAGTGGGTATGGTCTATCTGGGGTCCCAAATGAGTTCGAGCAAGTCGACTTCGTCTGGGGCAGGTCTCCAACGGCAGGCCACACCGCATCCACGACTGTCCAAAGTCTAGCTGGGTGGGCCGCCATCTCAAGTGTTCTCCAAATCTTATCTGGACTTTCAAAAAAACAACCAGAGTTTCTTTACGTTATAGCTGTGTCCAGGTCTTTCCTCACTGGACTCTGTTATCCTTTTACATTACTGATATTACACTGATCATAGTACTGGTATGTGATGTATTTTCTGCCTGTGTTTATTCAGGTAGCCAATATTGGCCATTTTTGATTATATGCCATTTTGTCTGTATGTGTCTATTGCGAAAGATGTTTACAGAGTTGCACTAGCTGGAAAAGGAGGAGAATTGTGTGCCATTTCAGGATGTGGCTGAGTTAACCTACATGTATTACTAAGATGCCATGTTTGGCTACCATCCTATAACAGGTGTAAAATAACACTGAGACATTCTTTTTAATCTAGCCAGAGAAAAACATGTATAGGTTCTCCAGTCAGTATCCTTGATCAAGGCCTGGCTCAGATTGGAGTTGTCCCCGGGCGCTGTATATGGCTGCCCCATGCTTCCTTGAGGGATGGGTTAATGCAGAGAAGGAATTTTGCTACCTGTAGTGTTTATGACAATAACATACCTAACGTTACCTGTAGAGTATGAGAAGTTGATACTGCATCTCGGATAATATAATATTTTGTTATTTACAGGGCTTGCAAGCCAAAATATCACATTTGGAACATATGTTTGAGTTAATTGCACTTCATGACAGTAATTTTGGTAGTGTTCTCCCTGTAATTATCATTCACGGAGTATTTTACTGTTTATCTTTTCAGCTGTTTTACCTTGGGAGTATTTACAGATGCATCGATGCTCACGCTTCATGTTCCCAGGACACTTTGGTTTCATTACAGTCCAATAATATTTATGTTTTCTGTTCAATGTGATGTTCCTGGTGTCTGTGATTTGAGGCACTCGGTTTTGATTGGCTCTCAGGTTGCACTACCTGGTTATCATTTCCTAAACATAATATTTGTCCTTGATCTAATCCTAATAGTATATTATATTACGCCTAACCATGTTTTCTGGTTCCTAAACTCAACTTTTTTTATTTCCTGGCCAAATTTATAATAGTGGTATGGTTTCAGATAAAACCATAACACCAGGACTTTTACTTTGAAATACATTTCTTGTGAGGACATGTACACATTTGATAAGAAGAAACCGAATAGTGGTGATCCAGTTTGGAGCCATCTTTACACAGACTTGTTGTTTGTAACGTATAAAAGATACTAAATCACATTAAATTAGTTTAAGCTTAAAAAGGCACTTTTGAGGCTGAAACGGTGTCGACAAGTTTCTACAACTAGATTATGTTTTGTTTTGTACTCGTTTTTCACTGTGGAGGATAAAAAATGGCACTGGGCACTGTAATGGCAATGGACAGTTGTAGTTCCAGGTGGGGCGTGACCGTGACTTCATAGTCCCACCGTGTGGCAAAAATCATACAATGCTGCAGTTTCAACCCAGTGAACACCAACGTCGCTAAGCCTCAGTACGCTAGAGCGGGCCAACATGCCTGGTCAACAACGAGAGGAAGTTGAAAGTGCACCCACCGGCCCGGCCCAGACCTCACACGGTCATTATAAACCAGCAGCTCCCAATGCTGCAACGCTACCATTAATAGTGGTAAGCTATATTATGGGTGCAAAACGTCATATTTCCTTCAGTATCATCAGGACAGCATAGAGGTTGACATCCTGATTTTTTGATATAACTTCAGCCTTGGCCAGAACCTATTTTGACAATGATTGAAACATGAGACATTGCGCCTCTTCACTTCTTCAAATGCGCAGGGAGTGTAGAGGACATTGTGCAAACGCTTTCAGCGAAATGGGATTTTAGAAGCCCTATTTCATATGGGTTCATATAGTATATTAAATAAACGTAACAACAAACTCCCTGCACTTGCGAGAGGAGTTGCAGATTAGATGAAGCTGCCAAAAAGAGAAATAAGAGAGAAACTCGGCAGTTCCTTTATGAAGAAGAGAACAACACGTCCAGTCCAGAAGAATATTAACCGAGTTCTTCTTGCAGATACGTACATATCAGTAGCCTCAAATTCGATTCATCCTTTAATGTTTTCTTGCTCTGGTATGGGTTTTGTATGAGCAGGATGCGACACTGGGCCTTAGCTGCAGGAACATGGAGATAAATCGTTATGATGTTGATGGTTGGACTGAACTGGAGATAAGGGCGCAATGAAAGCTTCCTAGATCACATTTCCCCCAACAGAAAAAATGGAATATATACAAGAAAAACCTACTTGATTTATACCCCAATCTGAGCTATGCATCAGTCTGTTCTCACCCTCCCTATTACTGTTGCCTCTGGGTAAGGAGTCGTTCAGCTCTGAAACTCATCAAGACTTATCTCTGGCAGAGAGTGTGTCAGGAGCGGCTGTTGGAATCTGCTACTATATTGATAGAGCAAAAGTCAGAAGAACGCTGACATGGAGGATCTGTAGCATTCACAATGCTAAAGCCCAGAAGATGAAAATTAACATCAAACATCAGCCCTCTCCTAAAGGTAAATTCTTTTTTTTACAAGTGAATTTAATGTGAAAGTTGTCATACACATACTTATGGTCGCACTGGTGCTTGCTCTGGAGGAGACTACTAGAACGTGGGTCCTTGAAATTCTGGAGTGTGGTCTAGACCTCTCTATCTGTAAAGTGTCTTGAGATACGCTTGTATGAATTGATACTAAAATAAAATTGAATTGAATTGAATTGGAATATGTGTGTGTGTGGGGGTGTGTGTGTGTGTGTGTGTGTGTGTGTGTGTTGTGTGTGTGTGTGTGTGTGTGGTGATGGTTGCTTGCCTTAGTTCTGTAGATTTTCTTATTCCCTCAGGGCTCTTCTCAGATTGCTACAGAGTGGAATTGGGCAGATGGGGCATCCACACCCCCATGATGGAAAAAAAACTGTACATCACACCCACTCTATACAGTAAGTATACTGCCTGTGTGGCGTGGCAGCTGCGTGGCGTTTTCTCGTCTTTGCACACCTAGAAAAGGTCGACACGGCGTGCTGCTGCTAGCCTTGGTTGACACATGTATGTTTCCCATTGATAAAATGACATATGGGGGAGAGTTGTGGACATTATGCACTCAAGCAGTAGTATATCATGTTAACCATAATATATACTGATTTGATACCAGCAAAGACAATGCAAACAAATGACAAGTGAATATTTGAAAATCAACAATAATATAATTTTTTTATTACTATCTTTATTTATGTCAACGCCTATGGACTTTCAAACATCAAATGTCATTTATTAAGAATTGTGTGTCAAAACGATATCTTTTTGGATTCTATTTGGCCTGGAAACACTTCCAAAACGCTGTGCGTTGAAAAAAGGTGTCGTCCTATTCCTACGGTGCACCCGTTTTGGCCGGCCGAGGACACGCCTGAGACGTGGGTGTCATGTAGGCAGTGTGTAAGCTCTAACCTGTTAACATGGGAGCCGAATAAAAACGGACACGCCACGCGCAGCGACATGCTCACGCCACGCAGGCATTGTGCAGGAGCCCTAATGGGCGTTGGAACCATTGTAGGTGGGTCCCACCACTCCTTTACCCGTCACTATCGCACATTGTCTGTTTACTTACCCACAATGTAAAAACCAAACCCATACGTTTTATAAGCTGCCGACAGCTTTCATGAGACAAAACGTTATGGGTGTGCTTAACTTACAGACATATAGTTAAAGGCTATAAACTGACATTGGATAATATTCGACTTGGTAACAAAATGTCTGCTGCTAGTGCAGGATCCGCCCAGTCTTTCCATTCTCTTGCTGTTCCTCATGCAATTGTGGCTCCAAACAGGAAACCATTAGGAAGAAAGTGCTGATGAGATATTTTGAGAGCCTGTTGAAACTATAGGGATGAGCGCAAGTGCTAGGCGCTACTTAAACAGCGGACGTGAAGTTCCACAGCGCGCTAGCAGCAAACGATACAAAAGGATTGAGATGAGAAGGAGAGATGACCCAAATACCTCAAATTTGAGTCGGAGCGGGACGGAGGAAGAACCGCATGGCTGTGGCTGACACATAAAAGCCTGGCTTCTGCGTGAACTGTCCATAGGTGAATGGGTACGCCTTTGCTACAATTTTAAGTGGGCCATGATGGTGGTACTTAGAGGGCCTAAATTTAATTAAATTATTTTTTGAAGTGGAACGTTGTGTAAAAACGTTTGAGAACCACTGGTCTACAGAGGCTACACTTGTTCCTTGATGATGTAGTATGATAAAGCCTTAAATCAATCTTATGTCCGTAGTTTAATGCACTGTCACACCATGACACAAACTCATCAACAACAGGACCGTGGCGGTTTACCAGCAGAGAGGAGACTGACTGTAACGAGTCACCAGCAAACTTTAAATGAAAGTGTGTTGGCTGAGTCATCAGTATACCGAGGAGCGGAGGAAGGACCACAGCCCTGAGGGGACCCGAAGTGAACTCAATTTCCTGACATCATGCATCACATCCCCCACTCTCTGTTGTTAGAAATAAAGTATCCATCCAGAGTCAAATCTTTTTAAATATATACCGTATATAACGTTACACAAAAACTTATGATAAATGATACTGAATTGAAGAGTGAAAGAACTTAAATTTCGGGAGTCATGATCGATTAGGTTGGAGCACCTTACACACATATATTAATGCCCAAATATTCAAATTATTGCTATACGTTCAAAACCAATTATTTATGAAATCAACGCTCATTGTAACACGTTGATTGTTCCTTCATGCTACCAACTACTCCCTGTTTGGAGGGATGGGGAGACACTTCAAAACCAACACGGAACCTATATTCCTTCTTCAAAAGAAGTGGTAATAAAATCAACTATAGAGCACCTACTAGTCCACTGTTTATTAATTAAAAGCACTAAAATTCAGAGATATTTGACTTTAAAACTGCACAAAAATTAAACCATTCATTTATTGAACACTATCCAAGAGATGTGTTCAAATAAGAGAGAGCAAACAACACTTAGGGGAACATTTGTACTTAAAAAAGAACGTATAAGAACAAGTGCCAAAACCTCACTGCATCAATTTAGGAACAGTGCAGTGAAGAGATGACATCATGTACAATGAGCAATTTCAAGAGATTATTTAAGATGAATATATTAAGGGATATGAAAAGGATTTAAATTGATAGTATTATGATGCATGGTTTGGCTCTATCTATAAATATAATATCAGTAAATACTAATATTCTATTATCTAATTAGATGGTTATAGAAGAGAGACGAATGGGGGAAGAACACAAAACCGTTCAATGTGTGTAGGGATTGTGTAAATGATCTGTCTATGTGTGTATAAAGGTGAAAAATAAGATCTTGGGTTTACTAAAGGATAAAAGTAGAGAAAGAGGGTAGGACCTGAAAGTTGTTTATGAATTCTTCCTACTCCTTTTGAACTTGGCAATTTTTGTTTGACTTTCAATTACTTGGAAGATGTGCTGAGAAGTACAGTGCTTTATCTGTATTTTAATTATATATATACGTGTAGTAACACTTGATTCAGTAAACAGGACTCAGGAAAATATCAAAACATGAAATAGTCATCAATAATAAAGGCATAGCTTGTGATCGCCCAACACAATTTCTGTCATGTCAAGATGTCACAAGTTAATGAGTATTGAAAAAAATCAGTTTGAACAATTATATTTTCAAATTTTTAAAGTCGAAAAGGCACCGATTTCGTGGAATAAGTTAACCAGGACCAATGGAGCATGAAGACCACGGTGCACCTGTACAGCCGGCATGGAGAGTCTTGTCAGCCAGTCGCAGCAATTTGTGGAAGGTAAGGATCTGTTGTGAGCATGATTCAATGTCTCAAACATCGGTTAATACATATTAGTTGCAATTTGACAGCTTAGTAATGAAGATGTGAAGCTGTAAACTAGAAGAACTGTACTGAGCTATGTCAGGACACCTTAATCTGGACGGTAGCTAGCATTAGCATTATGCAGAGATGTACGCTGCGCTGCAGAATTTTAAAATCACTGCAAATTCTCTGTATATCTTTTCCCTTCACACGCGACAGGAAAACAATTATTTGTGTCACATATTACAGAATGCTATGCCATGTGGTCAGACAAGGTTTCTTGCACGTTACTCTGAGTTTTCGCAGTACTTTCTTGAGCATTCATGATAGCTGTTACACCTGCCTATGCTTCTTTTTCCGTGTCAATTACATGGTGTTGTTTGTGACAAACATGTGACCATTTGACATAGTCTAATCCCGTCATGGTTATAAGAAGTAAGGTAAGTAGGACTAAGGTAAGTACCTTATCAAAGGTATCAGGAAGCATACATATAAGTTGGAACTATACTGTCGGGTCTTTCTACATCTAAAAGTAGGTTAGCTGTTCACTTCCAATGGGGGTCCAGAATGGGTGTCAATATTCATCATGAGAATGGTGGATGGGATTATTATAATTTCTAGCATTAGCTGTCACCTGTCTGGGGGCTTTTTTTATATTGGAGAATATCTTAACACAAACAAACTGTTAAAAGGTAAACTATTTTGGGTTAGTCACTTCATTGGGTTGTGATCATAACTGTTGATAGCTATTAAAACGATGCAGTGTCCATGACCTGACAGGATTTAGCCCGTACTATGAGCAGGGGGTGTTTTAGGATGTGATTGCTAGTAAAGCAAAGTTCATGTTGTGTCAGAGCTTCTTCGTGTTTTAAAAATAACGATTTGATGCTGTCATAGAGGCCGCCTAGCAATCCCATTCAAAGGCTGTTTGACCCAAAAACACTTTTAAAATAAGTTGACTTGGGTACACAAAAGACCCTAGGTTGCATATTGAACTTAAATCAAACTTAAATTTAATCAACTGAAATCTCTACTGAAGTCACTTATATTGTTGAATAAAAAAAAGTATTAAAATGTGGAAACTGTAGAGCTTTTTTTCCCTGAAACTCAGACAATGTTACCTCTTGTTATTTTTTTCCATGTATGATTCTGTTATTTTACATTTGGATTAATTTGTATGTTTTTTTTATATATATCGTCATGAGTTTGTACACTTGATGTATGTGTGTGCTATTTCTGTTAACCTGATTCTTTGCATACGCATGTTGTCTATAAAATGATTTCAATTTTGATCCTCAACATAAAAATAAATTAAAAAAGATCGGCAGCTCTCCCCGCACTGCAAGAAAGGCGTGTCTAAAAACAAGATAAACAACACCAATCGGAGGGGAAAAGGTACTACAAACATGTGAAGTTATCTGTCACGCAGCAAGATAATTTCACTGACAAAGCTTGCTTGATTTAAGATGATAGTGTAAAGTTGAAGACTTAAAAAAGAATTCAATGTTGTCTACCCGTTGACCTGGAACTTTGTTGTTTTTAAGGGTTGAAATTCAACATTTTCTTGTGATTTTTTAACACTTTTTAACGTTTTTGTCAATTTTATTCCCATTTTTTGTCACTTGTGACTTTTTTTAAATGATTGTTAGTCAATTTTTTTTTCATTTCTTTGTCCCTTTTCTCAGTGTTTTGATGTTTTTGGTACTTTTTCAGTGTTTAAAAAAAAAAAGTTTTTGTTGCTTTTTCCCGCTTTTTGTAGTTTCTTCAACGTTTTTTCTGATATAGAAAGTTTTGTAAACTGGTCAAATTGACCCAAGGACACACAAGGGTTAAAACAGGATAAATTATCGAACACTTCTAAATCTTTTTTTTTTATTGGTAAGAACCTAAATAATTTACAGTGTAAACTTCCGGCATGGTGACCAGACAAAGGACATTGGTTTGAATTATGATTTTACATTTTATGTGGCTCTCACAATAACTTTCTACAGCCAGGAGCAACTAGCATTATGGCTACGACAGTTTATGACAAGCACAATTGTTATTGTGGTCAGATCTTGTGCCTGACTGTGGGGGAGTGATATTGATAAGCGTTTCACAGCGTTGGCTATTTTTTTGCCAGCTTTCTCCTGTTTTAGGACACAGCGGATCGATTGCATTTTGCCTGTAAACTGTGCCTGTGTTCTTCATAATATGTAGAATTATAGGTTTTATACAAATGTATTTATGTGAATGTGCGCGACGCTGGATCGGGAAACCTGGGTTGATTTAACTCGTTAACCACCGTCACTGACGCAGTATTAGAAAGACCGCGGCTGTTAGGTTAGGTGAAGCCGTTGTACCTGAAAGAAATCCAGGGCATGTTGATCTGATTGATAGATTACAGGCCTCTGGTTGCCTTGTCATTTAGTCTTTAACATTTTTAATTAGGAGCTGTGAAATCCCGAGCCCGGGCGACAGCTCAGTCTTTGTTTTTTTTTCAACCTTTTTGTGCAAACGCGACACTGCATTTAATTTCGTACCCAGCAATACACCCGACCGCGTAAAGTTGATCGGATGAACGATTTCGAATGACAGGAAAGCCAGACAAACACACCACACACACACACACACACACACACACCACACACACACACACAGATTCCTTCTTTTAGTATAAAATGAAGCCTCAACATGAGGTGAATTGAATAATCAAGATACAGTGTAAATTAAAAATAGATTTAGGATAGGATTAAGGCAGCCCCCCAATGTATTTAGTAGCCCAACATGGGCAATGATAAAACGTTGGGGAAGGTTTTTAAGGTAAGAAAAATGTTTCACAAAAATACAATCATAACAGGCTATGCAAGAATCAAATCATAGTCAGTGCAGCTTGGTAGGCAATTGATATTTAGAAAAACAAATTTTTCAAGAAGACAGTGAATGCAACACTTAACTTATATATGCAACAGAACCCATAACTTAATGGTTACAAAGTTGTTTGTAATTTCAAATATGTTTAACCAAGATAGATTTAACTTATGGGGATTGTATGCGGTATCATCACCCCCTGTATTTGTGTGGCTCTACATTTTCAGGAGCTGCAACACAGAAGTTATCACCGCTGCAGCAGGCAGTAGGTCTGAACTTTTGATGTGAAACATTAAACAGTCTGGCGTTAAACCCCTTAAATTGCTTTGAGTTTAGTGGCTCGTGCGGTCCTAAACAAGGGCAGAGGAGCAGCTGTCTGTCAGCTTGGCCGGGCCAGCTATTGGGAAATGAGCGGCAAGATGGGATCTAGCTCTGGGAATAAGATCAGGGCACGGTCTGATGGGAGGTTTTATGGTCTACAGCTGAGCGTTACAGGTTCGCACAACTGCCCACGACAAGGGCATCTCACACACACACCCACACACAACACACACACACACACCACACACCACACACACACACACGACTGAGGGAATGGTGCGATATTATACCAGCTTGGAAGCGAGTGCATCCAGCCATCCGGCGGGTAAACGGGGACTCTGGGTAGGGGTGCTGTTCTATCTGCATGTACGGTAGTCACAGAGCTGGTTAAAACGCTACCGCTAGCAGCTACTTTGGCTGGTCGAGGGTTGCTACCAAATGTTGATACAGTATTTTTAGAGCGACCAAAATGTTCCAACTGATTTTGATGAAGTGGAAATAACACGTGAGAGGGTATAGGTGTTAATTTAAAACACGGACACACCGCAAAAAAAACATCAAGGTCATTTTAATGTTCACGGTTCCATGGTTAGGCATTGATCAAGACTTGTTTGATTGACAGATAGGCGTGTAGTACGCCCCTAATCATCCTTTTTATCTTTATTTAAATAAATGGGACCTCTATGACAAAATGACTTGAATTTAGCGATGAGCCATAAGTAGTGTGAAATGTTGCACTGGGGTATCAAGGAGAAGTGAGTCATTTTCCATAGATGTTATAAAGTCAGACTTCTTTTTGGAGCCAGAGTCTCGGCAATTCTCATAATCCCATGCAACATATCCAGATTCTGTATTTCCATCCATGATTTGGACTGAGAGCTCCCCTAGACGAGAAAATGGACATACTGTACGTTGAAGTTAACCACAACACTATATAACAAAGACTTATTTATGTTCACAATTATTATTTATGTTTATAATACAAAAAAAAAACTAAACATAGGGTTTCTCCAAAGAATAAGAATGTGCTGGACACTGCATGCATGCAGTTGGAAGTATGTGTGTTCCCAGCATGTCGATTGCTGGCATTGCGTGTGCACCTATGCGGCATGGGCGATGCCATCTAACTATGAGGTCTAACATCCTTTGCACCACAATGCTTCTTCCCTGAACAGTTGAGGCAGATGATTGATGGTCTCTCCTCTCGATGCTGCTCTCACAATATAGACCTTTGAGAGGCGATCTGCTGGGTCAGGGGTGGGTAGAGGGTCTTCCACCTCTGGTGAGCTTTTTGACCCGACCTCTTATTGCCACTGCTTTGGCTTGAAATGGACACTGATTGAACAGGACAGTGGTGCCGTGAGAGACAGATCTTCCCCTGTGGGGCTACGTCAGTTGGAAACAGATTCAAGTCAGATTCAATGCTATACTTGAAGATGCAAACACATAAGTCATAGCACAAGTAGAACATATGTTCGCCATTCATATTTTTAGTTTTATCTCATGTTTTTCTGTACTTTGGCCAATACTGTACAACCAGCATTCGTGCTCATAGCAATTAGTGAACTACTAAAATAAAGTTGCCTTTATATGGCAGATATCATGGAAGAATGACAAGTGGGATTATCATTGTATGATATCTGTAATGTTGATCATCTTAGTCCGGGGCTGAACTAAGATGATAACTTTGTCAACCATGTTTCTGATATTGAGTAAAGCACCTTTAAAAAGAAAAAGGAACTAAAAAAGCCATTTTAAAATGTAAACTGTCATTTGAACATCTTAAGTGCGATGAAAAAAAGTGACATTTAAAATGCAAAAGCCAAAGGGAAAAATCCTCACAACTTAAAGCTTGAATTGTAAAGATTTAAATTGAAAATGCAACGTAAATAAGAGAAAAAGGCGAACCATCAAAACTCAAATGGGAATGGAAAAGCTTAATGGGAAGCGGTGGACTTCTATAAAAATGAAAGGGGGGGTGGTAACTAATTCAATAACACGCGACGCAGCGGTGCTCATGCCATCTGTGTGTGTGTGTGGTGTGTGAGGTGTGTGTTGTGTGTGGGGGGGTGGCTCCGAGAGGCGGGGGAGAGGTTAGACGGCAGCCCGAGGAGTATGCAACATTCATTATCTGCTGCTTTGAACATACAACCCTGTCGTTAAAAAATAAACTGTTATTGTTTTGCATTGCACTTTATCATTTGACAGTTTAAATGTTATCTTTCATTTTCATTGGCCTTGCCATTTGGTTTTTCAAGCTGTATGTAAACTGGGTGTGTCGCCTTAAGGCTGGAGGGAGGGTTAAAATGACGGGGCACAGATCCACTTTATGAATCAGCAGGGGCGACGGAGAGAGGCACCGGGCGGAGCAGAGTGAGCACAGCATACCAGAGTTCGGAGAAGGACATATTTATAAGAAAAAAGGGCTTAATGTTCGAACATTTCTGCCCATATGGCCTCTACACTCCAGTAAAAGGAGCGTGAACTCACCAGACAATCTCGAGTGTCGGGAGCGAAAAGTCCAGCAGTGTTAGAAGCTAACAGTGAGCAACTAGCCAATTGGCTGTTATGGCATGCATGAATATCGTGATACCATGGCCACTTGCAAAATATAAACAGCGCAGTGTCAAGTTATCTAGGCAAGTAGCTGTATTGCCAGAACCTTCCTCCACAGACATGAAAGGAGGGTCTGGCGAGTCACAATGCAGCATGTCCAGCGATGGGTAGGAGTTTTTTTGTTCTTTAAAACCACTCACAGTCGTCTTGGGCTTGGGCCTCGCAAAAATGCCTCGGGAAGGACTATGTTTAGGTGGACATGTGTAAGTTTAAAAGTGGACAGTTGGACAGAAGTCTAGTAGCTGTCTGGATTAACCTGCAGAGTTGAGGAGCAGTTACATTATATTACCATGGAAAGAAGTCGTTGACGGACATCCGGCCGAAAAAGATGGAAATCCGTCGAATCTTGCGGTCGGCACAACAGAAAGCCTTGAATGAATCATCGATATAGACTATTTAGGTACAATGCTGTATAAGAAACAACAAATCCTCTTCCTGCACAATTGTAATATTAGAATATGTGTCTGCTAGGAGGTGCTGGGCTAACGGTGAAAACTGTCTTAAGCAGACATCTAATTTACTCATGGAAATGCATAACTACCACTGCAGAACATAAATACTAGTGTTGTCCAATGAAAAGCTTCATGAACTATTAGTTTGTTTGTTGATCCCACTAATTGGTGCTCTTGGTGTAAAGGAAAAGGGAAAAAGGTTAAGTGATAACTCCGTATCTGTTAACCCTTTGTTTAACAGAGAGTCCAATCCAGTGGGCTCAGAAAAGAATGAAAAGTTGGGCATCTTCCTTTGGACACTATTAGTGCTTCTACTTATCATACCGCACGCAGATCATGTTGTGTGTAATCACTGCGCAGGGAAAGAGTTCTCCCCAGCAATTCAAATGACCATAGGTGACAGTGTCTACAAAGGCGCCCACCTGCGTTGTTACTTCGAGACCTGCGTCAGTGTGTTGCCATGATAATAAAGCTCACCCCAGCCTTCAAAAATAGAAGTGCTTTACAGGACTAACACAAACAGGAAACATCCATTTACAGGCAGCTACCTCCATTAATCCCTGACTCCTTCCTCTTTTTTGTTATACTACCATTGGATGTGATTTGGCTGTAGCAGGGGAGACATGCCGCCCTACCCTTACTGGCCAAGACCATACTTCCCATTTGCTTACTTTTGGGCAATAATAAGGGCTGCCTTAGTGTTTTGGGGGGGAAAAATAGTGAGAGTTAGCAGAGCCATGAAGGAACTAGACCTATGGCAAGAAAAAACATAGAAAGGAGTTAAAAGGCGGTCTTTTACTGTCCTATATACATTAGAATGGCCAAGAGGATGATTTTGAACGATGGTTGAACTTTTGAAAGATTGATAGTTCAGCTATTGTTAAAGTTTGAATGAACTAAGATACGTTTAGGACTTTTGCTGTTGGAAAAAGCTGTACCAGTTATGCCTGTAAGGAAGAGCTTTTGCTCGCCACTGTTGCACTAAATGCATTGGTCTTAAATGTAAAAATAGTATGGTTGAGACACTACTCTAAAGGTCTTGAGATAAACTCTTGTTATGATTTGAACTATAAATAAACTGAATTGAAGTAGCTATTCTGATAACTCTTTCAGGAGAAAGGTGAGAGGAGCTAAAGGACAAAGACGTGGAAAAATAAGAGAAGCAAGAGGGGAAAAAGTAGAAATTGTGGAAGGAAGGAAACAAGCATCTGGTTGTGATTGTGCATAGCAGAGGTATCTCCTCTCTTTCTCTCCCACAGTACTGTGTTCTTCTCTGACAGACTGAAAGAGCTGCAGGAGGTGGAGCACTGCCAGGAAAATAAAATAAGTACAGCAACGTTTTTGGGTGGAGGCTGAAGAGGGGGGGGGGAACTAGAGGGGTTGGAGGTGGTGGTGGTGGTGGGTGTGTGGTGGTGGGATACTGTGAACAAAGGCAGCCAGTCAGGCCAGCTGCAGAGGCTAGAGAACATATAGGGTGAACAGGGCCTTAAATAAACACAGGAATCAGAAATGGTTGTCTGGATTGCACAACTCTTGGGGACCTACATCCTGGAGTCTAACTAGTTTCGATCATTAGACATCATTATGCTGCCCTTTTTTTTCCTCGCCTTTGGATGCGGAAAGGCCCACCACGTTAAGGGACAAACACAGCAACATCAAATGAGGTACTCTCTGATGATATTTTGTGCTTGTAGTGAATTGTTTGAGCCTGCTCATTAGCCAGAGAGAAGCCCTGGCATTTGGGAGTAAATTCAGCGCGTGCCTTATTTAGGCAGACAGACCAGTTTTCTACCCAGGCCAATTTGTACTCTGTTTCACCCATTTGCTATGGCTACAGATACTAACTATATTTCATGTCGAGCAAAAAAAGCAGACTACCACAAAATGTTTCCTGTGTTTAATGATGTATTAAACAGATGTACAGTATCCCGTCCAACCCCAGGTCAACATTCACCACATGCCAATGACCTTACCACTATTGATGAGTGTTGGAGGGATTTGAAGTTCAGCCAAACCAAATGTCTCATCTATCTCATAAACTCCTGCTCTTCTTCATGCCTCTTATGTGTACCATGTAACCAGTAGACTGTATATAAGATGGACACTAGATAGCTCCATACAAGTAAAGCCCAAAAACATCTTGAGAGCACCCTGGTGGCTCCCTGCAGTATAGGCCATACATCCCACCCCTTTCAGATTAGCAGAAGGGACATGGCCCCAAACATAATATCTAAGTTAAAATATTTTAGGTATATGAGAATGCATACCGCACCCAAGCCGCACCAACGTTAAATGCAGTTTTATGTCTTAATCTGTGGTTGATTGCATCAAGATTGAGGCATAGTGCAAGTTGCTCGATCGTTTTTGAAAATTGTGAGGTCTGGCGAGACAGCTAGCATGCCTCGCCAGGCAGCATCACAGGCCGTCGCTGAGAACCACCCTCATCTATAGGAAAGCCCTTTTGAAATTTACTGCTGGCTCCTGATGTCTGTTATAGTGATTAACGGCCTGGGCCCTGAGGCCATTTACAGTTTAATTTCCGTCTGGCTTTTTATTTTCTTAAAAAAAGCTTTGTAAACATCAACCTGTTGTCTATCAGTCAAGATTATGAACATCAGTTTTTTTCAGGGACAAACTGGGTTATTGGAATGTTTGGGTTGCAGTGAGGTCACTTGCATGTTAAAAATGGTTGTAGGGCCTTAAAATAATAAATAAATAAATTAATTAATGAATCTTCCAGATATGTATTGATATCACAGACATATAAGTAAAACCTAAGCCATTTTCATTCTAAAACACGTCTCATATGCTTGGGGAGTCACACTGTGAAGAAATTCATTTAACTATACCGTTGACAAAATACATGCATTTTTTCCAAAAAAAGTCAGAGTGTTTTGCTCTCAGACATTTACTTCCTATGCCAACTAACTAACCTAATTGTCAAGCTATTGAATTACACCCACAGCAATGTTTACAAGCAAATATGGTGTCTAAATATGCATTTTTGGCCTTCATAGAGTCTTTATAGGACGATTTTGTCCCCTCTGGCTTCCATAAAAGAGTTTGCCTTTATTCCCATATAGGTGTCATGTACTTCCTGAAACAATAGACGGGACAGACAGGGCAGACGCTGTAGGAGCGATCTGCGGAAGAAAACGAGCCCGAAACGCGATGAATATGGATATAAAAAGTGGATCAATCTGGCATATACAGTATGGATAAAGCCCAAAGAGGCTCGACGTTCCAGGGTGGATAGAAAACCCCGCTGTGAGAGAGACACGGAAAAGAAAAGACCGCCGTAAAGCCGAAAACGTCAGGATTTAACGAAACCGAAAGTTGAGTAAAACGCTGGTATGGTTCAAAAGGTATTAAAACTATCAATCAGAGTACTTTTAAAACTCGTGGGCGAGTGTCTCGGGCTCAGAGGGTTAAACAAGCTTTATATCCTTTTTGTGTGTATAGTATATAAATGAGACTTTTTATAGTGCTTTCTGTTTCAACAAACTACCAAACCCCCAAATTCCAACGGCTGCAGAAGCGCTACCGCTGCGACATCGGCTTTGTGCTCCGCTGTCCGTCCACACCCCCAGGTTCCAGATTTGTTGCGGAATGGCTGCGGGCCATCGACGACAGCTGACAGCGAATTCATGTAGAATAGAACCAACAAAACAACAACTCGTTTGTTTCTATCCAGAGGAATAGAGGTGGGGAACAACTGCTGGGTGGCATTTTCACGGTGTAGTGCAGGGAAATTTGATCCACTGTGACCACGGTCTACGTTATTTTGAAAATTAACCGGATGTTTTTATTTGTTTCTGCGCTCAACTCCTGTCCTACACAACGCTCACCCTGGAGCTGCAGCGATTGATAGGAGGTTGCTGACGGTGTTTCGGTTAACTGGTTTTTTAAGTGAATGGTGAGGTGTAGAGGCAGATGGGTGTAGGCGTGCCATGTGAAAACTCCGCAGAAATGATACGGAGGTAGCTGCAGTGATGCCTGTTTGAAATACTGCAAACGTCAATAAATCGTCAAAATGTTCATGCTGTCATTAATTGTGTCATCTAATTGTGGTTAAAGTGTTGGTAATGACAGTTTATTTAAACCTTCTGAACGTTGTGCGATCCTCTGCCGAGTGAACACAAATAAAGACCGCTGAAATAAGCAGAACAGCGCTCAGTGCGCTCCGATAACTTGTGTCACAAGTACTACCACGGTGTATGGCTCAATTCGATCATTTACACTACAAATACCTAATATTAACATGGGCGCACACAACAGCTGGTTGTAGAAAATAAAACCAAAGTTTCCACACGTCAAAATGGTGCACAAATTCAAAATCAATATGCAATGTAATATCTAGGTCGTGTTAAAGGGAAATACATTGATCAATGCTACGTCTTACCAACACTTTAAACACAATATGACACAAATAATGACGCATAAACATTTGACGATTTATTGACGTTGCAGTATTTCAAAAAGGCATCACTGCAGCTACCTACGTTGTGGTCTTCGTTCTGCAGCGGCATCACAAGTTAATTCAATACAGTGGCTCTACTAACAAGGTGAGTATCGTTGAGATTGATATCTGTTACATTTCATACAGCCCTGAAGTAAAACATAAGCTTACACTATGAGGTTTACACCAGTGAATGCTCGATGTGGAACATGTGCATCCGCCTCTCAGATTACGTGTTGTGATACATAGGCATTTATAGGTAGATGTAATTATTTATGTAGGTACGTGGGTTAGTTAAGTGCGACAGAACTTACAATCACGTCGTATGCAGAATGCCTACCTTCATCTTCAGATACAAATGATACCTCGGCTTTTTGAACGCATATGCATATACGCACAGTGGGTCCGGAGAGAAAAAATATTTTATTGCTCTGGGTGGCTGGGCACATATTGTAGAATTGAACTTGAAGTGGGACTGAGTGTGCGGCAAGTGTGGTTGTAGAAAGTCAATCTTATGAATGTCTGAATAGTTGCAACATTATAGTTGGAAACAATGCAATTTCAGATATGTACAATCCAATTGTTAGCGTATTTTAAGTTAGATCTCCAAATTACAAAAACATTAGATAGTGTATTTAAAAGTATCCAAAACTTCATATGCTTAAATATTACATACATCATGCTGTAATGATATCTGAAGTTGAGTGAGTCAGTATACATAGAAGTAACATAGTAAGTGCTAGGGTCAAATAAATAACAGATAACATGAAAAGTCCCCGCTAACATACATCGACAACACTTATTCCAACAGTAGGCCTATATAATACACACAGTTTGCTTCTATTCATAAACAGTGCTTAACGGGGAAGTGTTATAGTCACAAGCTCGATCGGGGTGTGACCGTGACGTGCAAAGTAGAGAAGCACATTCCAGTCGCCAGACAACGGTTGGATATTCGAACGTCAACGGCAATAGTGTTTGCATAAAGTCTGCGGGGCAGGAATTAATCGTCAGCAACTCGTTTTATATCGTAAGTTTCCCAAGACACCGGCAAAAAAGTGAAATAGAAGGAAAGCGATAATAATGTTATTTCTGGTTAGTCGGAATGGGTCTGAGAGACCACGTACAACCAAGACTGGCCTTCCTATCCACAAGTTAACTTAAAAACCAGGTAAACCGAAACACCGGCCTTCAACTTCCTGGGCATTTATTTAAGAAACAGAACATATCCGGTCACTGTTGGCCGTGGCACGCCAGAACATTCAGACCACATACAAAAGACGGAAGCGCCCTTCCTCAACGACCCAAAATCGGGTGCCCCCCCCCCCAATTAACTCAATTAAACTCAGCCCTACACAGCTCTCCCTTCAACAAAGTCACCGTCGTCCCGAGGGACTACACAAAGTCTCTGAGATGGCCGGCCAACATCTCTGTCTCCGCAGCGCCGCATGGGGGGGGGGCACAGGCGCCTAGCTTTGTGGGTGGGCTGCGCCTCTATGCAGTGAAGGGGAAGGGGGGTAAGGGGGGAAGGGTGGGGTGGAAAAGGGGGGCATCAGTCCACTGCTGTCTTGGAAGTATTTGCACGGAGCGGTGAATGGGGCTTTGACCGGACCTCGGTGCGTGTGGCTGGGTGAGTGAACGTGCCGTTTGCCCTTCTCGACAGGTCGTTTTGGGAGGGAGTTCCTCTGTACGGAGGATCTGGCATCCTCGGCACGGTACGAGGCCTAACTATGGTACAAAGGCATCTCACTCATGTACATTGTTATACAATCTATGCTCGCTAAAAGATCACACAGTCTGCCTTTTAGGGATATCTTTCTCTACCTTTGCTTTTTGTCACTGTTGTAGTTGCTAGTGTCTTTGAAGGTCTTGAGCTTCACTTTCTGTTTCTTGTGTGGCTGATTAATTCCTACTCCGACTTACTTTGTAGTGCTCGTCACAGAATGCTAATAAAGTGTTGCTCTTCCTCTCTCTTGTGCTTCATTTCAAATCTTTCCAAATAGACCTGTCTGCATGCAACAGTCCGGATGTTTTGGCAAAGGACGTCATCCTTGATCCGATGGAAGGATAAAATGGATTTATGATGTCTACAATGGTGAGCATGATGTTCTTTACATCGCCCTCATATCCATTTTGTGCATGTGTATCAAGTTCAGCTTGTGTGTTTTGTTGGAGGCTGTGCACTCCTTACTAATAGCTGCACCTTCATGATTGTGTGAGTGTCCATCTACGTGCACCGCAACCATTTGTTAAGTGAATAACCCAGGCGCGTCCTATCATGATCAAGGGGTGGACGACAGGTTTGTGCCTTTATGGATGACTTGATCACATGCTGTCTAAGCAAAGCCATGTGTATTGTTGTCTTGGGACATAAAAATCGCTCCTGATTGGAGCTGGCGGTTTTGTTGTTGATGAGTGTACCGCCCTAAACGTGACCATTTCATCCAATAACAGGTAGGTGGGCATAGTGATAGTTTGTCAAACAGAAAAACTCATGGCATAATACAAACACTGATAGGTGGAGACTCATGTTTTTCCTTCATGTTCCCCTGATGAAGGGGAGAAGATCTTCAACCATGTCCAATGTATGTGCATCAAAAGTTGGATGGCGGTGGTGCTTGTTGTCTTATAAGGAATCTTGCATATCCTTGGCATTACGCTTTTGAAGTTTCTCAACATTATCAGATGCAAACGCTACTAAAAGTGAACATTTCTTTTGAATTCCAAACTGTTTTTACTGGATATATTTCCCAAAAAATTTTCATCGGGAGCCTAGCATTCCTTCTTCATCTCTCGTTAATGACAGGACAAGGAAAATGATACAATCTGTTGATGTAAACACCGTGAGTCCACCACACTGTTACGGCATGGATACAACAAGATAAGACTCGGTGTTGTCGTACCGTTTCTGGTGCTTATTGCCGACTACCCTCCCTCTCCTCCTTCTCTCCATTAGACGGTTGTACAGCTCCACATACACTACAATCTGTGTAATTTA
>NC_045747.1:26679198-26691750 GCF_008692095.1 Etheostoma spectabile | reverse complement strand
GATGAATTTTTAAAGCCGCTATAGTACATTCTGTATCTGGACCCTTTTTTAACTCTTTGTTCGTTGTAGTACTTTCTGTAGCTAGACTCTTGTCTTTTGTAGTACATTCTGCAACAGGTCCCTTTTTTAATTCTATCTCCTTTTTACTCCTCTCAATCTCCATCTCCCTTTTGCCTGCCTGGTCTCTCCACATTCTTACAGCCCACAATCTCGCTGTATCTCCGTCGCTTTTTTCTCCTTAACGGCAACCCTCTCTTCCACACACACCCCCCCCCCCCCCCCCCACCCCCCCCCCCCCCCCCCCCCCCCCCCCCCCCCCCCCCCCCCCCCCCCCCCCCCCGCCCCCCCCCCCCCCCCCCCCCCCCCCCCCCCCCCCCCCCCCCCCCCCCCCCCCCCCCCCCCCCCCCCCCCCCCCCCCCCCCCCCCCCCCCCCATCGCTCTATAAGCATTTACGCTGCAACCTAAGTTTCCATCAAAACCATATTTATCTGTCCATTCCTTTACAAATTCTACGCTCCCGGGAAGGATTTTTTCATGTATATCACTCTGAAGAACGGCGACACTCTGTCTGACCCATATTTCTCCTTAATTTTACTCACAACCCAAACCCCACATTAAAAAAGCTGCGCTGCACCAACCTGTTGCCTCGGTCTAGGCAAAGTCCCACAACGAACCACAAGTTTATCACAATAAACCGCTGTGCAGCACCAACCTTTAATTATTTCTTTTCTTTCTTCAAACAAATAGCAAATGTCACACAACACACAACCTCGCTATAAATCAACACACATAGCGTCACAGTAAAAAAAACACAAACAGTAAAAACACAAAACAAATTCACAGAACAACAACTCACAAGATAGCGCTATCAATAAAGCATGTGATCACCCTGCCGAACTTCTGAAATTAATCAGAATGGCTTCAAGACATTTAAACCGGTTTCCCCGCTCGGGAAAAATGTCGTTTTGGAACGTATCAACTGATAGTTCCCGTTTATGCTCAGCTTTGTCCCAGACGGAAAATAATCAACAATGATAGTCTGACTTCGAGCTTATACCTGACCCGGGCTTCCACAACAAATCACTCAATATACCCAGACAGTAAGACACACAGCCATTACTTCGAGCTTTTTGTCCTCCACGGCAACCAGAATAAAGTACTCAATATAGTCCCAGACAGTGAGACACACATCAATGACACTTTCAAGTAGCTAGCAATAACGGCCCAAGGCCCTGTGCACCTTTCCTGCATTGAACGTGTCCACTCAGAAGCATAAAAACTGCATCACTCACCCGTGTCTGTTCGCTGCTTGACGTGGAAGTCGTCACCGAAGGTGCCAGGGCAGCACCGGACCAACCTAAGGCCCTGCCTGCGAAGTGTGGGCTGTCGACAGATTTTTCCGGCCTTGATCGAGCGCGGTCCGGTCTTCTCAGCTGTTGACTTCCCGGGTTTCGCACCAGAAAATTCAGGTTCATAACACTTTAACTTACTAAATAAACACGATCAGCAATAAACGACGCAGACGGCAAATGTGTAGTTAAAAGACAATTGCAAGAGGGGAGCACACCAAAATAGTCACCTATCTGCAGCATGACCTTTTGAGAACTCCGGGGATTCCTCTGCAGCTCCCTTGCTTTATTGAAACATAGTTTTGATACAATGACATCTTGGTTATCTGGTTTATGCCTACGCTAAGAGAACGACGTGTACTTTAAAGGACCTTGAATCTAAGACACTGGTTATCTCTGTAACAGCAGCGACTAAAGAAAACACAGACACAGCTTGAAAGACGCAGTATTGTTAAATGTGCATATGAATTATAAATATGTAAGCATATAGGTTCTATAAAAATCAAGATATGAATTATAATAATCATGAAGCTATAAAAGAAAGTCATAATATTTTAAGACACTACTACAGAGAATATGAAATAAAAGACTTATAAAAATTAATTCTCTGTCAGTAGATCTCATATGTTCTGGGAGTGCTCTCCTGTTGGTCAGTTCAAGACATATTGCATCCCAATTTCCGCCTCGTTTAAGTTACTGTGCCTGTTACGTCAATGTCTTGATTCTGAATGACCTGTCAGACTTTCACTCTCTAGAACTCAAAAACGTGCTGTATTGCTGGACTACAGCTGCGGAGAAAATGATTTCAACCACCACTACCTCTCTATCCGTGCATGGACCATTTCCTTCTTGGATTGGTTTGTATGGAACTTTCTAAGGCATGCATCCATGGAGCGCCAGGAAAGACCCTGAATTGACGCATCATCGCTGACTTCCAAACCTCAACCTGAGCATATGTTTGGTCCCTTGTCTTGTGTCTGTCTGTATGTGTGTCTCTTTCTGCGATGTGTGGTTTTGTCTCCCTCCCTCCCAGCTTTCCTCTTTGTTGAATTATAAAAAAGTAAATGAATTTAAAAAAATTTGATCACAAAAAAAAAAAAGAGGATGAAGAATGAAGGGGTCTGTCAATCCAGGAGTGGCTTTGTGTGATGGCTAGGGTAACATAGTTTGAAAATATGTCAAACATGTGATGAAGGAGACGGAACAGACCCTAATGCAGCTCAAATGTTTATGAGGTTACGGATAAATGACAGAGAAGGGTGAGAGGAGGCGGACGCCAGGACGCACGAACGAGAGTCCCAAGGCTGGCTGGGGAAGCAGAGGAAGCTCTGGGGAAACGGGAGACCGAGGTCGAGAGGCCAGGGAGGCAATGGTCCGGGGGAGCTGAGAGTGGAAGAGGGGGCGGGGAGGCACCAGGGAGCCGCAAGGAGGGACCGGATGGCAAGACCAGCTGTTAGAGGTACTGGAGAGTCGTGAAGATGGTGGCTGAGGAAACAAACATAGAAAGAGGGGTAAGATGAAAAGGACAAACCCAGGAAAGTACCAAGGTCTTTCTGAGAGCTTTTAACGTGCATCAACCAGGTGGTCAACAACAATCAAGCGAGGTTGGGTGGATCCAGGTTGAAGTACTGGTCTTGATTGGCAGGTGAGTACGGCAGGAGAGGGGATGATGAGATAGAGGAGCAGTGGGGAAGTCAGCTGGCAGGAAACAGAATGGGAAACAAAACAGAAAAACTCACAGCTTGCTGGACCCAACCATCACAGTACAAACATTTGCCTTGTCTTGTTCTGTGTGCGTATTTGTTATACACTACTACAACTTCTGCTACTGGGAAGAGCTAATAGTGGGTATGTGTTCTATCTGGGGTCCCAAATGAGTAATCGAGCAAGTCAGACTTCGTCTGTGGGCAGGTCCAACCAGGCACACCGCATCCACGACTGTCCAAAGTCTAGCTGGGCTGGGCTCGCCATCTCAAGTTTTCTCCAAATCTTATCTGGACTTTCAAAAAAACACACCAGAGTTTCTTTACGTTTATAGCTGTTGTCCAGGTACTTTTCCTCTTACTGAGACTCTGTTATCCTTTTACATTACTGATATTACACCTGATCATATGTACTGTGTACAATGTTATTTCTGCCTGTGTTTATTCAGGTAGCCAATATTGGCCATTTTTTGATAATATGCCATTTTTGTACTGTATGTTGTCTATTGCGAAAGATGTTTACAGAGTTGCACTAGCTGGAAAAGGAGAGAATTGTGTTGCCATTTCAGGATGTGCTGAGTTAACCTACATGTATTATCTAAGATGCCATGTTTGGCTACATCCTATAACAGGTGTAAATAACACTGAGACATTCTTTTTAAACTATGCCAGAGAAAAACATGTACTAGGTTCTCAGTCATTACCTTGATCAAGGCCCTGGCTCAGATCTGGAGTTGTCCCGGGCGCTGTATATGGCTGCCCATGCTTCCTTAGGGATGGGTTAAATGCAGAGAAGGAATTTTGCTACATGTATGTGTTTATGACATAACATACCTTAACGTTTACCTGTAGGAGTAGTAGAGTGTGATACTGCCATCCAGATAATATTAATTTTGTTTATTTACAGGGCTTTGCAAGCCAAAATTTAATCACATTTGGAACATATTTTTGAGTTATTGCACTTCATGACAGTTATTTTGGGTAGTGTTTCCTGTAATTATCATTTCAGGATATTTTACTGTTTATCTTTTCAGCTGTTTTACCTTGGGAAATTACAATGCATGCTGCTCACGCTTCATGTTCCCAGGACACTTCGGTTTCATTACAGTCCAAATATATTTATGTTTTTCTTATCAATGGATGTTCCTGTGTGGTCTGTGATTTTGATTGGCACTCGGTTTTGATTGGCTCTCAGGTTATGCACTTACCTGGTTATTCATTTCCTAAACATAAATATTTGTTCCTCTGATCTAATCCTAATTATATATTATATCGCCTAACCATGTTTTCTGGTTCCTAAACTCAACTTTTTTTTATTTCCTGGCCTAAATTTATAATAGTGGATGGTTTCAGATTAACACTCATACACCAGACTTTTACTTTGAAATACATTTCTGTGAAGGACATGTACACATTTGATAAAGAAGAAACCGAAGGTGATCCAGTTTGGAGCCCCTTTACACAGACTTGCTGTTGTAACGATAAAGAGATAATAAAATCACATTAAATTAGTTTAAGCTTAAAAGCCACTTTGAGCTTGAAACGTTGCTGACAAAGTTTCTACAACTAGATTATGTTTTGTTTTGTACTCGTTTTATTCACTGTGGAGGATAAAAATGGCAACTGGGCACTGTAATGGCAACTGGACAGTTGTAGATTCCAGTGGGGCGACCGTGACTTCATAGTCCCACCGGTGAGCAAAACTCATACAACTGCTGCAGTTTCAACCTCAGTGAACACCACGTCGCTAAGCCTCATTCACTAGAGCGGGCCAACATGCCTGGTCCAACCGAGAGGAAGTTGAAAGTGTCACCCACGGCCAGGCCCAGACCTCACACTCATTAACCAGCAGCTCCCAATCTGCAACGCTACATAATAGATGGTAAGCTATATTGGGTGCAAAACTCTCATTATCCTCCGTGATCATTATCAGGACAGCATAGAGTTGACATCCGATTTTTTGTATAACTTCAGCCTTGGCCAGAACCTATTTTGACCAAGATTGAACATGAGACATTGGTCGCTCTCTACTTCTTCAAATGCGCAGGAGTGTAGATGGACATTGTGCAAACGCTTTCAGCAAATGGGATTTTAGAAGCCCTATATTCATATGGGTTCATATAGTATATTAAATAACTGTACACAAACTCCCTGCACTTCTAGAGGATTTGCAGATTAAGATGAAGCTGCCAAAAGAGAATAAGAGAAAAACTCGGCAGTTCCTTTATGAAGAAGAGAACAAACACCGTCCAGTCCAGAAGAATAATTTAACCAAGTTCTTCTTGCAATACAGACATTACATAGTAGCCTCAATATTCGATTCATCCTTAATGTTTCTTTGCTCGGTATGGGTCTTGTATTGAGCAGGATGCGACACTGGCCTTAGCTGCAGGAACATGGAGATATAATCGTATGATGTTGATGGTTAGGACTTGAACTGGAGATAAGGGCGGCAATGAAAGCCTTCCTAGATCACATTTCTACCCCAACAAAAAAACCTGGAATATATACAAGAAAACCCTACTTGATATACCCCAATCTGAGCTATGCACCAGTCTGCTTCTCACCCTCCCTATACTGTTGCCTCTGGGTAAGGAGTCGTTCAGCTCTGAAACTCATCAAGACTTATCTCTGGCAGGAGAGTGTGGGAGCGGCTGTTGGATCTTGCTACTATATTGATAGAGCAAAAGTCAGAGAACGCTGTACATGGGATCTGATAGCATTCACAAAGGCTAAAGCCCAGAAGATGAAAATTAACATCAAACATCACCCCTCCTCCTAAAAGGTAAATTCTTTCTTTTTTTTACAAGTGAATTTAGTGAAATGTTGTCTACACATACTATGGTCGCACTGTTGCTTGCTCTGGAGGAGACTACTAGAACTGTGGGTCCTTGAAATTCTGGAGTGTGGTCTAGACCTACTCTATCTGTAAAGTGTCTTGAGATCAGCTTGTTGAATTGATACTATAAATAAAATTGATTGAATTGAATTGATATGTGTGTGTGTGTGTGTGTGGTGTGTGTGGTGTGTGTGTGTGTGTTGTGTGTGTGTGTGTGTGTGTGTTGGATGTCTGTCCTTAGTTCTGAGATTTTCTTATTCCCTCAGGGCTCATTCTCAGATTGCCTACAGAGTGGAATGGGCTAATGGGGGCATCCACACCCCATGATGGAAAAAAACTGTACCTCACACCCAACTCATACAGTATAGAAGGCCTGTGTGGCGTGGCAGCTGCGTGCGTTTTCTCTGTCTTTGCACACTAGAAAAGGTCTGACACGGCGCTGCTGCTGCTAGCCTTGGTTGTACACAGTATGTTTCCCATTGATAAATGACATATGGGGAAGAGTTGTGACATTTATGCACTCAAGCAGTAGTATATCATGTTAACCATAAAATATACTGATTTGATACCAGCAAAGACAATGCAAAGACAAATGACAAGTGAAATATTTGAAATCACAATAATATATATTTTTTTTATTACATATCTTTATTTTGTCAACGCCTATGGACTTTCAAACATCAATGTCATTTATTAGTTAAGTGTGTCACAAACGATATCTTTTTGGATTCTATTTGGCCTGGAAACACTTCCAACACGCTTGTGCGTGAAAAATAGTGTCGTCCTATTCCTACGTGCACCCGTTTTTGGCCCGGCCGAGACACGCCTAGACGTGCGTGTCATGTAGGCAGTGTGAAAGCTCTAACCTGTTAAATGGGAGCCGAAATAAAAACGGACACGCCACGCAGCTGACATGCTCACGCCACGCAGGCATTGTGCAGGAGCCCTAATGGGCGTTGGAACCATTGTAGGTGGGTCCCACCCACTCACTACTAACCGTCACTAATTCAGCACATCTGTCTGTTTACTTACCAACAATGTAAACCCATAACCCTACGTTTTTATAAGCTGCCGACAGCTTTCATGAAGACAAACGTTATGGGTGTAGCTTAACTTACAGACATATAGTTAAAGGCTAAAACTGACATTTGGATAATATTCGACTTGGTAACAAAATGTCTGCTGCTTAGTGCAGGATCCCGCAGTCTTTCCATTCTTCTGTCTGATTCCTCATGCAATGTGTGCTCCAACAAACCATTGGAAGAAAAGTGCTGATGAGAATTTTTTGAGCAGCCCTGTTGAAACTATAGTGGATGAGCGCAAGTGCTAGTCGCTACTTAAACAGCGGAATGACGTCACACCACAGCGCCTGCAGACCAACGATCACAAAGGATTGGATGAGAAGGAGAGATGACCCAAATTACCTCAAATTTGAGTCGGAGCGGGACGGAGGAAGAACAGCATGTGCTTGGCTGACATAAATAGCCTGGCTTCTGCGTGAACTGTCCATAGGTGAATAGGGTACGCCTATGCTACCTAATTTATGTGGGCCATGATGGTGGTACTTAGAGGGCCTAATAATTAATTTATTTTTGAATGGAACGTTGTGTAAAACGTTTGAGAACCACTGGTCTACAGAGGCTACCACTTGTTCCTTGATGATAGTATGATAAAGCCTTAACAATACTTATGTCCGTAGTTTAATGCACTGTCACACCACTGCACAACTCATCAACAACAGGCCGTGGCGGTTTTCACCAGCATGGAGAGACTGACTGTAACAAGTCACCAGCAAACTTTAAAATGTGTTGTTGGCTGAGGTCATCAGTATACCGAGGAGCGGAGGAAGGCCACGCGCCTGAGGGGACCCTGAAGATGAACTCAACTCCTGACATGCATCATTCCCCCTCACCTCTCTGAGTTGTTTAGAATAAAGTATCCATCCAGAGTCAAATCTTTTTAAATATATCCGTATATAACGTTACACAAAAACTTATGAAATGATACTGAAATTGAAAGAGTGAAAGAACTTAAATTCTGGAGCCATGTCGATTAGGTTGGAAGCCACATATACACTATATTAATGCCAAAATATTCAAATTAATTGCTATACGGTTCAAAACCAATTATTTATGAAATCAACGCTCATTGTACACGTTGTATTGTTCCTTCATGCTACCATACATTACTCACTGTTTGGAGGGATGGGGACACTTAAAACCAACACGGAACCTATATTCTTCTCAAAAGAAGTGGTAATAAAATCAACTATAGAGCACCTACTAGTCCACTGTTATAAATTAAAAAGCACTAAAATTCGAGATATTTGACTTAAAACTGCCACAAATAATTAAACCATCATTATTGAACCTATCCAAGAGATGTTTCAAATAGAGGAGCAAACAACACTTAAGGGGAAACTTTTGTACTTAAAAAGAAACGTATAAGAACAAATGCCAAAACATCACTGCACACTTTATGGAACAGCTCAGTGAAGAGAGAAATCATGTACATGAGCAATTTCAAGAGATTATTTAAGATGAATAATTAAAGGATATGAAAAGGATTTAATTGAAGTATTATATGACTGCATGGTTTCTTGGCATCTATATACTAATTATCTACAGTAAATACTAATATATCTATATACTAAATAATAGATGGTTATAGAAGAAGACGAATGGGTGAAAAGAACAAAACCAGTTTCAATGTGTGTAGGTATGTGTAAATGCATCTGTCTATGATGTGTATAAAGGTGAAAAATAAGATCTTGTGTTTACTAAAGGATAAAGTAGAGAAAGAGGTAGGACCTGAAAGTTGTTTATGAAATTCTTCTACTCCTTTTGAACTTGGCAATTTTTGTTTGACTTTCAATTACTTGGAAGATTGTGCTGAGAAGTACATGGCTTATTTATCTGTATTTTAATTATATATTACTTGTAGTAACACTTGATTCAGTAAACAGACTCAGGAAAATACAAACATAATAGTCATCAATAATAAATGGCATAGCTTGTGATCGCCCAACACAATTTCTTGTCATGTCAAGATGTCACAAGTTTAATGAGTATTGAAAAAATCAGTTTGAACAATATTTTTCAAATTTTTAAAGTCGAAAAGGCACCGATTTCGTGGAATAAGTTACACAGCCAATGGAGCCATGAAGACCACGGGTGCACCTGTACAGCCGGCATGGAGAGGTCTTGTAGCCACGTCGCAGCAATTTTGTGGAAGGTAAGGATCTGTTATGAGCATGATTCAATGTCTCAAACATCTGTTAATTACAATATAGTTGCAATTTGACAGCTTAGTAATGAAGAGTGAAGCTGTAAACTAGCAAGAACTGTAACTAGGCTATGTCAGGACACCTTAATCTGCACGGTAGCTAGCATTAGCATTATGCAGATGTACGCTGCGCTGCAGAATTTTAAAATCACTGCAATTTCCTGTATATTTCTTTCCCTTCACACGCGAGAACAATTATTTGTGTCCACTATTACAGAATGCTATGCATGTGGTCAGACAGGTTTCTTGCACTTTACTCTGAGTTTCCGCAGTACTTTCTTGAGCATTTCATGATAGCTGTTACACCTGCCCTATGCTTTTCTTTCCGTCATGTACATGGTTTGTTTTTGGCCAAACGGTGACCATTTGACAATAGTCTAATCCCGTCATGGTTATAAGAAGTAAGGTAAGAAAGGACTACGGTAAGTACCCTATCAAAGGTATCAGGAAGCATACATATAGTTGGAACTATACTGTCGGTCTTTCTACATCTAAAAAGTAGTTAGCTGTTCACTTCCAATGGCGGGTCCAGATGGGTTGTCAATATTCATTCATTGAGAATGTGGTATGGGATTATTATATTTCTAGCATTAGCTGTCACCTGTCTGGGGGGCTTTTTTTTATCTTGGAAGAATATCTTAACCAAACAAACTGTTAAAAGGTAAACTATTTGGGGTATAGTCACTTCATTGGGTTGTGATCATACTGTTGATAGCTATTAACGATGCAGTGTCCAATGACCTGACAGTATTAGCCATACTGATGAGCAGGGTGTTTTAGGATGTGATGCTAGTAAAGCAAATTTCATGTGTGTCGAGGCTTCTTCGTGTTTTAAAAATAACGATTTTGATGCTGTCATGACGCGCCCCTAGCAATCCCATTCAAGGCTGTTTGACCAAAAACACTTTTAAAATAAGTTTACTTGGGTACACAAAAACCCTAGGTTGCATTTTGAACTTAAATCAAACTTAAATTTAATCAACTGAAATCTCTACTGAAGTCACTATATTGTTGAATAACAAAAAAGTATTAAAATTGTGAACTGGAGACTTTTTCCCTGAAACCTCAGACTAATTGTACCTCTTGTTATTTTTTTTCCATGTAATGATTCTGTATTTTATCATTTGGATTACTTTGTATGTTTTTTATATATACATCGTCATGATTTTGTACACTTATTATGTGTGTGCTATTTCTGTTACCACTGATTCTTTGCATACTGCATTTTGTCTATAAAATGATTTCAATTTTGATCATCAACATAAAAATAAATTAAAAAAGATCGGCAGCTCCTCCCCGCACTGCAAGAAGGCGTGTCTAAAAACAAGATAAACACCAAATCGGGGAAAAGGTACTCAAAACATGTGAAGTTTCTGTCCACAGCACAAGATAATTTCACTTGACAAGCTTGCTGATTTAAGATGATAGTGTAAAGTTGAAGACTTAAAATAAGAAATTCAATTGTTGTCTACCGTTGACCTGCAACTTTTGTGTTTTTAAGGGTTGAAATTCAACATTTTCTTGTGATTTTTTAACACTTTTCTCAACGTTTTGTCAATTTTATTCCCATTTTTTTCACTTGTTGACTTTTTTTAAATGATTGTTTAGTCAATTTTTTTTTCATTTCTTTGTCCCTTTTCAGTGTTTTTGATGTTTTGGTGTCACTTTTTCAGTGTTAAAAAAAAAAAGTTTTTGTTGCTTTTTTCCTGCTTTTTGTATTTTCTTCCAACGTTTTTTCTGATATAGAAAGTTTTGTAAACTGTCAAATTGACCCAAACAACACAAGGGATAAAACAGGATAAATTACGAACACTTCTAAATCTTTTTTTTTTATCTTGGTAAGAACTAAATAATTTACAGTGTAAACATTCCGGCATGGGACCAGACAAAGGAACATTGGTTTGATATGATTTTACATTTTTTTTGCTCTCACAATAACTTTCTACAGCCAGGATGCAACTAGCATTATAGGCTACGACAGTTTATGCACAAGCACAATATTTGTGGTCAGATCTTGTGCCTGACTGATGGGGAGTGATATTGATAAGCGTTTCACAGCGTTGGCTATTTTTTTGCCACTTTCTCTGTTTTAGGACACCGCGACATTGCATTTTGCCTGTAAACTGTGCCTGTGTTCTTCATATTTATGTAGAATTATAGTTTTTATACAAATGTATTTTATGTGAATGTGCGCGACGCTGGATCGGAAACCTGGGTTGATTAACTCGTTAACCACGTCACTGACGCAGCTTAAGAAGACCGCGGGTAGGTTAGGTTAGGTGAACCGTGTACCTAAAGAAATCCAGGGCATGTTGATCTTGATTCATAGTACAGGCCTCTGGTTGCCTTGTCATTTAGTTCTTAGTAACATTTTTAATTAGGAGCTGTGAAATCCCGAGCCCGCCCCGACAGCTCAGTCTTGTTTTTTTTTTCCAACCTTTTTGTGCAAACGCGACACTGCATTATTTCGTACCCAATACACCCGCCAGCGTAAAGTTGATCGGATGAACGATCGAATGACAGAAAGCCAGACAAACACACACCACACACCACACCAACACCACACACACACACACACACACCACAGATTCCTTCTTTTATAGTTATAATTGAAGCCTCACATGAGGTGAATTGAATAATCAAGATTCATGTTAAATTAAAAATAGATTTAGGATAGGATAAGGCAGCACCCCCCAATGTTTTAGTAGCCCAACATGGGCAATGATAAAAACGTTGGGGAAGGTCATTTAATGGTAAGAAAAAATGTTTCACAAAATACAATCATATACAGGCTATGCTAAAGATCAAATCATGTTCAGTGCAGCTTTGGTAGGCATCTGATATTTAGAAAAACAAATTTTTCAAGAAGACAGTGAATGCAATCACTTAACTTTATTAGCAACAGAACCATAACCTTAATGGGTTACAAATGTTGTTTGTAATTCAAATATGTTTAACCCAGAATAGATTAAACTTATGGGGATTGTTATGCGGTTACATCACCCCCTGTATTTGTGTGGCTCTAACATTTTCAGGGCTGCAACACAGATTATCCACCGCTGCAGCAGGCAGTAGTCTGAACTTATGATGTAAACATTAACAGTCTGGCGTTAAACCCCAAAATTGCTTTGAGTTTAGTGCCCGTGCGGTCCTAAACAGGCAGACAGTGTCTTCCAGCTTGGGCTGGCCAGCTATTGGTGGAATGAGACGGCAAGATTGGTATCTAGCTCGGAATAAGATCAGGTCACGGTCTGATGGGAGGTTTTATGGTCTACAGGCTGAGCTTTACAGGTTCGCACAACTGCCCACTGGACCCACAAACTGCATCTCACACACACACACACACACACACACACACACACAACACACACACAAC
>NC_045747.1:26664711-26679173 GCF_008692095.1 Etheostoma spectabile | reverse complement strand
AACCACAAGTTTATCACAATAAACCGCTGTGCAGCACCAACCTTATAATTATTTCTTTTCTTTCTTCAAACAAATAGCAAATGGTCACAAACAACACAACAACTCGCTATAAATCAACACACATAGCGTCACAGTAAAAAAAACACAAAACAGTAAAAACACAAAACAAATTCACAGAACAACAAACTCACAAGATAGCGCTATCATAAGCATGTGATCACCCTGCCGAACTTCTGAAATTAATCAGAATGGCTTCAAGACATTTAACACCGGTTTCCCCGCTCGGGAAAATGTCGTTTTGGAACGTATCAACTGATAGTCCCGTTTATGCTCACTTTGTCCCAGACGGAAAATAATCAACATGATAGCTACTTCAGCTTTATCCTGACCCGGGCTTCCACAACAAATCACTCAATATAGTCCCAGACAGTAAGACACACAGCCATTACTTCGAGCTTTTTGTCCGTCCACGGGCAACCAGAATAAAGTACTCAATATAGTCCCAGACAGTGAGACACACATCAATGACACTTTCAAGTAGCTAGCAAAACGGCCCAGCCCTGTGCACCTTTCCTGCAGTAGAACGTGTGTCCACTCAGAAGCATAAAACTGCATCACTCACCCGTGTCTGTTCGCTGCTTGAACGTGGAAGTCGTCACCGAGAGGTGCCAGGGCAGCACCGGACCAACCTAAGGCCCCGTCCTGCAAGTGTGTGACGGCTGTCGACAGATTTTCCGGCCTTGATCGAGCGCGGTCCTGGTCTTCTCAGCTGTTGACTTCCCGGGTTTCGGCACCAGAAAATGTCAGTTCTACACTTAACTTACTAAATAACACGATCAGCAATAAACGAGACGCAGACGGCAATATGGTAGTAAAAGACAATTGCAAGAGGGGAGCACACAAAATAGTCCCCTATCTGCAGCTGACCTTTTGAGAACTCCGGGGATTCCTCTGCAGCTGCTCCCTTGCTTTATTGAAACATAGTTTTTGATACAATGATGACATCTTGTTTATCTGGTTTATGCCTACGCTAAGAGAACGACGTGTACTTTAAAGGACCTTGAATCTAAGACACTGGTTATCTCTGTAACAGCAGCGACTAAAGAAAACCAGACACAGCTTGAAAGAAACGCATTAGTGTTAAATGTGCATATGAGATTAAAATATAGTAAGCATAGGTTCATATAAAAACAGATATGAAATATAATAATCATGAACGCTATAAAAAGTCATAATATTTTAAGACACTACTACAGAGAATATGAATAAAAGACTTATAAAAATTATTTCTCTGTCAGTAGATCTCTCATATGTTCTGGAGTGCTCTCCTTTGGTCAGTTCAAACAATATTGCCCCAAATTTCCGCCTCGTTTAATGTTACTGTGCCTGTTACTGTCAATGTCTTGATCTGAATGACCTGTCAGACTTCAGCTCTCTAGAACTCAAAACGTGCTGTATTGCTGGACTAACAGCTCGGAGAAATGATTTCAACCACCACATGACCTCTATCTCTATCGTGCATGACCATTTCCTTCTTGGATGGTTTGTATGGAACTTTCTAAGGCATGCATCCATGAGCGCCAGGAAAGACCCTGCAATTGAGCATCATCGCTGACTTCCAAACCTCAACCTGAGCATATTTTTGGTCCCTTGTCTTGGTCTGTCTGTATGTGTGTCTCTTTCGTGCATGTGTGGTTTGTCTCCCTCCCTCCCGCTTTCCTCTTTGTTGATATATAAAAAAAATGAATTAAAAAAATTTGATCACAAAAAAAAAAGAGGATGGAAGAATAAGGGTGCTGTCAATCAGGAGTGGCTTTGTGTGATGGCTAGGGTAACATAGTTTGAAAATGTCATACATGTGATGAAGGAGACGGAACAACCCTAATGCAAAGCTCAATGTTTATTGAGTTCGGATAATGACAGAAGGTGAGAGAGCGGACGCCAGGGACCAGAACGAGAGTCCCAGGCTGGCTGGAAGCAGAGGAAGCTCTGGGGGAAACGGAACCGAGTGCGAGAGCCAAGGGAGGCAATGGATCCTGGGGAGCTGGAGAGTGGAAGAGGGAAGGCTGGGAGCAGCAGGGAGCCGCAAGGAGGGACCGGATGGCAAGACCAGCTGTTAGGTACTGGAGAGTCGTGAAGATGGTGGCTGAGGAAACAACATAAAGAAAGAGGGGTAAGATGAAAAGGACAACCCAGGAAAGTACCAGGTCTTTCTGAGAGCTTAACGTGCATCACCGGTGGTCAAACAACAATCAAGCGGGATGGTGGGTTCCAGGTTAAGTACTGGTCTTGATTGGCAGGTGAGTACGGCAGGAGAGGGGATGATGAGATGAGGAGCAGGTGTGGAATTCAGCTGGCAGGAACAGAATGGGAAACAAAACAGAAAAACTCACAGCTTGCTGGACCCAACCATCACAGTACAAACAGTTTGCCTTGTCTTGTTCTGTGTGCGTATTGTTATACACACTACAACTTCTGCTACTGGGAAGAGCTAATAGTGGGTTGTGTTCTATCTGGGGTCCCAATGAGTAATCGAGCAAGTCAGACTTCGTCTGTGGGCAGGTCCAACGGCAGGCCCACCGCATCCACGACTGTCCAAATCTAGCTGGGCTGGCTCGCCATCTCAAGTGTTCTCCAAATCTTATCTGGACTTTCAAAAAAACAACCAGAGTTTCTTTACGTTTATAGCTGTTGTCCAGGTACTTTTCCTCTTACTGAGACTCTGTTATCCTTTTTACATTACGAATTACACCTGATCTATGTACTGTGTACAATGTTATTTTCTGCCTGTGTTTATTCAGGTAGCCAATATTTGGCCATTTTTGTAATATGCCATTTTTGTACTGTATGTTGTCTATTGCAAGAATGTTTACAGAGTTGCACTAGCTGGAAAAGGAGAGAATTGTGTTGCCATTTCAGGATGTGCTGAGTTAACCTACATGTATATCTAAGATGCCATGTTTGGCTACAATCCTATAACGGTGTAAAATACACACTGAGACATTCTTTTTAATACTATGCCAGAAAAACATGTACTAGTTCTCCAGTCAGTATCCTTGATCAAGGCCCTGCTCAGATCTGGAGTTGGTCCCCGGGCGCTGTATATGGCTGCCCTGCTTCCTTGAGGGATGGGTTAAATCAGAGAAGGAATTTGCTACATGTATGTGTTTATGACAATACATACCTTAACGTTTACCTGTAGGAGTATGAGAAGTGTGATACTGCCATCTCAGGATAATATTAATATTTTGTTTATTTACAGGGCTTTGCAAGCCAAAATAATCACATTTGGAAACATATTGTTGAGTTATTGCACTTCATGACAGTTTATTTTGGGTAGTGTTCTCCTGTAATTATCATTTCAGGATGATTTTACTGTTTATCTTTCAGCTGTTTTACCTTGGGAGATATTTACAGAATGCATGCATGCTCACGCTTCATGTTCCCAGGACACTTTCGTTTCATTACAGTCCAAATAATATTTTATGTTTTTCTGTATCAATGTGATGTTCCTGTGTGCTGTGATTTGATTGGCACTCAGGTTTTGTTGGCTCTCAGGTTTGCACTTACCTGGTTATTCATTTCCTAAACATAAATATTTGTTCCTCTGATCTAATCCTAATTAGTATATTATATTACGCCTAACCATGTTTTCTGTTTCCTAAACTCAACTTTTTTTATTTCCTGGCCTAAATTTATAATAGTGGTATGGTTTCAGATTAACACTCATAACACCAGGACTTTTACTTTGAAATACATTTCTTGTGAAGGACATGTACACATTTGATAAAGAAGAAACCGAGTGGTGTCCAGTTTGGAGCCATCTTATCACAGACTTGCTGTTGTAACGTATAAGAGATAATAAAATCACATTAATTAGTTTAAGCTTAAAAAGGCCACTTTTGAGGCTGAAACGTTGCTGCAAAGTTTTCACAACTAGATTATGTTTTGTTTTGTACTCGTTTTATTCACTGTGGAGGATAAAAAATGGCAACTGGGCACTGTAATGGCAACTGGACAGTTGTAGATTCCAGTGGGGCGACCGTGACTTCATAGTCCCACCGGTGAGGCAAACTCATACAACGCTGCAGTTTCAACCTCAGTGAAACCAACGTCGCTAAGCCTCAGTCATCAGCGCCCAACATGCCTGGTCCAACCGAGAGGAAGTTGAAAGTGTCACCCACCCCAGGCCCAGCCCTCACAACGGTCTTAAACCAGCAGCTCCCAATGCTGCAACCTTCCATAATAATGGTAATGCTATTATTGGGTGCAAAACGCTCATTATCTCCGGTGATCTTACAGGACAGCAAGAGGTTGACAATCCTGATTTTTTGATATAACTTCAGCCTTGGCCAGAACCTATTTTGACCATAGATGAAACTGAGACATTGGTCGCTCTCTCTTCTTCAAATGCGCAGGGAGTGTAGATGGACATTGTGCAAACGCTTTCAGCGAAATGGGATTTTAGAAGCCCTATATCAATGTTACATATAGATAATATAAACTGTAACAACAAACTCCCTGCACTTGCTGAGAGGAGTTGCGATTAAGATGAAGCTGCCAAAAAGAGAAATAAAGAAAAACTCGGCTTTCCTTTATGAAGGAAGAGAACAAACACCGTCCAGTCCAGAAGAATAATTTAACCAGAGTTTCTTCTTGCGATACATTACATAGTAGCCTCAATTTTCGATTCATCCTTTAATGTTTCTTTGCTCTGTATGGGTTCTTGTATTGAGCAGGAGGTGCGACCTGGGCCTTAGCTGGCAGGAACATGGAGTATATCGTATATGTTGTGGTTAGGACTTGAACGGGAGATAAGGGCTGCAATGAAAGCCTTCCTAGATCACATTTCTACCCCAACAGAAAAACCTGGAATATACAAGAAAAACCTACTTGATTTATACCCCAATCTGAGCTATGCACTCAGTCTGCTTCTCACCCTCCCTATTACTGTTGCCTCTGGTAAGGAGTCGTTCAGCTCTGAAACTCTCAAACTTATCTCTGGCAGAGAGTGTTCAGGAGCGGCTGTGGGATCTCTACTATATTGATAGAGCAAAAAGTCAAAGACGTGTACATGGAGGATCTGTAGCATTCACAAATGCTAAGACCCAGAAGATGAAATTAACATCAAAACTCAGCCCCTCCTCCTAAAAGGTAAATTTCTTTCTTTTTTTTACAAGTGAATTTAATGTAAATGTTGTCATACACATACTTATGGTCGCACTGTTGCTGCTCTGGAGGAGACTACTAGAACTGTGGGTCCTTGTAAATTCTGGAGTTGGTCTAGACCTACTCTATCTGTAAAGTGTCTTGAGATAACGCTTGTTATGATTGATACTATAAATAATTGAATGAATTGAATTGATATTGTGTGTGTGTGTGTGTGTGGTGTGTGTGTGTGTGTGTGTGTGTGTGGTGTGTGTGTTTGTGTTTGGTGGTCTGTCCTTTAGTTCTGTAGTTTTTCTTATTCCCTCAGGGCTCATTCTCAGATTGCCTACAGAGTGAATTGGGCTAGATGGGGGCATCCACACCCCCATGATGGAAAAAAACTGTACATCACACCCAACTCTAACGGGGTAAGATACTGCTGTGTGGCGTGGCGCTGCGTCGTTTTCTCTGTCTTGCACACTAGAAAGCTGACACGCGTGCTGCTGCTAGCCTTGGTTGTACACAGTATGTTTCCCTTTATAATGACATATGGGGAGAGTTTGTGGACATTTATGCACTCAAGCAGTAGTATATCATGTTAACCATAAATATATACTGATTTGATACCAGCAAAGACAATGCAAACAATGACAGTGAAATATTTGAAAATCACAATAATATATTTTTTTTATTACTATATCTTTTTATGTCAACGCCTATGGACTTTCAAACATCAAATGCATTTATTAAGTTAATGTGTGTCAAACGATATCTTTTTGGATTCTATTTGGCCTGGAAACACTTCCAACACGCTTGTGGCGTGAAAAATAGTGTCGTCCTATTCCTAGCGTGCACCCGTTTTTGGCCCGCCGAGACACGCCTGAGACGCGTGTCTGTAGGCATTGTGTAAGCTCTAACCTGTTAACATGGGAGCCGAAATAAAACGGACGCCACGCGCTGACATGCTCACCCACGCAGGCATTGTGCAGAGCCCTAATGGGCGTTGGAACCATTGTAGTGGGTCCCACCCACTCCACTTTACCGTCACTAATTCAGCACATCTGTCTGTTTACTTACCAACAATGTAAAACCCATAACCCATACGTTTTTATAAGCTGCCGACAGCTTTCATGAAACAAACTTTATGGGTGTTAGCTTACTTACAGACATATAGTTAAAGGCTAAAACTGACATTTGGATAATTCCACTTGGTAACAAAATGTCTGCTGCTTAGTGCAAGGATCCCGAGTCTTTCCATTCTTCTTGCGTGATTCCTCATGCAATTGTGGCTCCAAACAGGAACCATTAGAAGAAAGTGCTGATGAGAATATTTTGAGCACCCTGTTGAAACATAGTGGATGACGCAAGTTAGTCGTACTTAACAGCGAAGAAGTCTCCACAGCGCCTGCTAGCAGCAAACGATACAAGATTGAGATGAAAGGGAAGATGACCCAAATTACCCAAATTTTGAGTCGGAGCGGACGGAAGAAACAGCATGGCTGTGGCGACAATAAAAGCCTGGCTTCTGCGTGAACTGTCCATAGGTGAATAGGGTACGCCTATGCTACCTAATTTTATGTGGGCCATGATGTGGTACTTAGAGGGCCTAATATTTAATTAAATTTATTTTTGAAGTGGAACGTTGTGTAAAACGTTGAGAACCACTGGTCTACAGAGGCTACACTTGTTCCTTGATGATAGTATGATAAAGCCTTAAATCAATACTATGTCCGTATTTAATGCACTGTCACACCACTGCACAAACTCATCAACAACAGGACCGTGCGGTTTTCACCAGCAGGGAGGAGACTGACTGTAACAGATCCCAGCAACTTTAAGTGAGGTGTTGTTGGCTGAGGTCATCATATACCGAGGAGGCAGGAAGGACACAGCCCTGAGGGGACCCGAAGATGAACTCAATTCTCCTGAATCATCATCCCCCTCACTCCTCTGAGTTTGTTTAGAAATAAAGTATCCATCCAGAGTCAAATCTTTTTAATATAACCGTATATAACGTTACACAAAAACTTATGATAAATGATACTGAAATTGAAAGAGTGAAAGAACTTAAATTTCTGGAGTCATGATGATTAGGTTGGAAGCCACATATACCTATTTAATGCCAAAATATTCAAATTAATTGCTATACTGTTCAAAACCATTATTTATGAAATCACGCTCATTGTACACGTTGTATTGTTCCTTCATGCTACCATACTTACTCACTGTTTGGAGGGATGGGGAGACACTTACAAAACCAACACGGAACCTATATTCCTTCTCAAAAGAAGTGGTAATAAAATCAACTATAGAGCACCTACTAGTCCACTGTTTATTAAATTAAAAGCACTAAAATCCAGAGATATTTGACTTTAAAACTGCACAAATAATTAACCTTTTGAACACTATCCAAGAGATGTTTCAAATAGAGAGAGCAAACAACACTTAAGGGGAACATTTGTACTTAAAAAGAAACGTATAAGACAAATGCCAAAACATCACTGCATCACTTATGGAACACTGCAGTGAAGAGATGAATCGTACAATGAGCAATTTCAAGAGATTATTTAAGATGAATATATTAAAGGGTATGAAAGGATTTAAATTGAAGTATTATATGACTGCATGGTTTCTTGGCATCTATATACTAATATCTACAGTAATCTAATATATCTATTACTAAATAATTAGATGGTTATAGAGAAGACGAATGGGGGAAAAGAACAAAACCAGTTTCAATGTGTGTAGGTATGTGTAAATGCATCTGTCTATGATTGTGTATAAAGGTGAAAAATAAGATCTTGTTTACTAAAGGAATAAAGTAGAGAAAGAGGGTAGGACCTATAATTGTTTAGAAATTCTTCTACTCCTTTTGAACTTGGCAATTTTTGTTTGACTTTCATTACTTGGAAGATTGTGCTGAGAAGTACATGGCTTATTTATCTGTATTTAATTATATATTACTTGTAGTAACACTTGATTCAGTAACAGCGACAGGAAAATATCAAACATAAATAGTCATCAAATATAAATGGCATAGCTTGTGATCGCCCAACCAATTCTTGTCATGCAAGATGTCACAAGTTAATGAGTAGTAAAAAATCAGTTTAACAATTATATTTTCAAATTTTAAAGTCGAAAACACCGATTTCGTGGAATAGTTAACCAGGACCAATGAGCCATGAAGACCACCGGGTGCACCTGTACAGCCGGCATGGGAGGTCTTGTACCCACGTCGCAGCATTTTGTGGAAGGTAAGGATCTGTTAGTGAGCATGATTCAATGTCTCAAACATCTGTTTAATTACATTATTAGTTGCAATTTGACAGCTTAGTAATGAAGATGTTGAAGCTGTAAACTAGCAAGAACCTGTAACTAGGTATGTCAGGACCCCTTAATCTGCACGGTATCAGCATTAGCTTATGCAGAGATGTACGCTGCGCTGAGAATTTTAAAATCACTGCAATTCTCTGTGATATTTCTTTCCCTTCACACGCGAGGAAAACAATTATTTGTGTCACATATACAGAATGCTATGCCATGTGGTCAGACAAGGTTTCTTGCACGTTACTCTGAGTTTTCGCAGTACTTTCTTGAGCATTTCATGATAGCTGCACCTGCCCATGTTTTCTTTCCGTCATGTTACATGGTTTGTTTTGGACAAACATGTGACCATTCAATAGTCTAATCCCGTCATGGTTATAAGAAGTAAGGTAAGTAAGGACTACAGGTAAGTAACCTTATCAAAGGTATCAGGAAGCATACATATAAGTTGGAACTATACTGTCGGTCTTTCACATCAAAAAGTGTTAGCTGTTCACTTCCAATGGCGGGTCCAGAATGGTTTGTCAATTCATTCATTGAGAATGTGGTATGGAGATTAAATTTCTACATTAGCTGTCACCTGTCTGGGGGCTTTTTTAATCTTGGAGAATATCTTAACCAAACAAACTGTTAAAGGTAAACTATTTTGGGTATAGTCACTTCATTGGGTTGTGATCATAACTGTTGATAGCTATTAAACGATGCAGTGTCCAATGACCTGACAGGATTTAGCCAGTACTGATGAGCAGGGGTGTTTTGGATGTGATTGCTAGTAAACAAAGTTTCATGTTGTGTCGAGGCTTCTTCGTGTTTTAAAATAACGATTTTGATGCTGTCATAGCCGCGCCCCTAGCAATCCCTCAAAGGCTGTTTGACCAAAAACACTTTAAAAATAAGTTTGACTTGGGTACACAAAAGACCCTAGGTTGCATTTGAACTTAAATCAAACTTAATTTAATCAACTGAAATCTCTACTGAAGTCACTTATATTGTTGAATAACAAAAAAGTATTAAAATTGTGGAAACGTAGAGCTTTTTTTCCCTGAAACCTCAGACTAATTGTACCTCTTGTTATTTTTTTCCATGTAATGATTCTGTTATTTATCTTTGGATTACTTGTATGTTTTTTTATATATATCGTCATGAGTTTGTACACTTGATGTATGTGTGCTATTTCTGTTAACCTGATTCTTTGCATCTGCATTTTGTCTATAAAATGATTTCAATTTTGATCATCAACATAAAAATAAATTAAAAAAGATCGGCATGCTCCTCCCCGCACTGCAGAAAGGCGTTCTAAAAACAAGATACAAACACCAATCGAGGGAAAAGGTACTCAAACAGTGGAAGTATCTGTCCACGCAGCAAGATAATTTCACTTGACAGCTTGCTTATTTAAGATGATAGTGTAAAGTTGAAGACTTAAAAAAGAATTCAATTGTTGTCTACCCGTTGACCTCAACTTGTGTGTTTTTAAGGTTGAAATTCAACATTTCTTGTGATTTTTTTAACACTTTTCTCAACGTTTTTGTCAATTTTATTCCCATTTTTTGTCACTTGTTGACTTTTTTAAATGATTGTTTAGTCAATTTTTTTTTTCATTTTTTGTCCCTTTTCTAGTGTTTTTGATGTTTTGTGTTCACTTTTTCAGTGTTTAAAAAAAAAAAGTTTTTTGTTGCTTTTTCCCTGCTTTTTGTAGTTTCTTTCAACGTTTTTTCTGATATAGAAATTTTTTGTAAACTGGTCAATTTGACCCAAGGACACAACACGGGTTAAAACAGGATAATTACGAACACTTCTAAATCTTTTTTTTTTATCTTGGTAAGAACCTAAATAATTTACAGTGTAAACATTCCGGCATGGAACCAGACAAAGGAACATTGGTTTGAATTATGATTTTACATTTTTATTTGCTCTCACAATAACTTTCTACAGCCAGGGAGCACAGCATTATAGGCTACGACAGTTTATGCACAGCACAATTGTATTGTGGTCAGATCTGTGCCGGACTGATGGGGGGAGTGATATTGATAAGCGTTCACAGCGTTGGCTATTTTTTGCCAGCTTTCTCCTGTTTTAACACAGCGACTGTATTGCATTTTGCCTGTAAACTGTGCTTGTGTTTCTTCTATTTATGTGAATTATAGTTTTTATACAAATGTATTATGTGAATGTGCGCGACGCTGATCGGGAAACCCTGGGTTGATTAACTCGTTAACCACGTCATGACGCAGCTTAAAAGACCGCGCTGTTAGGTTAGGTGAAGCCGTGTACCTGAAGAAATCCAGGGCATGTTGTACTTGATTCATAGTACAGGCCTCGGTTGCCTTGTCATTTGTTCTTAGACATTTTTAATTAGGAGCTGTGAAATCCCGAGCCCGGCCCGACAGCTCAGTCTTTTGTTTTTTTTTTCCAACCTTTTTTTGTGCAAACGCGACACTGCATTAATTTCGTACCCAGCAATCACACCCCGAGCGTAAGTTGATCGGATGAACGATCGAATGACAGAAAGCCAGACAAACACACACCACACACCACAACACACACACACACACACACAACCACACACAGATTCCTTCTTTTATAGTTATAATATGATAGCCTCACATGAGGTGAATGAAATCAAGATTACATGTTAATTAAAAATAGATTTGGATAGGATTAGGCAGCACCCCCAATGTATTTAGTAGCCCAACTGGGCAATGATAAAAACGTTGGGGATTTTCATTATGGTAAGAAAAAATGTTTCACAAATACACATAACAGGCTATGCTAAAGCAATCATGTATCAGTGCAGCTTTGGTAGGCAATCTGAATTTAGAAAAACAATTTTTCAGAAGACAGTGAATGCCAACACTTAACTTTATTAGCAACAGAACCAAACCTTAATGGTTACAAATGTATGTTTGTAATTTCAAATATGTTTAACCCAAGAATATATTACTTATGGGATTGTTATGCGGTACATCACCCCCTGTATTTGTGTGGCTCTAACATTTTCAGAGCTGCTACACAGAATTATCCACCGCTGCAGCAGGCAGTAGGTCTGAACTTTTGATGTGAACATTAACAGTCTGGCGTTAACCCTTAAAATGCTTTGAGTTAGTGGCCGTGCGGTCCTAACAAGGGCAGACAGCTGTCTTCAGCTTGGCTGGCCAGCTATTTGGTGGAATGAGACGGCAAGATTGGTATCTAGCTCTGGGGAATAAATCAGTCACGGTCTGATGGGAGGTTTTATGGTCTACAGCTGAGCTGTTAACGGTTCGCACAACTGCCCACGACTAACTGGCATCTCACACACACACAACACACACACACCACACACACACACACCAACACAACACACACACACAGGGAAAGTTGCAGATTTCAACCAGCTGAAGCGAGTCATCCAGCATCCGGCGGGTAAACGGGGACCCTGGGTAGGGGTGCTGTCACTGCTGTAGGTTTACACAGAGCTGGTTAAAACGCTACCGCTAGCCAGCTAGCTTTGGCTGGTCAGGTGCTACCAATGTTGAACAGTCATTTTTAGAGCGACCAATTTCCAACTGATTTTGATGAAGTGAAATACACAGTGAGAGGGTCATATTTTTAAGTTTAAAACACACAAGCAAAAAACAATTCAAGGTCTATTTTAATGTTCACGGTTCCATGGTTAGCATTGCTAAGACTCTGTCTTGATTGACAGATAGCGTGTAGCTACGCCCCTAATGCATCCCTTCTTTTCTCTTTTAATTTAAAATAAATGGGACCATATTTACAAAATGACTTGAAGTAGCGATTGAGACCATATGTCATTGTGAAAGTGTCACTGGGGTATCAAGTGAAGTGAGTCATTTTCTCATAGATGTTTATAATCGACTTCTTTTGGAGCCAGAGTACTCGGCAATTCTCATAATCCCATGCAACATCATCCAGATTCTGTATTTCCATCCATGATTTGGACTGAGAGCTCCCTAAGGCGAAATGGACTACTGTACGTTGAAGTTAACCAAACACATATAACAAAGCTTAATTATGTTCAATTTATTTTTATGATTTAATACAAAAAAAAATAAACTAAACATAGGTTTCTCCAAAGAATAAATGTGCTGGACACTCTGCATGCATGCAGTTGGAAGTATGGGTGGTTCCCAGCATGTCGATGCTGGCATTTCGTGTGCACCTATGCGGCATGGGGGATGCCATTTAACATGAGTCTCACATCCTTTGCACCACAATGCTTTTCTTCCTGAACATGTGAGGCAGATGATTGATGGTCTCTCCCTCTCGACGCTCTCACAATAAGACCTTTGAGAGGCGATCTGCTGGGTCAGGGGATGGGCAGAGGGTCTTCCACCTCGTTGACTTTTGACCCAGACCTCTTATTGCCACTGCTTTGTTGCTGAATGGACACTGATTGAACAGGACAGTGGTGCCGTGAGAGACGAGATCTTCCCCTGTGGGGCTACGTCAGTGTGAACAGATTCAAGTCGATTCAATGTTACTTGAAGATCAAACAACTAAGTCATATGCACAAGTAGAACATATTTTCCATTCATATTTTAGTTTTATCTTCATGTTTTTCTGTACTTTGGCAATACTGTACAACCAGCATTCGTGCTCATAGTCAATTATGTAACTACTAAATAAAGTTGCCTTATATGGCAGATATCATGGAAGAATGACAAGTGGGATTATCATTGTATGATATCTTAAGTGTATCATCTTAGTCCGGGGCTGAACTAAGATGATAACTTTGTCAACCATGTTCTGATATTGAGTACAGCACCTTTAAAAAGAAAAGGAACTTAAAAAAAGCCATTTAAAAGAACTGATCTTGAACATCTTAAGTGCGATGAAAAAAGTGACATTAAAATGCAAAGCCTAAAGGGAAAATCCTCAAACTTAAAGCTGAATTGTAAAGATAAAATTAATGGCAACGTAATAATAAAAAAGGAAAATCAACACTCAAAATGGGAATGGAAAAGCTTAATGGAAGCTGGTACTTCTATTAAAATGTAAAGGCGGGGTTGGTAACTAATTCACATATCAGCGACGCAGCGGTGCTCATGCCCATCTGTGTGTGTGTGGTGTGTGTGTGTGTATGTGTTTGTGTGTGGGGGGGTGGCCCGAGCGCAGGGGAGAGGTTAGACGGAGCCCCCGAGGATGCAACCATTCATATCTTGCTTGCTTTGAACATTACAACCCTGTCGTTAAAAAATAAACTGTTATTGTTTTGCATTTGCACTTTATCATTTGACAGTTTAATGTTATCTTTTCATTTCTATTAGGCCTTGCCATTTGGTTTTCAAGCTGTATGTAAACTGGTGTGTCGCCTTAAGGCTGGAGGGAGGGTTTAAAATGACTGGGCACAGATCCACTTTATGATCAGCAGGGGGAGACAGAGAGCACGGTGCGGAGCAGATTGAGCAAGCAGTACCAGAGTTCGAGAGAGGACTATTTATAAGAAAAAATGGCTTTAACGTTCGAACATTTCTGCCCATATGCCTCATACACTCCAGTAAAGGAGCGTGAACTCCACAAGCAATCCCGAGATGCAGCGGAAAGTCAGCAGGTTAGAAGCTAACATGAGCAACTAGCCATATTGGCTGTTATTGCATGCATGACATACGCTGATACCATGGCCACTTGCAAAATATAAACAGGCAGTGTCAAGTTATCTAGGAAGTAGCTCGTATGCCAGACCTTCCTCCACAGCACGCAAAGGAGGGTCTGGCGATTCCACGCAGCATTCCAGGATGGGAGTATTTTTTTTTGTTCCTTTAACCAATCACAATCGTCTTGGCTTGGGCCTCGCAAAATAGCCTCGGGATGAACTTGTTTAGGTGGAACATGTGTAAGTTTAAAAGTGGACAGATTGGACAGATAGTCTAGCTACTGTCTGGATTTAACCTGCAGAGATTGAGGAGCAGTTAACCATTAATTACCATGGAAGTACGTTGACGGACATCCGGCCGAAAAGGATGGACATCCGTCGAATCTTGCTC
>NC_045747.1:26664317-26664686 GCF_008692095.1 Etheostoma spectabile | reverse complement strand
ATTAATCAGAATGGCTTCAAGACATTTAACCGGTTTCCCCGCTCGGGGAAAAATGTCGTTTTGGAACGTATCAACTGATAGTTCCCGTTTATGCTCAGCTTTGTCCCAGACGGAAAATAATCAACAATGATAGTCTGACTTCGAGCTTTATACCTGACCCGGGCTTCCACAACAAATCACTCAATATAGTCCCAGACAGTAAGACACACAGCCATTACTTCGAGCTTTTTGTCCGTCCACGGGCAACCAGAATAAAGTACTCAATATAGTCCCAGACAGTGAGACACACATCAATGACACTTTCAAGTAGCTAGCAATAACTGGCCCAAGGCCCTGTGCACCTTTCCTGCAGTAGAACGTGTGTCCACT
>NC_045747.1:26653474-26664307 GCF_008692095.1 Etheostoma spectabile | reverse complement strand
AAAACTGCATCACTCACCCGTGTCTGTTCGCTGCTTGAACGTGGAAGTCGTCACCGAGAGGTGCCAGGGCAGCACCGGACCAACCTAAGGCCCCGTCCTGCGAAGTGTGGACGGCTGTCGACAGATTTTTCCGGCCTTGATCGAGCGCGGTCCTGGTCTTCTCAGCTGTTGACTTCCCGGGTTTCGGCACCAGAAAATGTCAGGTTCATAACACTTTAACTTACTAAATAAACACGATCAAGCAATAAACGAGACGCAGACGGCAAATGTGTAGTTAAAAGACAATTGCAAGAGGGGAGCACACCAAAATAGTCACCTATCTGCAGCATGACCTTTTGAGAACTCCGGGGATTCCTTGCAGCTCCCTGCTTTATTGAAACATAGTTTTTGATACAATGATGACATCTTGGTTATCTGGTTTATGCCTACGCTAAGAGAACGACGTGTTTAAAGGACCTTGAATAAGACACTGTGTTATCTCTGTAACAGCAGCGACTAAAGAAAACACAGACACAGCTTGAAAGAAACGCAGTATTGTTAAAGTGGCATATGAGATTATAAATAAGTAAGCAATAGGTATATAAAAATCAAGATATGAATATATAATAATCGAAAGCTATAAAAGAAAGTCATAATATTTTAAGACACTACTACAGAGAAATATGAAATAAAAGACTTATAAAAATTAATTTCTCTGTCAGTAGATATCTTCATATGTTCTGGGAGTGCTCTCCTGTTGGTCAGTTCAAGACAATATTGCATCCCAAATTTCCGCCTCGTTTAATGTTACTGTGCCTGTTACTGTCAATGTCTTGATTCTGAATGACCTGTCAGACTTTCAGCTCTCTAGAACTCAAAAACGTGCTGTATTTGCTGGACTAACAGCTGCGGAGAAAATGATTTCAACCACCACATGACCTCTCTATCCGTGCATGGACCATTTCCTTCTTGGATGTGGTTTGTATGGAACTTTCTAAGGCATGCATCCATGGAGCGCCAGGAAAGACCCTGGACAATTGACGCATCATCGCTGACTTCCAAACCTCAACCTGAGCATATGTTTGGTCCCTTGTCTTGTGTCTGTCTGTATGTGTGTCTCTTTCTGCATGTGTTGTTTTGTCTCCCTCCCTCCCAGCTTTCCTCTTTGTTGAATATATAAAAAGTAAATGAATTTAAAAAAATTTGATCACAAAAAAAAAAAAGAGGATGGAAGAATGAAGGGGTGCTGTCAATCCAGGAGTGGCTTTGTGTGATGGCTAGGGTAACATAGTTTGAAAATATGTCATACATGTGATGAAGGAGACGGAACAGACCCTAATGCAAAGCTCAAATGTTTATTGAGGTTACGGATAGAATGACAGAGAAGGGGTGAGAGGAGGCGGACGCCAGGGACCAGAACGAGAGTCCCAAGGCTGGGCTGGGGAAGCAGAGGAAGCTCTGGGGGAAACGGGGAGACCGAGGTCGAGAGGCCAAGGGGGAGGCAATGGATCCTGGGGAGCTGGAGAGTGGAAGAGGGGAAGGCTGGGAGGCAGCAGGGAGCCGCAAGGAGGGGACCGGATGGCAAGACCAGCTGGTTAGAGGTACTGGAGAGTCGTGAAGATGGTGGCTGAGGAAACAAACATAGAAAGAGGGGTAAGATGAAAAAGGACAAACACAGGAAAGTACCAAGGTCTTTCTGAGAGCTTTTAACGTGCATCACCAGGGTGGTCAAAACAACAATCAAGCGAGGATGGTGGGTGGATCCAGGGTTGAAGTACTGGTCTTGATTGGCAGGTGAGTACGGCAGGAGAGGGGATGATGAGATGAGGAGCAGGTGTGGGAAGTCAGCTGGCAGGAAACAGAATGGGAAACAAAACAGAAAAACTCACAGCTTGCTGGACCCAACCATCACAGTACAAACAGTTTGCCTTGTCTTGTTCTGTGTGCGTATTTGTTATACACTACTACAACTTCTGCTACTGGGGAAGAGCTAATAGTGGGTATGTGTTCTTATCTGGGGTCCCAAATGAGTAATCGAGCAAGTCAGACTTCGTCTGTGGGCAGGTCCAACGGCAGGCCACACCGCATCCACGACTGTCCAAAGTCTAGCTGGGCTGGGCTCGCCATCTCAAGTGTTCTCCAAATCTTATCTGGACTTTCAAAAAAACAACCAGAGTTTCTTTACGTTTATAGCTGTTGTCCAGGTACTTTTCCTCTTACTGAGACTCTGTTATCCTTTTTACATTACTGATATTACACCTGATCATATGTACTGTGTACAATGTTATTTTCTGCCTGTGTTTATTCAGGTAGCCAATATTTGGCCATTTTTTGATAATATGCCATTTTTGTACTGTATGTTGTCTATTGCGAAAGATGTTTACAGAGTTGCACTAGCTGGAAAAGGAGGAGAATTGTGTTGCCATTTCAGGATGTGCTGAGTTAACCTACATGTATTATCTAAGATGCCATGTTTGGCTACAATCCTATAACAGGTGTAAAATAACACTGAGACATTCTTTTTAATACTATGCCAGAGAAAAACATGTACTAGGTTCTCCAGTCAGTATCCTTGATCAAGGCCCTGGCTCAGATCTGGAGTTGGTCCCCGGGCGCTGTATATGGCTGCCCACTGCTTCCTTGAGGGATGGGTTAAATGCAGAGAAGGAATTTTGCTACATGTATGTGTTTATGACAATAACATACCTTAACGTTTACCTGTAGGAGTATGAGAAGTGTGATACTGCCATCTCAGGATAATATTAATATTTTGTTTATTTACAGGGCTTTGCAAGCCAAAATTTAATCACATTTGGAACATATTGTTTGAGTTATTGCACTTCATGACAGTTATTTTGGGTAGTGTTTCTCCTGTAATTATCATTTCAGGATGTATTTTACTGTTTATCTTTTCAGCTGTTTTACCTTGGGAGATATTTACAGAATGCATGCATGCTCACGCTTCATGTTCCCAGGACACTTTCGGTTTCATTACAGTCCAAATAATATTTTATGTTTTTCTGTATCAATGTGATGTTCCTGTGTGTCTGTGATTTTGATTGGCACTCAGGTTTTTGATTGGCTCTCAGGTTATGCACTTACCTGGTTATTCATTTCCTAAACATAAATATTTGTTCCTCTGATCTAATCCTAATTAGTATATTATATTACGCCTAACCATGTTTTCTGGTTCCTAAACTCAACTTTTTTTTATTTCCTGGCCTAAATTTATAATAGTGGTATGGTTTCAGATTAACACTCATAACACCAGGACTTTTACTTTGAAATACATTTCTTGTGAAGGACATGTACACATTTGATAAAGAAGAAACCGAAGTGGTGATCCAGTTTGGAGCCATCTTTATCACAGACTTGCTGTTGTAACGTATAAAGAGATAATAAAATCACATTAAATTAGTTTTAAGCTTAAAAAGGCCACTTTTGAGGCTGAAACGTTGCTGACAAAGTTTCTACAACTAGATTATGTTTTGTTTTGTACTCGTTTTATTCACTGTGGAGGATAAAAAATGGCAACTGGGCACTGTAATGGCAACTGGACAGTTGTAGATTCCAGGTGGGGCGACCGTGACTTCATAGTCCCACCGGTGAGGCAAAACTCATACAACTGCTGCAGTTTCAACCTCAGTGAAACCAACGTCGCTAAGCCTCAGTCACTAGAGCGGGCCAACATGCCTGGTCCAACCGAGAGGAAGTTGAAAGTGTCACCCACCGGCCAGGCCCAGACCTCACAACGGTCATTAAACCAGCAGCTCCCAATGCTGCAACGCTACCATTAATAGATGGTAATGCTATATATTGGGTGCAAAACGCTCATTATCCTCCGTGATCATTATCAGGACAGCATAGAGGTTGACATCCTGATTTTTTGATATAACTTCAGCCTTGGCCAGAACCTATTTTGACCATAGATTGAAACATGAGACATTGGTCGCTCTCTACTTCTTCAAATGCGCAGGGAGTGTAGATGGACATTGTGCAAACGCTTTCAGCGAAATGGGATTTTAGAAGCCCTATATTTCATATGGGTTACATATAGTATATTAAATAAACTGTAACAACAAACTCCCTGCACTTGCTGAGAGGAGTTGCAGATTAAGATGAAGCTGCCAAAAAGAGAAATAAGAGAAAAACTCGGCAGTTCCTTTATGAAGGAAGAGAACAAACACCGTCCAGTCCAGAAGAATAATTTAACCAGAGTTCTTCTTGCAGATACATTACATAGTAGCCTCAATATTCGATTCATCCTTTAATGTTTCTTTGCTCTGTATGGGTTCTTGTATTGAGCAGGATGCGACACTGGGCCTTAGCTGCAGGAACATGGAGATATAATCGTATGATGTTGATGGTTAGGACTTGAACTGGAGATAAGGGCTGCAATGAAAGCCTTCCTAGATCACATTTCTACCCCAACAGAAAAACCTGGAATATATACAAGAAAAACCTACTTGATTTATACCCCAATCTGAGCTATGCACTCAGTCTGCTTCTCACCCTCCCTATTACTGTTGCCTCTGGGTAAGGAGTCGTTCAGCTCTGAAACTCATCAAGACTTATCTCTGGCAGGAGAGTGTGTCAGGAGCGGCTGTTGGATCTTGCTACTATATTGATAGAGCAAAAAGTCAGAAGAACGCTGTACATGGAGGATCTGATAGCATTCACAAATGCTAAAGCCCAGAAGATGAAAATTAACATCAAAACATCAGCCCCTCCTCCTAAAAGGTAAATTTCTTTCTTTTTTTTTACAAGTGAATTTAATGTGAAATGTTGTCATACACATACTTATGGTCGCACTGTTGCTTGCTCTGGAGGAGACTACTAGAACTGTTGGGTCCTTGTAAATTCTGGAGTGTGGTCTAGACCTACTCTATCTGTAAAGTGTCTTGAGATAACGCTTGTTATGAATTGATACTATAAATAAAATTGAATTGAATTGAATTGAATATGTGTGTGTGTGTGTGTGTGTGTGTGTGTGTGTGTGTGTGTGTGTGTGTGTGTGTGTGTGTTGGGATGGTCTGTCCTTTAGTTCTGTAGATTTTCTTATTCCCTCAGGGCTCATTCTCAGATTGCCTACAGAGTGGAATTGGGCTAGATGGGGGCATCCACACCCCCATGATGGAAAAAAACTGTACATCACACCCAACTCTATACAGTAAGTATACTGCCTGTGTGGCGTGGCAGCTGCGTGGCGTTTTCTCTGTCTTTGCACACTAGAAAAGGGTCTGACACGGCGCTGCTGCTGCTAGCCTTGGTTGTACACATGTATGTTTCCCATTGATAAAATGACATATGGGGAGAGAGTTGTGGACATTTATGCACTCAAGCAGTAGTATATCATGTTAACCATAAATATATACTGATTTGATACCAGCAAAGACAATGCAAAGACAAATGACAAGTGAAATATTTGAAAATCAACAATAATATATATTTTTTTTATTACATATCTTTATTTATGTCAACGCCTATGGACTTTCAAACATCAAAATGTCATTTATTAAGTTAATGTGTGTCAAAACGATATCTTTTTGGATTCTATTTGGCCTGGAAACACTTCCAACACGCTTGTGGCGTGAAAAATAGGTGTCGTCCTATTCCTAGCGTGCACCCGTTTTTGGCCCGGCCGAGACACGCCTGAGACGTGCGTGTCATGTAGGCAGTGTGTAAGCTCTAACCTGTTAACATGGGAGCCGAAATAAAAACGGACACGCCACGCAGCTGACATGCTCACGCCACGCAGGCATTGTGCAGGAGCCCTAATGGGCGTTGGAACCATTGTAGGTGGGTCCCACCCACTCACTTTTACCGTCACTAATTCAGCACATCTGTCTGTTTTACTTACCAACAATGTAAAGAACCCATAACCCATACGTTTTTATAAGCTGCCGACAGCTTTCATGAAGACAAACGTTATGGGTGTTAGCTTAACTTACAGACATATAGTTAAAGGCTAAAACTGACATTTGGATAATATTCGACTTGGTAACAAAATGTCTGCTGCTTAGTGCAAGGATCCCGCAGTCTTTCCATTCTTCTTGCTGATTCCTCATGCAATTGTGGCTCCAAACAGGAACCATTAGGAAGAAAAGTGCTGATGAGAATATTTTGAGCAGCCCTGTTGAAACTATAGTGGATGAGCGCAAGTGCTAGTCGCTACTTAAACAGCGGAAGTGAAGTCTCCACAGCGCCTGCTAGCAGCAAACGATACAAAAGGATTGAGATGAGAAGGAGAGATGACCCAAATTACCTCAAATTTTGAGTCGGAGCGGGACGGAGGAAGAACAGCATGGCTGTGGCTGACAATAAATAAGCCTGGCTTCTGCGTGAACTGTCCATAGGTGAATAGGGTACGCCTATGCTACCTAATTTTAATGTGGGCCATGATGGTGGTACTTAGAGGGCCTAATATTTAATTAAATTTATTTTTTGAAGTGGAACGTTGTGTAAAACGTTTGAGAACCACTGGTCTACAGAGGCTACCACTTGTTCCTTGATGATAGTATGATAAAGCCTTAAATCAATACTTATGTCCGTAGTTTAATGCACTGTCACACCACTGCACAAACTCATCAACAACAGGACCGTGGCGGTTTTCACCAGCATGGAGGAGACTGACTGTAACAGAGTCACCAGCAAACTTTAAAGTGAATGTGTTGTTGGCTGAGGTCATCAGTATACCGAGGAGCGGAGGAAGGACACAGCCCTGAGGGGACCCTGAAGATGAACTCAATTCTCCTGACATGCATCATTCCCCCTCACTCTCTGAGTTTGTTTAGAAATAAAGTATCCATCCAGAGTCAAATCTTTTTTAAATATATACCGTATATAACGTTACACAAAAAACTTATGATAAATGATACTGAAATTGAAAGAGTGAAAGAACTTAAATTTCTGGGAGTCATGATCGATTAGGTTGGAAGCCACATATACACTATATTAATGCCAAAATATTCAAATTAATTGCTATACTGTTCAAAACCAATTATTTATGAAATCAACGCTCATTGTACACGTTGTATTGTTCCTTCATGCTACCATACATTACTCACTGTTTGGAGGGATGGGGAGACACTTACAAAACCAACACGGAACCTATATTCCTTCTTCAAAAGAAGTGGTAATAAAATCAACTATAGAGCACCTACTAGTCCACTGTTTATTAAATTAAAAGCACTAAAATTCAGAGATATTTGACTTTAAAACTGCACAAAATAATTAAACCATCATTTATTGAACACTATCCAAGAGATGTTTCAAATAAGAGAGAGCAAACAACACTTAAGGGGAACATTTGTACTTAAAAAGAAACGTATAAGAACAAATGCCAAAACATCACTGCATCACTTTATGGAACAGCTGCAGTGAAGAGATGAAATCATGTACAATGAGCAATTTCAAGAGATTATTTAAGATGAATATATTAAAGGGATATGAAAAGGATTTAAATTGATAGTATTATATGACTGCATGGTTTCTTGGCATCTATATACTAATATATCTACAGTAAATACTAATATATCTATATACTAAATAATAGATGGTTATAGAAAGAAGACGAATGGGTGGAAAAGAAACAAAACCAGTTTCAATGTGTGTAGGTATGTGTAAATGCATCTGTCTATGATGTGTATAAAGGTGAAAAATAAGATCTTGTGTTTACTAAAGGATAAAAGTAGAGAAAGAGGGTAGGACCTGATAAGTTGTTTATGAAATTCTTCCTACTCCTTTTTGAACTTGGCAATTTTTTGTTTGACTTTCAATTACTTTGGAAGATTGTGCTGAGAAGTACATGGGCTTATTTATCTGTATTTTAATTATATATATACTGTGTAGTAACACTTGATTCAGTAACAGGACTCAGGAAAATATCAAAACATGAAATAGTCATCAAATAATAAATGGCATAGCTTGTGATCGCCCAACACAATTTCTTGTCATGTCAAGATGTCACAAGTTAATGAGTATTGAAAAAAATCAGTTTGAACAATTATATTTTTCAAATTTTTAAAGTCGAAAAGGCACCGATTTCGTGGAATAAGTTAACCAGGACCAATGGAGCCATGAAGACCACCGGGTGCACCTGTACAGCCGGCATGGAGAGGTCTTGTAGCCACGTCGCAGCAATTTTGTGGAAGGTAAGGATCTGTTAGTGAGCATGATTCAATGTCTCAAACATCTGTTTAATTACATTATTAGTTGCAATTTGACAGCTTAGTAATGAAGATGTGAAGCTGTAAACTAGCAAGAACTGTAACTAGGCTATGTCAGGACACCTTAATCTGCACGGTAGCTAGCATTAGCATTATGCAGAGATGTACGCTGCGCTGCAGAATTTTAAAATCACTGCAATTCTCCTGTATATTTCTTTTCCCTTCACACGCGAGGAAAACAATTATTTGTGTCACATATTACAGAATGCTATGCCATGTGGTCAGACAAGGTTTCTTGCACGTTACTCTGAGTTTTCGCAGTACTTTCTTGAGCATTTCATGATAGCTGTTACACCTGCCCTATGCTTTTCTTTCCGTCAATGTACATGGTTTGTTTTTGGACAAACATGTGACCATTTGACAATAGTCTAATCCCGTCATGGTTATAAGAAGTAAGGTAAGTAAGGACTACAGGTAAGTAACCTTATCAAAGGTATCAGGAAGCATACATATAAGTTGGAACTATACTGTCGGGTCTTTCTACATCTAAAAAGTAGGTTAGCTGTTCACTTCCAATGGCGGGTCCAGAATGGGTTGTCAATATTCATTCATTGAGAATGTGGTATGGGATTATTATAATTTCTAGCATTAGCTGTCACCTGTCTGGGGGGCTTTTTTTTATCTTGGAAGAATATCTTAACCAAACAAACTGTTAAAAGGTAAACTATTTTGGGTATAGTCACTTCATTGGGTTGTGATCATAACTGTTGATAGCTATTTAAAACGATGCAGTGTCCAATGACCTGACAGGATTTAGCCAGTACTGATGAGCAGGGGGTGTTTTAGGATGTGATTGCTAGTAAAGCAAAGTTTCATGTTGTGTCGAGGCTTCTTCGTGTTTTAAAAATAACGATTTTGATGCTGTCATAGACGCGCCCCTAGCAATCCCATTCAAAGGCTGTTTGACCAAAAACACTTTTAAAAATAAGTTTGACTTGGGTACACAAAAAGACCCTAGGTTGCATTTTGAACTTAAATCAAACTTAAATTTAATCAACTGAAATCTCTACTGAAGTCACTTATATTGTTGAATAACAAAAAAGTATTAAAATTGTGGAAACTGTAGAGCTTTTTTTCCCTGAAACCTCAGACTAATTGTACCTCTTGTTATTTTTTTTCCATGTAATGATTCTGTTATTTTATCATTTGGATTACTTTGTATGTTTTTTTATATATATCGTCATGAGTTTGTACACTTGATGTATGTGTGCTATTTCTGTTAACCTGATTCTTTGCATACTGCATTTTGTCTATAAAATGATTTCAATTTTGATCATCAACATAAAAATAAATTAAAAAAGATCGGCAGCTCCTCCCCGCACTGCAAGAAAGGCGTGTCTAAAAACAAGATAAAAACACCAAATCGGAGGGAAAAGGTACTCAAAACATGTGAAGTTATCTGTCCACGCAGCAAGATAATTTCACTTGACAAGCTTGCTTGATTTAAGATGATAGTGTAAAGTTGAAGACTTAAAATAAGAAATTCAATTGTTGTCTACCCGTTGACCTGCAACTTTGTGTTTTTAAGGGTTGAAATTTCAACATTTTCTTGTGATTTTTTAACACTTTTCTCAACGTTTTTGTCAATTTTATTCCCATTTTTTGTCACTTGTTGACTTTTTTTAAATGATTGTTTAGTCAATTTTTTTTTCATTTCTTTGTCCCTTTTCTAGTGTTTTTGATGTTTTTGTGTCACTTTTTCAGTGTTTAAAAAAAAAAAAGTTTTTTGTTGCTTTTTTCCCTGCTTTTTGTAGTTTCTTTCAACGTTTTTTCTGATATAGAAAGTTTTTGTAAACTGGTCAAATTTGACCCAAGGACAACACAAGGGTTAAAACAGGATAAATTATCGAACACTTCTAAATCTTTTTTTTTTATCTTGGTAAGAACCTAAATAATTTACAGTGTAAACATTCCGGCATGGTGACCAGACAAAGGAACATTGGTTTGAATTATGATTTTACATTTTTTATTTGCTCTCACAATAACTTTCTACAGCCAGGGATGCAACTAGCATTATAGGCTACGACAGTTTATGCACAAGCACAATTGTTATTGTGGTCAGATCTTGTGCCTGACTGATGGGGGGAGTGATATTGATAAGCGTTTCACAGCGTTGGCTATTTTTTTGCCAGCTTTCTTCCTGTTTTAGGACACAGCGACTGTATTGCATTTTGCCTGTAAAACTGTGCCTGTGTTCTTCATATTTATGTAGAATTATAGTTTTTATACAAATGTATTTTATGTGAATGTGCGCGACGCTGGATCGGGAAACCCTGGGTTGATTTAACTCGTTAACCACCGTCATGACGCAGCTTAAGAAAGACCGCGGCTGTTAGGTTAGGTGAAGCCGTGTACCTGAAAGAAATCCAGGGCATGTTGATCTTGATTCATAGTACAGGCCTCTGGTTGCCCTTGTCATTTAGTTCTTAGTAACATTTTTAATTAGGAGCTGTGAAATCCCGAGCCCGGCCCGACAGCTCAGTCTTTTGTTTTTTTTCCAACCTTTTTTGTGCAAACGCGACACTGCATTTAATTTCGTACCCAGCAATACACCCGCCGAGCGTAAAGTTGATCGGATGAACGATCGAATGACAGAAAGCCAGACAAACACACACACACACACACA
>NC_045747.1:26642691-26653464 GCF_008692095.1 Etheostoma spectabile | reverse complement strand
CACACACACACACACACACAGATTCCTTCTTTTATAGTTATAATATGATAGCCTCACATGAGGTGAATTGAATAATCAAGATTACATGTTAAATTAAAAATAGATTTAGGATAGGATTAAGGCAGCACCCCCCAATGTATTTAGTAGCCCAACATGGGCAATGATAAAAACGTTGGGGAAGGTTCATTTAATGGTAAGAAAAAATGTTTCACAAAATACAATCATATACAGGCTATGCTAAAGAATCAAATCATGTATCAGTGCAGCTTTGGTAGGCAATCTGATATTTAGAAAAACAAATTTTTCAAGAAGACAGTGAATGCCAATCACTTAACTTTATTAGCAACAGAACCATAACCTTTAATGGGTTACAAATGTATGTTTGTAATTTCAAATATGTTTAACCCAAAGAATAGATTTAACTTATGGGGATTGTTATGCGGTACATCACCCCCTGTATTTGTGTGGCTCTAACATTTTCAGGAGCTGCAACACAGAAGTTATCCACCGCTGCAGCAGGCAGTAGGTCTGAACTTATTGATGTGAAACATTAACAGTCTGGCGTTAAACCCCTTAAAATTGCTTTGAGTTTAGTGGCCGTGCGGTCCTAAACAAGGGCAGAGCAGCTGTCTGTCAGCTTTGGCCTGGCCAGCTATTTGGTGGAATGAGACGGCAAGATTGGTATCTAGCTCTGGGAATAAGATCAGGTCACGGTCTGATGGGAGGTTTTATGGTCTACAGGCTGAGCTGTTACAGGTTCGCACAACTGCCCACGACTAACTGGCATCTCACACACACACACACACACACACACACACACACACACACACACACACACACACACACACACGAGGGAAAGTTGCAGATTTTCAACCAGCTGAAGCGAGTCATCCAGCATCCGGCGGGTAAACGGGGACCTCTGGGTAGGGGTGCTGTTCATCTGCATGTACGGTAGTACACAGAGCTGGTTAAAACGCTACCGCTAGCCAGCTAGCTTTGGCTGGTCGAGGTGCTACCAAATGTTGAACAAGTCATTTTTAGAGCGACCAAAATGTTCCAACTGATTTTGATGAAGTGGAAATACACAGTGAGAGGGTCATAGTTTTAAGTTTAAAACACGGACAACAGCAAAAAACAATTCAAGGTCTATTTTAATGTTCACGGTTCCATGGTTAGCATTGCTAAGACTCTGTCTTGATTGACAGATAGGCGTGTAGCTACGCCCCTAATGCATCCCTTCTTTATCTTTTAATTTAAAATAAATGGGACCATAATTTACAAAATGACTTGAAGTTAGCGATTGAGACCATAATGTCATTGTGAAAATGTTCACTGGGGTATCAAGTGAGAAGTGAGTCATTTTCTCATAGATGTTTATAAAGTCAGACTTCTTTTTGGAGCCAGAGTACTCGGCAATTCTCATAATCCCATGCAACATCATCCAGATTCTGTATTTCCATCCATGATTTGGACTGAGAGCTCCCTAGAGGCAGAAAATGACATACTGTACGTTGAAGTTAACCAAACACATATAACAAAGCTTAATATAATGTTCAATTTATTTATTTATGATTTAAATACAAAAAATAAACTAAACATAGGGTTTCTCCAAAGAATAAGAATGTGCTGGACACTCTGCATGCATGCAGTTGGAAGTATGTGTGTTCCCAGCATGCGATGCTGGCATTTCGTGTGCACCTATGCGTGCATGGGGGATGCCATTTAACTATGAGGTCTCACATCCTTTGCACCACAATGCTTTTCTTCCTGAACATGGTTGAGGCAGATGATTGATGGTCTCTCCTCTCGACTGCTCTCACAATAAGACCTTTGAGAGGCGATCTGCTGGGTCAGGGGATGGGCAGAGGGTCTTCCACCTCTGGTGACTTTTGACCCAGACCTCTTATTGCCACTGCTTTGTGCTTGAATGGACACTGATTGAACAGGACAGTGGTGGCCGTGAGAGACGAGATCTTCCCCTGTGGGGCTACGTCAGTGTGAAACAGATTCAAGTCGATTCAATGTATACTTGAAGATGCAAACACACTAAGTCATATGCACAAGTAGAACATATTGTTCCATTCATATTTTTAGTTTTATCTTCATTGTTTTTCTGTACTTTGGCAATACTGTACAACCAGCATTCGTGCTCATAGTCAATTATGTAACTACTAAATAAAGTTGCCTTTATATGGCAGATATCATGGAAGAATGACAAGTGGGATTATCATTGTATGATATCTGTAAGTTATCATCTTAGTCCGGGGCTGAACTAAGATGATAACTTTGTCAAACCATGTTCTGAATATTGAGTACAGCACCTTTAAAAAGAAAAAGGAACTTAAAAAAGCCATTTTAAAATGTAAACTGATCATTTGAACATCTTAAGTGACGATGAAAAAAGTGACATTTAAAATGCAAAAGCCTAAAGGGAAAATCCTCAAACTTAAAGCTTGAATTGTAAAGATAAAATTGAAAATGGCAACGTAAATAAGAAAAAAGGGAAACATCAAACTCAAAATGGGAAATGGAAAAGCTTAATTGGAAGCTGGTACTTCTATTAAAAATGTAAAGGCGGGGTTGGTAACTAATTCCAATATACAGCGACGCAGCGGTGCTCATGCCCATCTGTGTGTGTGTGTGTGTGTGTGTGTATGTGTGTGTGTGTGGGGGGGGTGGCCCGAGCGCAGGGGGAGAGGTTAGACGGAGCCCCCGAGGAGATGCAACATTCATATCTTGCTTGCTTTTGAACATTACCAACCCTGTCGTTAAAAAAATAAACTGTTATTGTTTTGCATTTGCACTTTATCATTTGACAGTTTAAATGTTATCTTTTCCATTTTCTATTAGGCCTTTGCCATTTGGTTTTTCAAGCTGTATGTAAACTGGTGTGTCGCCTTAAGGCTGGAGGGAGGGTTTAAAATGACTGGGGCACAGATCCACTTTATGATCAGCAGGGGGAGACAGAGAGCACGGTGCGGAGCAGAGTGAGCAGCAGTACCAGAGTTCGAGAGAGGACTATTTATAAGAAAAAATGGCTTTAACATGTTCGAACATTTCTGCCCATATGGCCTCATACACTCCAGTAAAAGGAGCGTGAACTCCACAGCAATTCCCGAGAATGCAGCGGAAAGTCCAGCAGGTTAGAAGCTAACATGAGCAACTAGCCATATTGGCTGTTATTGGCATGCATGACATTACGCTGATACCATGGCCACTTGCAAAATATAAACAGGCAGTGTCAAGTTATCTAGGAAGTAGCCTCGTATTGCCAGACCTTCCTCCACAGCACTGCAAAGGAGGGTCTGGCGAGTCCACGCAGCATTCCAGGATGGGAGATTTTTTTTTTTTCTTTAAACCAATCACAATCGTCTTGGGCTTGGGCCTCTGCAAAATAGCCTCGGGAAGGAACTTGTTTAGGTGGAACATGTGTAAGTTTAAAAGTGGACAGATTGGACAGATAGTCTAGCTAGCTGTCTGGATTTAACCTGCAGAGATTTGAGGAGCAGTTAACCATTATAATTACCATGGAAAGAAAGTACGTTGACGGACATCCGGCCGAAAATGATGGACATCCGTCGAATCTTGCGTCGGCACCAGAGAAACCCTGTGAATGAATCATCGATATAGACTATTTAGGGATCAATATGCTATAAGAAACAAAATCCTCTTCCTGCACAATTGTTAATATTATGAATATGTGTCTGCTAGGAGGTGCTGGCTAACGGTGAAAACTGTCTTAAGCAGACATCTAATTTACTCATGGAAATGCATTAACTACCACTGCAGAACATAAATACTAGTGTTGTCCAAATGAAGCTTCATGAACTATTAGTTTTGTTTGTTGATCCCACTAATTGGTGCTCTTGGTGTAAAGGAAAAGGCTTTAAGGAATGATAACTCAGTATGCTTTTAACCCTTTGTTTAACAGAGAGTCCAATCCAGTGGGCTCAGAAAAGAATGAAAATGGTTGATGCATCTTCCTTTGGACACCCTTAGTGCTTCTATCTTATCATACCGCACGCAGATCATGTTGTGCTGTAATCACTGCCGCAGGGAAAAGAGTTCTCCCCAGCAATTCAAATGATCCATAGGTGACAGTGTCTACAAAGGCTGCCTCACCTGCTGTTGTTACTTCGAGACATGCCGTCAGTGGTTGCCATGATAATAAAGCTCACCCCAGCCTTCATAAATAGAAGTGTCTTTACCAGGACTAACACAAACAGGAAACATCCATTTACATGGCAGCTACCTCCATCTAATCCATGACTCCTTCCTCTTTTTTTTATACTCCATCTGGATGTGATTTGGCTGTAGCAGGGGAGACATGCCGCCCCTACCATACTGAGCCAAGACATACTTTCCCCATTTGCTTTACTTCCTTGGGCAAATAATAAGGGCCTTTAAGTTTTGAGGGGGAAAAATAGTGAGAGTTAGCTGAGCAATGAAGAATAGACCTAGGCAAGAAAAAACATAGAAAGTGAGTTAAAAGGCTGTCTTTTACTGTCCTATATACATTTAGAATGCCAAGAGGATGATTTTGAAACGATGTTGAACTTTTAAAGATTCGATATTCAGCTATTGTTAAAATGTTGAATGAACTAAGATACGTTTAGGACTTTTGCTGTTGGAAAAGCTGTTACAGTTATGCCTGTAAGGAAGCTTTTGCTCGCCACTGTTGCACTAAATGCTTGGGTCTTAAATTGTAAAAATAGTAGTGTGGTCTAGACCTATCTCTAAAGTGTCTTGAGATAACTCTTGTTATGATTTGATACTATAAATAAAACTGAATTGAAGTCAGCTAAATTCTGATAAATCTTTTCTAGGAGAAAGGTGAGAGGAGCAAAGGACAAGCGTGGAAAAATAAGAGAAGCAAAGAGGGGAAAAAGTAGAAATTTGGAAGGAAAGGAAAGCATCTGGTTGTGATTTGCATGCAGAGGTATCTCCTCTCTTTCTCTCCCACAGTACTGTGCTTCTCTCTGACAGACTGACAGAGCTGCAGGAGGTGAGCACTGCCAGGAAAAATAAAAGTACAGGCAACGTGTTTGGGAGTGGAGGCTGAGAAGAGGGGGGAGGGGAACTAGAGGGGTTGGAGGTGGTGGTGGTGGTGGTGGTGGTGGTGGTGGGATACTGTGAACAAAGGCAGCCAGTCAGGCCAGCTGCAGAAGGCTAGAGTAACATATAGGGTGAACAGGCCTTAAAATAAACACAGGAATCAGAAATGGTTGTCTGGATGTCACACACTCTGGGACCTACATCTGGAGGTCTAACTAGTTTCGATCATTAGACATCATTACTGCTGCTCCTTTTTTTTCCCGCTTTGGATGCTGAAAGCGCCACAGTAAGGGACAAACAGCAACATCAAATTGAGGTACTCTCTGATGATATTTTTGTGCTTGTTAGTGACTTGTTTTAGCCCTGCTCATTAGCCAGAGAGAAGCCCTGGCATTTGGGAGTAAATTCAGGCGCTGCCTTATTTAGGCAGACAGACCAGTTTTCTACCCAGGCCAATTTGTACTCTGTTTCACCCATTTGCTATGGCATACAGATACTAACCTTATTCATGTCGACAAAAACAGACCTACCACAAAAATGTTTTCCTGTGTTTAATGATGTATAAACAAGATGTACAGGTAACCCTAACCCCATGGTCAAACTCACCAATGGCCAATGACCTTTACCCACTATTGATGATGTGTTGGAGGTTTGAAGTTCAGCCAAACCAAATCTCATCATCTCATAAACTCACTGCTTCTTCTTCATGCCTCTTATGTGTACCATGTAACCATAGACTGTATATAAAGATGGACAGCTAGATAGCTCCATACAAGTAAAGCCAAAAACATCTTGAGAGCACCCTGGTGGCTCACTGCAGTATAGGCCATACATCCCACCCCTTTCATTTTAGCAGAAGGGACATGGCCCAAACTATAATATCTAAGTTTAAATACATTTTAGGTATATGAGAATGCATTCCGCACCAAGCCGCACCAACGAAAATGCAGTTTTTAGATGTCTTAATCTGTGGTTGATTCATCAAGATTGAGGCTATTTGTCCATTTGCTCCGACGTTTTTGAAAATGTGAGGTCTGGCGAGACAGCTAGCATGCCTCGCCAGGCAGCAATCACAGTGCCTCGCTGAGAACACCCTCATCTAGGCAAGCCCTTTTGAAATTTACTGCTGGCTCCTGATGTCTGTATAGTGATTAACGCTCTGGGCCCTGAGGCCATTTTTACAGTTTAATTTCCGTCTGGTTTTATTTTCTTAAAAAGCTTGTAAAACATCAACCCTGTTGTCTACAGTCAAGATATGAACATCATTTTTTTCAGGACAAACTGGGTTATTGGAATATTTGGGTTGCAGTGAGGTCACTTGCATGTTAAAAATGGTTGTAGGGCCTTAAAGATAAATAAATAAATAAATTATTAATGAATCTTCCAGATATTATGATATCACAGACATATAGTAAAACCAAGCCATTTTTCATTCTAAACACTCTCATATGTCTTGGGAGTCACACTGTGAAGATAATCATTATAACTATACATTTGACAAAATACATGCATTTTTTCCAAAAAAAGTCAAGACGTTTTGCTCTCATACATTTACTTATGCCAATAAACATAATATGTCAATTTATTGATATTACACCCCACAGCAATGTTATACAAGCAAATGTGTCTAAATATTGCATTATTTGGCTTCCATAGAGTCTATAGGCATTTTGTCCCCTCTGGCCTTCCATAAAGAGTTTGCCTTTATCTCCCATATATGGGCATGTACTTCCTGAAACAATAGACGGGACAGACAGGGCAGACGCTGAGGAGCGATCTAGCGGAAGAAAACGAGCCGAAACGCGATGAATTATGGATAAAAGTGGTCATCTTGGATATAACAGTATGGATTTAAAGCCCAAAGAGGCTGAAGTTCCAGGCTGGATAGAAAACCCCCTGTAGAGGCTAGAAAGACACGGAAAAGACCGCCGTAAAGCCGAAAACGTCAGGATTTAAACGAAACCGAAAGTGAGTAAATCGCTTGTATGGTTCAAAAGTTATTAAACTATCAATCAGAGGTACTTTTAAACTCGTGGGCGAGTGTCTCGGGCTCAGAGGGTTAAACAAGATATTATTATCCTTTTTGTGTGTATATAGTATATAAATGGACTTTTTATATAGTGCTTTTCTAGTTTCAACAACTACTCAAACCCCCAAATTCCAACGGCTGCAGAACGGCTCCGCTGCGACTCGGCTTTGTGCTCCGCTGTCCGTCCACACCCACCAGGTCCGGATTTGTTGCGGAATGGCTGCGGCCATGACTGACAGCTGACAGCGAATTCATGTAGAATAGAACCACAAAAACAACAACTGTTTGTTTCTATCCAGAGGAATAGAGGGGGAACAACTCTGTGCTGTGTTTTCAAGGTGTAGTGCAGGGAAATTTGATCCACTGTGAGCACGGTCTACTTTATTTTGAAAATTAACCGGATGTTTTTTATTTTTGTTTCTGCGCTCAACTTCCTGTCCTACACAACGCTCACCCCTGAGCTGCAGCGTTGAATAAGGAGGTGCTGACCGGTGTTTCGGTTTAACTGGTTTTTAAGTTAACTGGTGATAGAGGCAGAGTGGGTAGGCGTGCCATGAGAAACTCCGCAGAAAGATTACGTAGGTAGCTGCAGTGTGCCTGTTGAAATACTGCAAACGTCAATAAATCGTCAAAATGTTATGCTGTCATTAATTGTGTCATAATTGTGTTTAAAGTGTTGGTAATGAGTTTATTTAAACCTTCTGAAGTGTTTGCTGACTCTGCAGATGGGAAAACAAATAAGACCGCTGAAATAAGCAGAACAGCGCTCAGTGCGCTCGATTAACTGTGTCACAAGTTACCATCGGTCATAGGCTCATATCGATTCATTTACACTTACAAATACCTAATATTTAACATGGGCAACACAACAGCTGGGTTGTAGGAAATAAAACCAAAGTTTCCACACGGCAACATGGTGCACAAATTCAAAATCAATATGCAATGTATATCTAGGTCGTGTTAAAGGAAATACATTGACTCAATGCTAAACGTATTACCAACACTTTAAACACAATTATGACAAAATAATGACAGCATAAACATTTTGACGATTTATTGACGTTTGCAGTATTTCAAACAGGCATCACTGCAGCTACCTACGTTGTGGTCTTCGTTCTTGCAACGGCATCACAAGTTAATTCAATAACAGTAGGCCTACTAAACATGGATACGTGTATTGATATCTGTTACATTTCAAACAGCCTGTAAGTAAAACATAAGCTACATATGAGGTTTACACCCAGCTGAATGCAGATGTGGCAACAGTGCATCCGCTCAGATTACGTTGTGATACATAGGCATATAGGCTAGATGTAATTATATTATGTAGGCTACGATGGGTTATGTTAAGTTGCAACCTTACAATCACCTTAGTGCAGAATGCCTACTCATTCATCCAGATACAAAATGATACCTCTCGCTTATTGAAACGCATATTGCATATGCACAGTGGGTCGGAGAGAAACATATTTTTTTATGCTCTGGGTGTCTGGCACATATTGTAGAAATGACTTGAAGTGCCGGAGTTCGAGCAAGTGTGGTGTGTAGAAGTCAATCTTATGAATGGCTGAATAGTTGCAACATTATAGTTAGGAAACAATGCAATTCAGATATGTACAATCCAATTGTTAATAGTTATTTTAAGTTTAGATCCCATAATTACAAAAACATTCCAGATAGTGTAATTAAAATATCCAAAACTTCACTATGCCTTAAATTTACACATCATGCTATGAATGATATCTGAGTTGAGTTGAGTCAGTATACATAGAAGTAAAATAGAAGTGATAGGGTCAAATAAATAACAGTAACATGAAAAGTCCCCGCTAACATACATCGACACATTATTATTCCAACAGTAGGCCTATAATACACCAGTTTGCTTACATTTCATAAACAGTGCTTTAACGGTGAAGTGTTATAGTCACAAGTCGATCGGGGTGTACGTGACGTGCAGTAGAGACACAGTCGCAGACAACGGTTGATATTTCGTAACGACAACGGCAAGTGTTTGATAAATGTCTGCGGGGCAGGAATTAATGCTCAGCAACTGTTTTATCGTAAAGTTTCACAAACACCGACAAATAAATGTGAAATAGAAGGAAAGCGATAATAATGTTTATTTCCTGGTTAGTCGGGAATGGGTCTGAGAGACCACGCCTACACCACATCTGCCTCTATCACCAGTTAACTTAAAAACCAGTTAAACCGAAACACCGGCCTTCAACTTCTGGGCATTTTATTTAAGAAACAGAACTTAACTCCGGTCACTGTTGGCCGTGACCACGCCGAACATTCAGACCACAACAACGGAAGGAAGCGCCCTTCCTCAACGACCCAAAATCGGGTTGCCCCCCCCCCCCCCAATTAACTCAATTAACTCAGCCCATTACACAGCTCTCCCTCAACAAAGTCCCTCGTCCCGAGGGACTACACAAAGTCTCTGAGATGGCTCGGCCAACATCTCTGTCTCCGCAGCCGCATGGGGGGGGGGCACAGGCGCCTATGCTTTGTGGGTGGTGCTGCGCCTCTATGCAGTGAAAGGGGCATGGGGTGGGAAGGGGGAAGGGGGGGTGTGAACAGGGGGGTCAGTCACTGTCTCTTTGGAAGTATTTGCAGGGTGAATGGGGCTTTGACAGGACTCGTGCGTGTGCCTGGGTGTAGTGAACGTGCCGTTGCCCCTTCTCGCAGGCGTTTGGGGAGGGAGTCTCCTCTGTACGGGGCCAATCTGTCTCGGCAGGTAAGGGCCCTAAACTATGTACAAGCATCTCACTCATGTCAATTTTTACTACAATTATTCTGGCTAAAAGATCACAGTCTGCTTTTAGGGATATCTTTCTCTACCTTTTGCTTTTGTCACTGTTGTAGTTGCAGTGTCTTTGAAGGTCTTGAGCTTCATTTCTTTCTTTGTGGGCTGATAAATTCCTACCTCATTACTTTGTAGCCTCTTTTCACAGAATTCTAATAAAGTTTTCTCTTCTCTCTCTTTTGCTTCATTCAAATCTTTCCAAATCGACTCTGATGCAACATGTCCAGATGTTATTTGGCAAAGGACCTCTTGATCGATGGAAGGATAAAATGGATTTATTATGTTCTCAATGGTGAACATGATGTTCTTTACATCCCCTTCATCACATTTTCTGCATGTGTCATCAAGTTCAGCTTGTTGTTTTGTTGTGAGGCTGTGCACTCCTTACTAATAGCTGCACCTTCATGATGTGTGAGTGTCCATCTATGAACCGCAACCTTTGTTAAGTGAAAACCCAGGCCAGCCTAGTCAGTCACGGTTTGCTGTTTGATGACTTGATCACATGCTGTCTAAGCAAAGCCATGTGTTTGTTGTCTTTGGGCAACAAAAATCCCCTGATTGGAGCTGGCGGTTTATGTTTGGATGAGTGTACCCTAAACTGACCATTTCCATCCAATACAGGTAGTGGGCATAGTTGATTGTGTCATAACAGAAAAACCATGGCATAATGGAACAAACACTTGATAGGTGGAGACTCCAGTTTTCCTCTCATGTTCCCCTGATGAAGGGGAGAAGATCTTCAACCATTGCCATGTATGTGCATCAAAAGTGGAATGGCGTGTTGGTGGTGTTGTCTTTAAGGAAATCTTCATATCCTTGCATTACCTTTTGAAATTTCTCAAACATTATCAGATCAAACCTACTAAAAGTGAACATTTCT
>NC_045747.1:26642513-26642681 GCF_008692095.1 Etheostoma spectabile | reverse complement strand
AAACTTTTTTACTGGATATATTTCCCAAAAAATTTTCACGGGACCAAGCATTCCTTCTCCATCTCCTCTTAATGACGACAAGGAAAATGATAACAATCTGTTGGTTAAAACCTGAGCCACCCACTGTTACGCAATGGATACAAAAGATAAGACAGGTGTATTTAATGG
>NC_045747.1:26639977-26642489 GCF_008692095.1 Etheostoma spectabile | reverse complement strand
TGAAAACCTTAGTTTTTGAAAGAAGATGGGGTCCTGTTATTGACTTTTTGAAATAGGGCACAAGCCTATACCTTGAATTGTTTATGTAGCGGAATGTAAATAATATATGATGCACAGTCTCGGGACAATATTCATGTTTTTTTATTTCATTTTCTTTTGTGTGTATACACAATAAAGTTAAAAAAAACAAAAACATTATCAGATCATCAAATTGTTGTTTGCAGATCAACAGTAGTCTTGACAGCAGCTTCACATCCATCTTCCAGCAAGATATGCAGGTTTGCCTACCAGCAAAGTCTCTGTAGGGCTTCACACATTAACTTGTGTCATGCTTTGATTGTACTGATCTTCAATCATGACATCCTGAAATCCTGCGTCTCCAAATCGCTTCCCAGTACAGGCCAGGTACGCCCTGGCTGTGTGAAATGACCCCATTCGAAGGAAAAGTCATTCCTGAAATGTTTTGTTTGTCCAACGAATCCCTTGGGCTTTCGAGTATATGGCCTGATCCATTAATAACACAATTTTGTCCAACCAATCCAACATTAGCCAGCACACCATCATGGACGTTTTCGGAGTTTAGGTTACATTCCAACACGGCTTTTTCAGCCACTGTACTCTCTGTGGTTTGCAGGTTCACCCGTAAGTGTGTACATTGCACACATTTTGCCCAACTTGTCTAGGAAAAGGGGATTACAGGGCTTTTTACGACACTGATACTTTCTTTGTGTGTTACATTGTGTTGATTAAAACCGTCAAATGAGCAGGATTGCTAATAATGTTAGAAAACCTTGAAGACAAAACGCTACATCTATTAATTTAATTGTAATCAGCTGTACAATAGCAAGTTTTTCCGCTCCACTGTAGAATCTTTGGTCCTTATTTACTTTGGTTGTCAAGGAAACAGGAAGTTCCTAACGTTATTAGTAATCCTGCTTATTTGTCGGTTTAAAAAGGTTTTTAAGGACATTTTGCGTCCAATGTGCATACAACAAAGTTGGAAACAATGTCTGTACTATCTATACGAATTTCTTTTTACATGACCTCAGCAAAAAAATATTTACACAGCTAAGCAAAGTTAAGCATTTATATTATTTATTATATAACTATTAAATTCATTATTTCGGGGTCCAGCCCACCGCCTACCAGCAGTAAAAGAAAATGTCAAAGAATGACAACTTCCAGCCAAGCATTGTTTGAAATATGAAAGATATAATCAAAAGTGGCCAGCAAGGTGCCCAGTCTTAGACAATGTATCAAGGCCACGGCAGTGACAGGATCAAGAAATTTAAAAACTTTGTCACTCACAGATTAATTATCTTCTTATTTAATGTGGGCAAAACACAAACTCGTTCAATCTAAAAGCCATCATCAGTGTTTACCATTTCTTACAAAATAGGAAGGTTAGTAGGTTACTTAATAATGGGCCAGCACTCAAACTGCTCTTTCTTGCTGCAGAAAAGCTCGTCCTTATATACACTGTATTCCATCCAAGAAAACTGTCCTAACAACTTTAAAGAGAAGTCATTGTTGTCCAGGTAACCTTTGACAGTACATTGCTTAACACATCCATTGTACACTGCCTAAAAAGCCAGCTAGTCTTGTTTGCCTGTCTTTATTCCTTATTGTACAAACATATTGTAATGGGTGTGCGGCAAACCAGCGCCTTTGTAATTGGAAGCGAAATTCCAGCAAAACTGGATGGGAGTGAGTATTGCTTTTGAGTGCTAATATCATTGCCTTTATGGCTTCGGAAGGGTTGGAGCCTGATGGTCTCCGTCAATAATGATTAATATCTGATTGAAGTAGCAAAGTTGCGTGTCACTCTAATGTCTTTGTTGTTGCCCAGAGACTTTGTCACCACTTCTGGCCAGGCAAACAGGCCAAAAAGAAGTGGAACAACCTTAAAGACAAACACCATGCAATCTGGCCGCCTGTTCCCTGTTTTTTTCTACTTTGTATTATATACTAAAATAACCCTCTTGAGATTCCTTTTTAAAGAAAATACTTAGGTTTAGTTTGACAGGCCAATAGCTGTTGTGTTCCATTAAATAGCCGTGTGTTTAAAAAAGTGAATACCGCTCAAAATCCTTAGAATAGCTTTTAATTCAATTCCAAATCAAAACATGACCAACATTGATCACAATTGTGTTATATCTTTGCAGAAAATGAAGAAAAGGGAATATTACGCAGTTCAAATAAAATTTGCATTTGTCTTTACAAACTCAAACATTTACTATATAAACTGAAAAATGTATCTTTGCTTTACTCTAAATCACTTCACTAATATTTAGTTGCACAACCATTATTTTGGAGAACTGCTTTAACATCTGTGTTGCATGGAGTCGACCAACTTCTGGCACTTGTCACGCCACGGTATTCCAGCCCAGGACGATTCAACTACATTTCACAATTCCTCTGCATTACTGGGGTTTGCCTCAGAAACAGCATTTTTGATGGCACCCCACAAGTCTTGAGGTCCGGGGATTGGGCTGGCCACTCCATAACATCA
>NC_045747.1:26639803-26639967 GCF_008692095.1 Etheostoma spectabile | reverse complement strand
GTTCATCTGGAACCAAGACTTTGCTCGCTTACTGATGTGTTTTGGGTCATTGTATTGTTGAGAGACCCATTTCAAAGGCATTTCCTCTTCAGTATAAGACAACATGACCTCAAGTATTTTGATGTATTGAAACTAATCCATGATCCCTGGTATGTGATAAACAG
>NC_045747.1:26639294-26639793 GCF_008692095.1 Etheostoma spectabile | reverse complement strand
ACAGTATGAGAAACATCCCCATAACATGATGTTTGCACCACCATGCTTTGCTGTCTCCACAACTGTGGTTTGAATTCAGTGCATGGGGGTCGTCGGACAAACTGTTTGCGGCCCCTAAACCCAGAAAGAACAATTTAGCTCTCATCGGCCCACAGTATGTTGCACCATTTCTCCTTTGGCCAGTCAATGTGTCCTTTGGCAAATTTCAACCTACTACATTCAGTCTTTTTTTCAGCAATGTGACTTTGTGGGGCGGGCGGCCTCTAGCTGCTAGTTTTGCTTCACATAGTCTTCTTCTGATCATGCCAGTACTCACAGGTAACTTTAAGTCTTGTTAGATTTTTCTTGAGCTGATCATTAGTTGAACCTTTACCATTTTAGCTATTCTTCCATCCATTCGAATGGTAGTTGACCGTTTTTTGCCCAAGGCATTTAAAATCCTTTCAGCTGAGCATCCTATACTTTTCTGCACTTCTTTATATGTTTTCCCCTCTCCAAT
>NC_045747.1:26638536-26639284 GCF_008692095.1 Etheostoma spectabile | reverse complement strand
ATCAAAGTCCGCTGTTCCTCAGAGCAATGTCTGGAACGAGTATTTCAGTGTGAAATGCACTAAGACCAGCATGCACAACATTTGCTTCCTTCCTTCCTTCCTTCCTTAAATATGGGCCATAATTGACACCTGTGTCTTCATAGAATTAATCACCTCACAACACTGCTATTACTTTAAATCTGCCTCAATCTGAGGCATGTTCAAAGAATTAGCAGCAAACAACCAACAGTTTTCTATGACTCTACAACACTTATTAGTAAATTTTGTTGCCATGTAGAAATATCACTTTTCCCAAAACATTTGATTTATTTTGTGATGTTGGACTGCTATTATTTTGAACACAGATGAAAACATATATGCAGTGGCCATTGAAATAATGTGTACTTTAGGACTGTGAATGCATTCAAACAATCAGTTTCACAGTGATGTAAATAAAACCCTGTTTTCCGGAGCTTAGGGACCCAGCAACAGGCAAAGGGGTTGAGCCTAGTAGTGTGACTGCTCCCACTTGACAGTGGCACAGTGTAATGGATGCTGCCTTCAATTAGTGTGTCACTGGTTATTGCAGCAAACATGACTGCCACTACAGGTGGGGCAGAATAAACACAACCTCGCTGTCCTCTCCACTTGATGGACAGACACACTTCCTCAGCTTAGAATTACAGTGAGAACCGTTAAAAATAACACTACCTTGCCGTCCTCTCCATCCGACTGAACACAATTTTCTTATGGGCTGAAATATGTGCCA
>NC_045747.1:26638268-26638526 GCF_008692095.1 Etheostoma spectabile | reverse complement strand
AATTTGAATCATTTATATTTGAATTGCTAAACTTGAATAATTGCATTGGAAAAACTAAATTTGAATCACATAATTTGAAATTGTGTTGTTTAATTGGAATAATTGCATTGAAAAACGGAATCTGAAAAGTATAGTTAGAAATTGAATTTATTTGTTTAGAACTGAAATCCAATAAAATATGATCTCTATTAGGGATGAGCAAGTACAGCATTATCTGTATATGTATCTGTGTCTGTTTACCACATGAATTATCTGTAT
>NC_045747.1:26637549-26638258 GCF_008692095.1 Etheostoma spectabile | reverse complement strand
ACTCGGACTGGGCGGGGCCTAACCAGGAAGTGGTTAGATTTAACCCGGAAGTGGGTTGGGTAGTCTTGAAATGGGCGGGGCTTTAACCAGCATGTTATTTTAAGCATGCAATTGATATGAGTTGATCAGAAATTGTTATATTTATTGCTGATTAGAAAACTATTTACATGACAGCATCAAGCTTCAGATCAAGGGTGTTGTCATGGTAACAAACAAACTATATACAGAACGTTTTGCAACAATGAATACAACACATGCGGTTCCAATTATGAAGTAAAATGTAATGAACAAGAGTTTTCATACTCAATAAACTTTCATTTTTAACTTTTATTTTTTATGATCAGTGTGATTTTTTTTTGTTTTGGTTCTTTTTTATTTTTTTTATTTCCACACCAGGTATGTGTGTGTGAGTGTGTGTGTGTGTGTGTGTGTGTGTGAGTAAGACAGAGACACAGAGAGAGAGAGAGAAAGAGAGAGAGGGGGCGGGGGGCAGCTGACAGTTAAAAAAAAAAATCTCCGATGGCAGAGACCCAACGGGAGTTGCATTTAAACCAAGCAGCATGTCTGAAACCCACGTTCACCAGAAATCTACTGGTTACTATGTAAGGACTATAAGTACTACAATCCGAAGTTAAAAACAAACCTGAAGCTTAAGAAATCCTAAACGTTAACGGAACAGATCCGCAGACCCGATTGACTGACGGAGCGG